>NC_088794.1:12597396-12897396 GCF_011386835.1 Chrysemys picta bellii | reverse complement strand
CCCTCCCCCTTCCCCTTAATTAGGACATAACACAAGACTAATGTAATCAGTTTGCTCAGCCATGCCAGGTGCAAACTCTTCCTTTCCCAGCACAAATAATCCACTTTACTGCACTGAGTTGCAGTCACAGACTCCTCTCCCCCCACTCCTGATAGTTCTTGACTCTCCCTAAGCCAAACACAGTCCTCACTGCCAGAGAGCCACCTCTCAAATCTCTGCTCCTGTGGAAAAGTCTGCCTTTTATAGTAGCTCTGCCTCCAGGCTGCTGTCACATGACCCAGTCACCTGATCTAGCTGCAGGCTGCATTGGGGTTTTAACCCCTTGTTGTGAGTGCTCTATAAATGAGCGGAGTGCTTAGGGTGAAAAATGGGAAGTGGGGGAATAATAGCATCCTATATAAGACAAAGCCCCTAAAATTGGGCTGTCTGGTCACTCTAGGATGGCTATATATGTAACTAGCTAGTTAACAGATACGGTGCCAGTAGCTGGGGCTCAGGAACACGTAGCACAGCTCCTGGGGTTTCTAGGACCAATACCACGTGTTGTTGCGCACAGCAAATGGGGATTCTTGTGTGCAGCTCTTTACACACAGCTCTTAACACCCTTTGCAGGCCCAGCCCACCCCGTGACACCTTCTAATAGCATAGTCTGGTGTGTATCGCTGTCCTGCTCATGGGAAATTAAAGAAAAAGTGAAGCCAAACTGAGTTTATAAACAGATTGGTATTGCTCAGGCTGCGGAAAAACATTATACTCTGAACTAAGCAGAAAAATCCCCAAACATATACAGAGCATGGTTACAAGTTTGCTTATTTCATGCATAGGGCATACAATCCATTTATCCTTGCAGAAGGGGTATTTGGTTCCTTCCATTGCGATAAAATTATCTCTTGAAATTGCAGCTGTTAGTATCCAAGTGACAGAACTAGCAAGAGAAGTATCTGCATTGGGGAAAGGTAAAATGCCCATGTGTTAGAGGACTAGGTCTTGTTGATGCATGTGATTTATGCCAAATGATTTCCCACTCTTTCTCTGGCAAAAGATTAGATATTTATTGCACTTAGAGGTGCAGAATACTAATGAGTGATGTATTGAAGTATTGGTTCTTGGCACTAGACTTCTCTTGACTAGCAAATAAATCCCAAATCTTTTCAAACACGAAGAGTATGAAAGAAGCAGTGACAGCTAAACGCTTTCTGGATAGAGGGGATGTATGACTAGACTTGTAAGAATCTAAAGACATACTGTCACAAAAGATGCAAGTTGCTTGTAAAAGTGTTTGATATACCAATCCATTCAGAGCTCCCTCCAGGATCTCTCTCGTCTTAAAATACCAACTCTCCTAAAGACCATTCCCTTCAAAATGACAAACACAGCTTAGTCTAATGGCATGACAAAAACATCGTAGTCCCAATCTCACTGTCAATGAGATACAACCCAGTAATGGTGTTTTCACCTATTCTATTGCCCTATCCTTAGCACCTACTTACAAGTCCATTGGGAGCTGAATTTCTAGCTTCCCAGAATATTAACAAGGGGCCTCATTAAAGCATCAGAGTTCCCTGCATATCATCTGCAGCTTTTAGAATCTCTGTGACTTCAGGGTCTTGACTGAAGTCCAACTGCTCCCAGCCAGAGAGATGAGACAGGCAGATAGCTTGAAAATAATAGCTGCTTCTGAGTGAGGGCGCTGAGCTCAGAGAGAGAATACGAATGAACAATGCTGCCTAAGTGCTTAGACACTTGCAGAAATGTTGCTAGTTTCTATTCCCGTTATCCTGTGCGATATCATCTGCATTCAGTGAAGACTTAGGCTGTCCTGCTAGCAGCTTTACTCTCTCTCAAGGCAATGTAATGGCTTGGCTCTTAATTCCATTAGCTACGCTAATCATTGTTACAGCTGTATTAGTCATTAGTTCTTGGGAAGAGTCATTCTCTACTTTAATGTTCCCAAGCTCACTAAGAGTTACATCTGATAATCTACTCCTCTTTTGTTTCCTTTTTCTTTTTGAATGAGGTGAGGAGACACAGGGTGGCTACACCATATGCTCTGCGGCTCTTCATCACAACAGTAAATCTATGGGGCGGAGTTTATTTTTTCCCACAGAGAGGCTATGAAATGATGTATTCAAGTAGAGTGGGATTAAAATGAATGTCTTGAGTAGTTGCTCAGCTGTGTGATTTAGAGCAGATTTCCGCAAGTGGGTTTGAGGGGGAGGGACACTTCCAGAAAGAGGAGAAGAAAGGACAATAGTGTGTATCTGTTATATTACAGAATGCAGTCAAGGTATTTCTAGAAACATAAAACATGGCATCCTAAACTAAAGTAGAGCTTGTGCGTATTGCATCTCCAACTTGACAGGAGTGAGAGCAGTATCAGGGCTGTGTATTCAGGTTCAGATATACATGCCTGCCCATCCGCAGTCTGCATACCGTGCTTCACATCACCTTCTGCACTGAACATCCCTGACTCCTGCAAACTATATAGCTCTTCAGCGTACCTCCGATAGGATGTTTGGAACAGGAATCTGGTTAAAGTGTCAGTCTTTCCTAGTCCACACATCCACTGAGTTCTTAGGACTGTATGATTAAGAGGGAGAACTACTGAAGTCTGCTTTCACTTGTGGAAAACTTTCCTCGGTTTAATAAATATTAAGTATTTTTGTTGAGGAACCCCAGTGGAGTTATGTGATTCTTTGATACTCAGCAAACCTCCCACTGAAGAGAATGGAACTCTGATTTTAATTATAGTCTCTGAGGCTAAGATACTTTCTAACCTGTAACAAGAGTGCCCAGCAAACTACCTCCACCGCTCTGCCCGTTCCTCGGCAGAGTCACTGAACCTGTGCTCCCTGGGGGGATGTTCTATTAAGAATGTTATTCTGTTTTCCCCATTTAAACCAGGCAGTGTTATTTATTTCCCCTCTCACCCTGCAGAGTCTTTTGCTTCACTTGCTGCGTCCTACCCCCAGCTGCAGGGTAAGCGCTACAGGGTGTAGGGTTTATATGACTGCAAAGCTCATTGCACAGACTTTGGCCACTGTATGAATACAACAGAGCATGTGCTGATGAACATATGCAAAGAGAAAGGCACCAGAGAAGGGCACTCATCAATACCATTGCTTTATTTTTCATCTTGTAAAGTGAAACCCTCCCCTGTGCAGAGCGTCAGAACAAGACCTACTCACCACATAAGTCCCCCTTAAGCCCTCTGCCCAGGGGTAACGTTTCATTCATGTTAGCTCCAGTTTTGTGCAAACAGTGGTCAGACTGGGCAAGTATAAGGGTGTCTGCCTGCCCCTCCACCCAGCACCACCCACGCCACAGGCAAGAGACTTTGCCTTCATTCAATGGCATTTTTATTAAACATCTGGTCCCTAGACCATAAGCCAGTGAGCTCAGAGAGTAATACACAGCTGGGCACCCATAAACCCTGCTGCCCCAATACCGCCAGGGGCACGTCCCACCATCTCCCCGTCACTAACGCACTGCAGCTGAGGTGCTACAGGCTGGGGACAGACAACATGGCCATGGGGTGTCTGTACCCTCTGGGGTAGCCCCTTCTAGAAGGGACCAGCCTTGCACGGAGAAGCACCTGGGCACCTGCAAGGAGCTGGAGCTGCCCCAGGGTTGTGAGGGACAGAGGGCAAGAGGCCCTGGGAGAGACCCAGCGGGCGCTGCCATGGAACCATTGGCCCCTGCGTAGTGGAGGGGGGACGGGGAACATGGCCCCTTGGGGATTTTGCCACAGGATTTTCTATCTCTGGGCCCAGAGCTTCCTCTTATCATTAATTCTCGTGATGCAGCAGGATAACTTGGTGCTTCAGTTAGAATATTGTGCTAAGAAGTCATTTAATGGCAGCTTCCCCACCCCCCCTGCAGGGACAATGGAACGCCCCAGCAACTTCCCTCCACACAGTGGGTGCTAGTGGGGGAGTTGTGCCTGCTCTGCCCTCGGGCTTTGCCCTGTGGCTTCCGTGTACCCAGCCCCAGGCGAGAGCTCAGGGGGTCCCTTGCAGCTCCACAGCCGCTGGTTTATGGTTCAAGGGGGTGTTCGACAGAGCTCGACCCCTAACCCCATGCAATTGCCAAGTCAAAGCAGAGACGCCCCCCATGCAAAGCCCAGGTGCTCCCTGTGATCGGGGCTCCAGGTTCCCGCCGTCCCTCCAGACACAGCATGATATGGGGAGGGCATGCGGCAACATTCGGACAGACAAAGGGACTCCTGCGCCTGGCTGGCCAGGCAGGGGCTGTTTCAGGCTCGCCGGGCCTGTCTCCTCTCTACTGGTTTATTTCAATCTGCGCCCGCGGAGCTTGGTGTAACGAGGGTAAGGAGCATGGACTGGAGAACGTCTAACTTGGCACATGGCACCGCTAGGAGTCGGACAGCTACGCAGACCCATTCTTCCTGGGCACCGGTGGGCACAGGCCCAGCTGCTCCTCGCTGACAGCAAAGAGCTAGCCACACATTAAAGAGGCGCCCACTCAGGCTCTGACCCTCCATGCAGCCGAGATGGGGGGGAAATGCTAGGAGCCAACCCAGCAAATACTGGAGAAAATGTGAGCAAGGCTTTAAACCTTCCTCCTCCCAGGTTGTACGGACAGGCTTTAGAGCTTGTGAATTTTAATGCACCGCACCAGCTCTGCTCCTGAAAGTGAACTCCTCCTGAGAGAACCAAGCTCGGCTCTACGTCACAGCCTGGTGTCACGGCCATCGATTCTACCCCAAGGGATCTGGTGGAGCTGACTGACTGGATATCGTGCTGCCATCAGAAGGGTCAGATCAGATAGTATATTCCTGCACCAGACGTGGTGCCAGGAATTCACAGCTGCACAAAGCAGCCCCCGCGCATGTCGGGATTGCCAGGATAAATTTGGACTGTAATTGAGAACATGCAAAGGGCAGCTCAGTAATACCCGACTTGCAGCAGCACCCCCTAATTGTGCTGAGGAACGGGTCTATGACAGCAGCCCCCATTCGCTACATCACTTACATCCCTCAGAAACCCCTCACTGGGGCCCGGCTCCCTACACAGAGCTTAGCGATCACCGCTTGTACTGATCCTCTGGCTCGGTGGCTCAAGGTAGCTCCCAAGCCCTCTTACTGCATAGGTGTCAAAGCACTTGCTCTTGTCTATACAGATTAGTGAGACATTTGGCTGGAAGAATTCAACGGGGATGAGTTTTTTCTGTTGTTGTTTTCCAAGGTAGAATTTCACACCCTTCTGTGAGTCAGTAGCTGGAGGTGAAGGTTCTTACAGACTGCAGTTGAAGGCACCTATCAGAGACCATAGAACCCCACTGACACATCCGGGCATTACAAGACTTAGCAGGGCCTGCTTTCTGGGCAAATGGAGATCTTGAAAGGGAAATTGCCAAATTGATTCCTGTAAAAGGATAACACTGTGTATTACTCCAGCTGGGGAGTCTGGATCCAGCTGTGAACCCAAACTATGCCAAATGTCAGGGTGTGCTCTGGGGGAGGGAGAGGGGAGCATGCTCTGGCTCTCGTTTAGCCCCATCTCGCCTGCCGAGTCCAAGGAGGCTTCAGAATAAAATCTGGGCAAGAGTTCTGTGTAGATAGAGAGGAATGTTACTCAGAGCCCAGCCCAGTCCTTCCCGTGTGTGTCTGGGAACCAGCCCAGTCCATATGCTTTATGGTGCCCTATAACTAATTAATACTAACAAAGCTTCCCCAGGGTTCCTTGTAAGATCTGCCAATGTGGTCACTGAGCAAGATTGTCACCTGCGACTGGTAATTATAATTCCTTAGCTTTGGGGGGGCCAGTGTGAGACCCTGGGGCAGGTGAAAATCAGGTTCCCTGAAGATGTCTCAAGCTCAGCAGCCAAAAAGTGAGATTCAGGAAATTACCTGGCCCTGTGCCTTACAGATCCCAAAGAGCTCAGAAAAAGCCCTACTGCAGGAAAGTGCTCTGCACCACGTCCCTGGAACAGCCTCGCAAGCACTGACACTACCCCAGCACTGCGATCGGTAACAGTACATCTGCATCAGCCACTGCAGCTCCACCCACGCAGCGCACACCGGAACCCAGCAGGAGGCGACGGGGGTTAGCAAAGAGTTTACACACAAATACTGGGGAACAGCCATTCTGGCTCGGACCATTTGTTATCATGCCCAAGCAGACAAATAATAAGTGGGAAAGCGTCTGTGCTTGGTTCTGGTTCTGTGCGCCTGATTGGATTGTGCAGCACACCAGTGACTGCTCATTTGGGCAGAGCACAGTGCTGGCCTTGATTCATTCCATGCATTAGTCAAAGGGCTCACTTGGGAGCAGCTCTAGCAGGAGGCCATGGACACAGATGCTAGAAGAGATCTCCTTTAGAATGAGAGAGCATCCGAAAAGCACCTTCTCCTCTCCTTGCCCTGCGAGAAGCTGCACAGGGCATGGACCCGGCCCTACCAGCACTGACTGGGAGCATGGTCCGGAGGGTTTTACTCTGTTACCACAAACGAGACGAGTGAGAAGGGCCCTACTGGATGGATGAGTTGCCTGCACATTTGAGACACTGGGCCATTTCCTAACTTCACGTCAGCAGCTCAGCAGAGTTAGCGGAGAGGCTGGATCAACAAGCTTTGCAAACACCGAGACCAGAATGGCTCACAGGTTCGTAAGCTACAGTTCATTCATTCAGGAGCTGCTTAGCAGTGGCACTGTCTGAATGGCTGTACATCCTCCTTTGGGCACATTCTGCTTTTCCACCTACATGAACAAACTAATACATTCTTCGCAGCTCAAGCCTTTGCTGGTACTGTAGGATGGAGAACCTCATTTATCTTCCCACTTTCTGCTAAAACAGAAGTGGACCTGGGTAGTTACAACTGGCTACGGCAGACCAGTGCCTGCAGCACTCCCATGGAAATGAATGGGACCATGTATGTGATCGGGAGAGGATGGCAGGACAGAGCCAAGCAATTGTCCCATACTGTCCTGGGGGAGTTCTGTGAGGCTTGCTAGATGCTCCTGTCTGTGCATAGCCTGCTCTGCTCACCCCGCAGCCAATATGACCCCTTCACAGCTCGTCCTTTAATAATCCCTCTGTTAGGCATTCTCTGCTTGTTCGGTACAGGTCTGTCTCATCTTACGCAGGGGTTCCGTTCCGCGGTTAGTGCGTAAAGCGAAAACCGCATATAGCCAAAACCCCATTGAGTTCAATGGCGGGCGAAATCGCCCACACTACAGGTATAGTATTAAAACTGTTGTTTTTCTCTTTTTTTGTTTTTGTTTTGTTTTTGCTGACCGCGTAAAGTTGAAATTGCGCATGTTAAATGTGCATAAGATGCGATAGACCTGTACCTACCATTAGCTAACCCCATTCTCTCTCCCATGAGAAAGCCCTTACCACTTCCTACACACCCAACCTTGATCTCTGCTCCACAGTCAAATACAAACTACACACTTGGCATTGTCACAGACCCTCTCCACTGCCGATCCCGTCCTTTCATTCCCCTCTGACACTTTTACAATAAAGAGGAAACTTGTTTTCCTTCTTCTGGAGAAAAGGAAAGAAAAATACCTTTTCTTTCTGGGCTTTGATGTTCTTTAACTGTGTTGTATTTTTCAGATTTCATGCTGGAAGGCGCTATAAAAATCCCATATCATCTGCCTCAGCTCCGAAGCGCTGACCAGTGTGCTAGCGGATGCCTGTCCCAACCAGGGCTGGCTTTATTACCAAAGAAATGAATAACAGAGTTAGGTTTAAGCCTTCCTCCTCAATTGGGCTGCACCTCAGCTTCCTACCCCAGAATTGCCCTAGTCCATTATGTCCAGGTAAGGGTAAGGAGCCACCTGCCTCTGGTAGTCACAGCAGAGCCCTGTTAAATAACTTGCACCTAGAACTGCAAGTGATCTATGGTTCACAAGGGTCTGTGAGCAACAGCAGCCCAGCGCGCCAGCCACTGAATATGCTTTTGGGAAAAGCTTTCTCAAGCAGTCTATACATATTACCTCTCTCTTCTAGGTGTCAGGAATGGCTTAAACATGGGTGTCACATTAACAGAAGCTAAGCCTGGCCTTGTTGTTTGCATCACGAAATGAGAATATTAAGAACTTCATTTAGGCCAAATGCTAGCATCCCAGGGCTACTGCTGCCTGAGACCTGATGCATATTTGTTATGCCAGTTATGGCTACTATTCCTTGCAATAAGCCAGCCTCAGTAAATAAGCAATGTGAGCTGTGGATTTTTAGCAATAATTACAATGTTATGGAGATGTTTGCAACATGCACGACAGCTCCACCATTCTAATGATAAATGTGGAGTTTCACACCGAAATAATGAGTCTTTGCTCCAGGGCTGTAGGAACTGCTACGGTCTTATCCAGTGCAAGTACAATAGGAAGGATTTCAAGGATGAAAGATAAAGCCTGCATGTGATGATCCTTAAAGATAACAGATACCCTTCCAAAGCAGCCCAGTACACAAAGGACTTCAATCTCAAACAAGACAGTTAATCTGGCAAATTTCTTAACTACCCATTTCAGTGGTTTTGTTTAAACTCCCTCTTATAAGGAACATTTAATAAGGAAGAGCCTTTCAAAGCCATTCGAAAATTAAATTCAATCCAGCCTCAAGCCAGCTGGCTCAGCCTGTGGGGAGTAAGGGCAGACTCTGGCTACGAAATGACCTAATCAACTCTTTTTGTCCGGTAGGTAAAGATTAGCTAGAGAACCCCAGCTGTGGCCACAGAGAAATCGAAGCATGTTCTCACAGTGGGAAAAGCAAGCAATTTCATAGCAATGTCTGGAGTGCAAAGCTGGTATTAGGATTTCAAAGCAGGGACCTATTCCCTAGTAGTGATTTGAAGTTAGAAACATTAAATCAGCAAAAGAACACTTCTGTGTCTTAAGTCTCCAATACACTAGTCATGTCAAATAACTGATGAGCAAGGCAGGTTTAGACTGCACACCCTGGGACCAGGAAATTCACCACAGAATCTATGCAAAACTGTATAGGCCTGAGCCAGGAGACTCACAAACTGAACAAACTTTGGAGCAAGTGACTGGAGTAGCACTAAGAAGTAGATTCAGGGACAGTACTGCAAGTGCCGGGGGCGGGAGTACTAAGTGCCGAAATAGAAGGACGATGGAAGAAGATAAACAAAAAAGGGCTGGTGTTTTGGGTGGGCTGGGGAGCGTCTGGCTCGACTGGTGCCTGTTGTTCATTGGATCAGATCCTCAACTGCTCAACAAAATACTCTTGTCAGAGAAACAGTCATCATAGGCATTGTTCTAAAAACGCCCCTGTTCGGAACCGAGTAGCAGGCAGCCCATTGACAGCTGTCAGTTATGAGCAATCACATCGCCCCTGAACAGTGCACAGAATCAGTGCACTGCAATGCGCACACACAGACACCATGCACAACACGCGCGCACACACACACCAGGTTCCAAGTCCACACTGAGGGTATGTCTGCACTACAGCTGCCACAAGTGGCACAGTCATGGTGCTGCAGCGGCGCAGATGTTGTGCTGTCGTGTAGACGCCTCCACCAACATAGGTATCCACCTCTCCTAGAGACTGGAGCTAGATTGACAGAAGAATCCTTCTGCCCACCTAGCCACATCCCCACCAGGGATTAGGTCGACCTAACTATGGCCATCCGGACGGGACATTCTGCACAGCCCTGAGTGACATAGGGAGGCTGACCTGAGTTTTAGGTGAAGCCCAGGCCGCGGGACCGTTCAGGATTAGCACCAGCAGGGCAGTGCGGAAGGACCTGATCACAGGTCCTGGATTTCTCTGAAACTGGCTGAACTGAAATCCAAGAGGAAGTGGGAACAAAGAGGATCCCGCAGAACTCTGCCTAGTGAGTGTCCCAGCTGCAAACAGCAAGTGCAGGGGCCACCTGGGTGCAAATACGCCCAATCTCCATGCAGACAATGTTGCCGGAGGCAGCCAGAGCATGAGGGTCTCCCAGTGAGGAGGCACTAGTGTAGGACTTGGAGATCTGGAGTCCCTGCTCTACCACAGACTCCCCATGTGACCTTGGGCAAGTCACTCAGCCGTTCTGTGCCTCAGCTCCCCCCCTGCACATGGGCTGGTGTGAAGATAAATGCACCACAGATTACCAGATGCTGCGTCAGTACCTGAGACCCACAGCCACACACCGGGGGTGCACGTCAGTACCTGAGACCCGCAGCCACACACCGGTTTGGTACAGCTACAGGCAGCCCTGGCTCCCAAGGGCTCTGTCTTTGGGAATCCAGACAAACAAGTCTCTGGTGCCAGCGTGTCAGGGTCAGAACCGGCAGTGTGATGGGATGGAGTCCAGAGTCAAACAGGAACCGCAACGCCTCACCTATCCCTGGCCTCAGAAACACTTCAGGGGACTGACTGCTCAGTTCAGCTCACTCCATCCTTTCCTACGCAGAAGAGTCAAACTCCAGCTCTGGACACATGCTGGGCTGTCCGGCAATTGCATTAGCAACGTGCAGCTCTCTCCCTTCCCTCAGCACTGCACCTCCCCAGGCAGAGCACAGCTAGGGGCGGTCTCACCAGCCCTTGGTATCTGTGGCCAGCAGATGGGTGGCACTTGTAGGTCAAGGAGAGCCCTAGCTTGAGGGGAATGCAAGGAAAGGTCAGAATTCAGTGCAATGACGGAGTGATATTGTTGGCAGAAATCGAGTGGCAAGATGGGGGTGTAGCTAGAGAGCGAGAGCAATACTGCTAGAGGTCCCGGAGCAGTGCCAACAGGCGTCCTTTAATATTGCTGGCCCCTGTGGAATAGCTATTGCTATGCAAGAACTCAGTCCCCGGGCAGAAAGCAAGAGAGCTGAGAGACCAAATAACCCTGAGGGAATTCCAGGCGGGATTACACACAGCATTCACTCCATTTGCCAGACAGGTGGATATGCTCATCGCCAGGCAGGGTTGGCAGGGCCTTTGCTTTGGGCCACAGGGCTATGGAAATCCCATATTCTGCAGCCTTAGAAATAAGGCTGTGACATGAGACAGAAAAAGAGCAAGTCGCTTCCAGACCTACAAAGCAGATTGGTTTGTTGTTAGCCCTCAGGACTCACTATCTCCAAACAGGCACTCCTGGAGGTGATATGGGAAGAGCAGAAATACAGCGATTTATGTGGGGGTTAATGTGCACGCTTCTGAACTGAGCAGCCAGTGTGGGCAGGTGGCGCCCCCCACTGGCCATAACCACAGTCTGACCAGTCACAATGGGTCAGAACCACCCCACTTCATTCACTAAAGGAATTCAAAACACCCACCAAAATTCCAGTCTCCAGCCTCCGCTGCTCCTAAGGGTCCTCCCTCCGGCCTGCTCAGCTCACACACTAGATCTTCTCTGCAGAGAACCACCTCCATGTCCTCTTATCCCCAGGGGGTAATAAGCATCCTTTTCAGTGAGCCAGCACAATAGGCTTTATTTCCCAGCAGGATCATCACCTGCTGACAGGGCGTGGGGTTAACACTGCAGCCTCTTACAGGCCATTGTTCATTGTGCTGCCCCTGTCTCACCATCACCGTTATTGCAGGTACTCTCCCCCGTGCAGCACAAGGGAGGGAACTACTGCAACTGCTCCACTGCCAAAGAGCGGATGAGGGTAGCACTGCGTGAGTCATTGGTCAGCATCACACACACACACACACACATACACACACACACACACACACACACACACACACACACACACACTCCCAGAGCTCATGTGACCAGCCCAGCCCCACCAATAGCCAGGGGGCAGTGAGAAGTGACACTGCCAGGCAGCGCTGATGGGCTACTACCCCGTCAGACAAAACCCCGACTGTGCACTCGGGGCTAAGGGCAGTGTCTGAATGAGGAAGCTGCCGCTATTTGTACATTTTATCCCCAGATTCACAGATTTTACAGCCACGAGGGATCATGACGATGCTCTAGTCTGTCCTGCACAACTCACAGAATAGAATTTTACCTAGTGATTAATCCCACAACTTCTGGTTGAACTTTAAAAGAGGTGAAATGATGATGCAACCCCCTAAACGAAAAGCAAACAAAAGTTATGCTTCCAGCTGATCCCTCTGGGCGTAGATTTCCGAGGGGGTTCTGAGAGAGCCAGATTAATACTGAACAATAATAATGGCTGGAGCGTCTCTGTTTGAATTTTCCACGCAGGATCAGCTTGGAGGTTGGAGTTGTTTGCTAATTTGTTTTGTTTAGAGGACTTGAAAATGTTACTTTTCAAAAAGGTAAAAAGAAATACTCCAGGAAACCTAGCAATTCCTACACGTTTCAGAAATGATGTTTTCTGATAATGTGGAAACAGGTCACCCAGTAAATAAAGACGGTGTAACTTCTCAAAATGGAGGTAAGTGATCTGAAGGACCAGGATGTTCCTCCAGAGTAATTTATTAATGTCCATCCTATGCACATGGCAGACATTGAGAGCTTTCAAGCTACCATGGACTGAGTACGTGACTCACCACATGTGAGGCACAACACACAGTACTGAACAGGCAGATAACAGCAAGATGGGGCAGGTGAAGCTAGAACGGGGTCTGCAATAAATGAGAGCTGACAGGCCTGTGCGCACAACAGCCTCCCTCCCCACTATGCTTGGGTCATCATCGATGGAGTTTAAACCGTGGGTCTTCAGTGCTAAAAGTACGAGACCCTCTCACTTGTGCTAATGGAGAAACTCCGTTAGCTGGCTACTCTAATAGACTCTTATTACTGGTGTGGAGCAGCCAGAGGGGGAAGAGAGGACAAAGACACACACTCTCCTGGTGTGGGTGGCTAGACACACTATCCAGTTTAATGTGCACAGACAGTGCATACAACATTGATGCACAATATCTGTATAGATCTCAACCCATCTGAAGGCCAACGTGGCTCTTCTGCAGCAGATACTCACAGTTGTTGCGTACTGAATGTCCTTCCAGATGGAGGTTTCCCGGGAAATGTCCGAGGCCTCAAACAGGTTCTCCAAGATAACCTCCCCTATCATGTCATGCCTGGAGAACCTGTCGAAGTCGAAGACACTCAGGTGGAGTTTCCTGCTAGTCAGCTCCTCATAGGGCACAGGGAAGTGAAAGGACTCATCGAAGGTGGGGTTCAGAGTCTTCCTGTGGACTCGCGTCTGGAACTTGCGCTTCCTGTCCGGCAGGAGATAGATCTTGACGTAGGGGTCTGAGCTACCGCAGAAATCCTTGGCCGGCAGGTCAAAGGCCTTGAGGATCCGCACAATCAGCGTCTCGTTCTCATAGTCATATTTGAGGGTGAAGTTTATTTTCCCACAGGTTTTTGCTGCCTCCTTCTCCGGGTCCTCGGAGTCCACAGACTTTTGCTTATAAAGCTCTGGTTTAATCCTGCCGATGCTGGTTGGCTGCTCGGCCTCAAGGGGCGGGTCTGTGCCATAGTCCATGCTGGACACGTGCATCTGCCGAGGCAGGTGCCTCTTGAAGGAAATGTGCCTGCAGGGGGAGAGGACAGTTGTACGCTTTGTCTGGCGCATTCCCACTGCTCCCTCCCTAGATGAGCCCAAGCAGAGCTGGGGATGGGAGAAGGAGGGAACAAGTGCTTGTGCTGTCTGTGGGGAACCTCTGAGCTGGTTATGGGCTTGGGGCATTAGGCTCTCTTCCTGGATCTGCAATGGAAACATCCCAGCCCCAGCATGCAGAGGTGCCACCTCCCCCCTCACACACACAGACGTGCCTGAACTGAGGAGCCCAGATAACAAGCAGAAGCCCAGGGTCCTTCCAGTTCTCATTTGTTCTCCTTCCATGCCCCATGACACAAATGAGAGCAAATACACTGTGTCCAAGCCAGAGCCCATAGGCCAGGGAGACTCTCCAGCTCTCTTGCCCCTTTCCATTGCCAGACCCTGACACTAAACTTCCTTCCCCTCAGAATTCACAGGACTGTGAAAGCCAAGCAAGCAGAGGCAGGACTAGCTAAGATGGCTGCTTCCGGGCCCTGCTGCACCCGGACCTCCACAACAGATGCCAGCCGGGCAGTGGCACATGCAGACCTGGCAGTCTGTGTCCCCGTCTCGCATGGAAGCAGCTCCAGTCCCAGGGGACCTCAGCATTAAAAGCATTTCATGCTACTTCAGATGCATTTTTCATGTTTCACTCTGAAGGGAAGGGGCTCAGAGAGGCCCTGCTGATTTCCCAGTACAGGTTCGCTGGGCTCTAGTGTTGTTGTTATTATTCACTTTGTCTCTGCAGGGCTGCAGAATCTGCTCCTGCGGGAGCTGGGTGATGCCCCTCAGTTCTTCCTTTTGCTCTGTAGCTAAAAACTGAGAACTCAAGGAGCCCCCACTCCCTGCCTGATCACCCATAACCACACAGCGCTGAGCCTGCCAGTTGCCTGGTGGGGTGTGAGAGGCCGTGTGACAGCATGGCCGGATCCCCTGGGGCAGCAGGCTAGGTACTGCCGAATCACTGGGGCAGGTACGGCTCATTAGACATTCCCCGAATACAAGGGGAGAGGACTCTAGGGCCTGGGGACCGTGGAGCATCCAAGACAGGGGAGAAGGCTGACACTGGGGGTCATGTAGCATGGCTTTGGAATTACCCTTTGTTAATATAGCAGGCCCCGAGGAAGATGAACTCGAACTGGAAGGGACACCTAGAAGGGCTACTAAGATGACAAGGAGCTTGGCGGGTTTAACCTAGCAACACAACGCTGACAGGGATGCGGCTGCTGCCTGTAAGCCCATCAGGGTAAACACCAGGGAGGGAGACGTGCTGTTTAAGTGAAGGACAGGGTGGGCACAAGAATGAACTGGCCGTGAATAAATTTAGACTGGAAATGAGAAGATGGTTCCTAACCATCAAAGGATGGAGGCTGCGGAACAGCCTCCCAGTAGGAGCAGTGGGGCCAACCAGCTAACCAGCTTTACGATGGTGGTTAATGATACATTTATGAACAGGGTTATGTGGCAGGGCTGCCTGTGACAGCAGGGGACTGGACTCAGGAGGGCCCTTCCGGTTGCTAGGGGGAGTTTTGACTCAGCAGTGAGTGTGTTGTGGTTGTGTGGAGCTGGATGGAGATCCCACCAGGCCCCAGGAGGGCATAGAATGAAAATGTGTGTGCCTGGCATTCAGATAGCACAGGAAGGAGCGATTTGGAAATAAATCCAAGAACAATCCCTGCTCCAGCACTTGTCTCTACCCTACCTGCACCCACAGCAGCTCGACCTGCTACAGAGACGGCTCATGTGCCTGATTTGATCATTCGCATGCATTTATTAGGGATTCAAGAGGATACCCAGCTACGCAATACTCAGTACAGGAGGCAGCCGCAGGGCAGCGAATCAAACAAAGGAGGGCAGGGTTAGCAATTTGATCTCTGGTTTTGATGTGGCACTCAGGGGCCAGAAATGATGTGACAGGATGATGATTAAGGTGCACAAAAGAAACAGGGCTGCTACCCAGGGGGCCTTCTCCACTACACAAACCTTGGAGCCCGGGTAAGTTTTGAGAGTGTTACCCCAAAGCCAACGTGCTGCATTTCTTTCTTGGAGGTTTGTACATGATTTTTTCCATGCAGTTTCGTACCTCCATACATCTGAGGAAGGTGCAAGAGGGAGATGAGTGACGGTAACACATCCGCACCATTATCCGAAACAGCCCTCTGTAACTCAGGGTGCAGTGAGACGTTTGCCAGTGGAGTCTGACACAAATTCCTGTTTCATTTTTTTCTCTGTTACAGCTTGGGGGTGAATTTAATGATGCAAGTGACTATGAAAAACGAGCAGAGCTGGCATACCGGGGGCAGGCCCTGGCAAGCTGTCCCCACACACGCTCAGCCTGACCGAGCTTTTACCCTCTCTTGGGCATGAACGGTTCTGGAGAAGCAGAACGTGCGTGTGTTTGTGTGTGCACAGAGCGGGGGTGCTGGGCGTGTGTGCAGTGTTTGTGTGTGAGTGTGCGCACATGCTGCATGTGTGTCATGTGCCCACGTGACTGAGCTGCCCGAAAAGCAATGCAATTCAGTCACAGACAATGCCTGGCATAATTCCAGCGGTCACAAGGTGAGTTTTAGTTCCCCTTCAAACAGGAGACTAAAGGTGTGTGTCTTGTATGCTGGGCGCTGGTGCAAGTGCAACCTCACTGGGGCTGTGGCCAGCACTGCAGCCGGAAAACAAGGACTCGGCTTCCTGCCCTAGTTACACAGACTCCGGACTCAGGGAGAATTTCTGGATTCTCCCCCAGACTAGCCATCCAAGGCCCGTGCATCTCACCTCTAATGTTAATGACTCTCATGCACAGGCCAGTGGGCTGAGGCTGGGGCAGCAATGAGGCATTGAGCGGGGCACTGGCATGCAGCTACTCCTACGCCTGGCCAGCGAGTGATACGTCAATTCTGTTTATCCAATGAGTTCTGCTGTGAGCCAGAGAAGCAAGAAGAGAGCAAAGGGGTTTAATTCTATCTGACAATATACCGTGTCACCAATCCTTCCCTCGCCCTGTCTGTGCTGTCACAAAATTAAAGTGGCCACAAGCATATTGACAGCTTGACACAATGAGGTCAAGTCACAGTAACATGGTTTGAATCTTTTACTTTTAATCAAGGGCCCACCTTAAATTTGACTTAATACGTCGGCTGGTTCAAAACCAAGCAAATCTTTGGCAAACACTCCAGCATGTGGATGGGTGTGTTTCCTTCAGCCCCACTGGGTACATCTCCCCTCAGGCTCAATGATATAGCTCTTACATATCGAACAACAAATACTTATTAAGAACACACCCAAGGCAAGCCACTTGCTGGAGACTAGAGATACGTGTTATCACTCATTCTCAATAATCACACAGTATTGAGCCCAGGGTATAACTACCCTGTTGGGTGTAAGCTAGACACGTACACATATCTAGGGTCGTTAGTGTACAGTGATATAATATCTGATTCCTTGTGAGTTAGTAAATAGCCGTTTTAGAAAGTCTGACTTCCCATTGCTGAGCTCCAGGACGGATCAGATGGAATGAATCATCCAGGCTAAACTTGAACACGGAGAACGCCCCCGGTACACAGCATGGCGATTCTTTCAGGGACCCATGGAGCCCCCCTGGTTTAGGCACAGCAGCCAAGAAGCTGCGGACTGTACTAACTTGCTGTTTTTAGGGCTTCTCTCTAGAGCCAGGCAGACACTAGAAACAATGGTTCGCTTTTGCTGGCAGCTCAGTGCCGCTTACTACTGAACTTCCAGAGACAGCGTTTCTCCCCTACGGAAAGGCACCATCTGGTAAATTTAGTTGAAGCCATTCCCAAGGAGTAGTGCAGTGGGACTGGTCTTGGGGGAACATGGGCTGGGACGTACATGAGGGATAGATAATCTAACAGCCTCTGCCCACAGACCATGTCAATGGATACCTACAGCATCTCTAATCCTCTCTTGGTTTGCTGGCCAGGCTACACTCTTCTCCAGCCTGTGCTCAGGATTACTGTACCTTCTGTAATTTCAGGGCATGACATCACAGAATGGGCACTTACCCGACTTCTCCCTGAGAAACCCAACCTCCCCCCAAGAGCTGCTAACTCCATCCTTGACCACCTACTGGGCAAATAGCCTTTAACCAATGGCCAACAACACAGGTCCACTTCCAGCCACCAGGAGGTGCCGTATTAACAAGGAGACCTATAGCTCTCCTATGTGTGGGGCAAAACTGTCCCTTCTTGCAGGCTCATGCTAGTAAGAATCCAACCCAAGCCTGAACTTACGCCTCTTGCTTTAAGTGCCAGCAGTCTCCAAGGTGTGGGGCATCTGGGAAGGCCTCAGATCAGCCCAGGCACTGCGCAGCTTCCTAAATGGAAGGCTCTCAGAATTTAAATGGAAAAGCCATTTCAGCCACGCGCATGGCGCCGATCTGCACAGACCCACGCTGTCTCCACGCTGCACGGAGCACAGCGCAGCACTCACCTGGTGGACGATGCCGGCTCTGTCGTCTGCCTCTGTAGCCGTGCATGCCGCATGATATGGTCTTTCATGGACATCTGGACCTCGGCTGGGATATCCGGCGAGGTGTGGCTGATCTTCACAGCTGCCTCCAGGAAGCCAAGCGTGCCTGTGTCCTTTAGCTTGTCTGCCATGGTCTCCTGGTTGCAGGCCGCCTCGCTCTGGGAGACGTTAGAAGAAATGGCCTTGTTCCTCCAGGGCACCCAGCACAGCTTCCAAAAGAGAAAGAGAAAAACTGCCACCAAGGCGAGGCCACACACAATAACTATCACTGCAAGGAGGCTGATGGAGAGCTCTAAGGGCAGGAGAGGGGACGGGGACACACAGGGAGCAGGAGGGGCAGGGAGGGAGAAGAAAAAAAGAAAAGAAAAGATGGTTGTGAGAAAGCTGTAAGGTAAAATGAAAAGATGGTCCAAGCTGGCTTGTCTCGTCTCTACCCCGGGCCCTTGCAGTTCTGCGCATGACGAGTGAACACGCACAGTTCTCCTGCCGAGTGCTGGACTCGGACAAACTGCCTCAGCAGGAGAGGCAGGGACCAAAAAGGTGGAGGGGGGGGGGGCTGCAAAGCTACTAGGCAATGGTGATCTCTGCTGTGAACAGTTCAGAACGCTCAGAAAGATTTGGTGATAAAACGAAGTTTGATCTGGCTTATTGGCACGGTCAGATATTGAGTTCGCACTTGGGTTTGTGTCCCTAGCAGGCCGCTTAGCCGCAAGCCTGACTGCAGAACTGCCGTGGGACCGAGCTTTGATAAACCGCCCTGGAGATGCACCTTTCTGCTGGTATGGCAGAACGTGCCTTCCACTGCAAAACACGGGCTTTCCGACGTGCTATTAAAAACCCACTGCCATGACTCTGAAAGGCAGGCTGGTTATTGGCCTATTAAAGTGCACCTTCCGTCCAGCTGGGCTCATGGAGAATACAAAACCACAGGCTGCTGACACAGTGAAATCAAATAGAGAGGGAGGTTTTATAGCAGGCATTACATGTTCTCCCCTGCATTAAATAAAACAGACAAACCCAAAGTGAAAGCTGACACTGTCCTCTGGGTGTTTGGTCACTTTCCCTTATATGTTGCAGGCTTCAGGTTTTAAATCTCTTCTCTGGAGAGGGAAGAGGGTTTATAGCAATGGTGGAAGAATCATGGAATAAATAAAGAGCATGCACATGACATGGGGTTTAATATGATCCACAATATCTCAGAACAGGATAGGACAGTTTATTTTTACATCACTTTTTGCAGCATATTATTGGACCAATCACTGATATAACATTGTAGGAAGATTCCTCCCCATAGCCTAGATTCTGGCACTGTGGCATATACGAAGAAGAGATGGCCCACTCAGCATCGATGTGTGCCCTGGGACTTTGGGAGCTGAGGTAGGTCTGTGCACGGAGTTGCAAATAACAGTTTTGGTAGTTTTGGATACGAGTACGCAACTGCAAATTTGTTCCCCTGCCTAGCTGTGCATCTTGTATTAGTGACCATTAAAGCTCTATTCCAGGATCTAGCCAAGACTCTCAGGTGCAAAATGGGTAACAGGAAAACAGGCAAAAAGGGAAAAATCTCAACGTTCCAAAATGTAGTCTGAAGTGAAATGTGCCCCCTGTTGTCCTGTGTCCGTGCAGACACTCGAGCCGTGGGTTGACATGCAGAAAATAAAGCTCAGGCTGACGGTACCCAAAGCTCTCAAGAACCTGGGCCACCACAGTACTGTTAAGGTATTTACAGAGCTAAAATTAACGCTCGCTGAATCCCACAAACCCAACCAAGCCATTGAGATACTCGAAGGAATATACCAGAGGAAGTTCAAACCATCTGGTGAGAAGTGGGACTAACCAGTTCCACTGGGTACCTGCCTACTTTCCCCACACTGCACTGCGGGGCGGACTCTGAGCTCCTTGCCCAGTTCTCTCAAACCATACCTGCGTGAGGAGCGCCAGGACTCTGCTCTGCCAAAGGGGCCAGCACGGTGCAGCTCCAGGAAGCAAAGAGACAGGGGGCTTTCACTGGTCAGAACAGCCCTTGAGAGAGCAACCGTAACTGGCCATCCCTGGGCAGGACTCTCCTGCTCTCCCAGGCCAGGTGTTGAGGGAAGAGCAGGAATGATGGAAAGAGGGAGAGATGGAGGGGGACAGGCAATGACAAGAACAGGTAAAGAGACGCCTAGTAGGAGGGAGGGTGGGTAGAACAGGAGGATGGCACAGAATAAAGAGACGTGAGGACAGGACACAGAGAGCAGCTGGCCAGGAGAGCTAGGGCTGATCAGAACCCTGCCTACAGCCCCAGTTTGGGGTGTTATTTTCTGCTACTGCTGGGCTTGTCACACACAACGGAGAATCCGGAGAGTGTGCGGTTTTCAAACCAGCCTTTGCAATTCAAAGAGCTAATCCCACCAGGCCCATCACATCTCCCCGAAATCAGAGAACGCACTGCTAACAAGGGGCACCCTGCTGAGTGGTGATAAAGGGACAATGGATTTATGGGACAAATCTTGGGCCCCATTCGGGACAGCACTGAAGTACGGGCTTGCTTTTAGGTCCATGCTGAAATCCCACTGATTTACAGTTCAGCTTGGGTTTAGGTGTCTCCCTGCCTTCTACGCCGGGGTTCTGCACAGTGGCCAGAAAGCAGATAGGAGTCCCCCCAGCTGCTCAATAGGCTGCTATGTCCCGCTGAAGGCCCTGGCATAGGAGGCAGACTAGCCGCGTGACTGGGCTCCACAGCCAACAGGCACAGGTCACAGCAACGCAAATCTGCACTGGAGCCAGAATCAAGGTGCCACCGCTGTCTCCTCGCTCTGCGGTCCCTGGGGATCTCCGCAGCAAGCGGACGAGGCTGACGGTCACTAGTGTGTGTAAATCCCATTAATAGCAACTGGAATTGGGACCCACACTCACAGCCTGATTCACTCCCCTTGAAGTTAATGGAAGCCTCTCCATGGAAGTTTGGATCAGGCCCGTGTGAAGGAGAATGCACAACTCTTTGCCTTCTGCCCTCACTCCTGATTTTTTGACTGCTTGAGTTAATCACAGGATTAGGACACATAAAGAAACAGATGGTCTCTGTGCTGAAGGAAGCACATAGCAAAATGGTACCTTTGATAAAGAAGCCTGTTTATTGCTGGTTGAGATTGAAGTGCACCGGCAGAAATTTATTTATGTGCTATTTTTTACAATCGGCATAAATGTATATGAGTTTACAATACCTGTTTGCACTATGCCTCAATCTAGATAATGCCAACCACTTCTCACTTTCTTGAGCTCCAAAAGGTTCTTAATTCACCCCAAAACTGCAGTTTAAAAATAAATCACTCAAAATCTGTTATTAGGCAGCTGAGCCTTTATCAGACAATCCAGGCAGCTCGCATCTGTTCTTCATTGCAGCTGTTACCGAAATAAGCCTTCAAATATGTCTCACCATAAAATACAAGGTCTTTCCATGAGTTCTATTCCTTTGATTCTCTGTTTTACTTTAGATCTAGCCATAATTAGATCTTTGATGTTAAAGCCTGGAAAAAAACCCTATAAAACATGAAGGGGATTTAAATTTTCATCTTGACAAAACACCTGAATCTAAAAATGAAATAAAGAAAATCACTTTGTTGGCGTAATGAGGGAACCTGTTCATATTGTTAGCTGTCGCTGGCTTGCTGTTTGGGAACACAACGGCTATTGGATCTACCGGATTTTTTAACATCAATTGAAATAAACAAACAACTCTCAAACAAGTGTTATATATACACAATGTGACGTCTGGATATCAATAAGCTAGTGCCACTGAGATAAAGAAACCTCTTCAGGAAACACAGCTTTTTGTGGTTCCCATTGTTCCATGTATCTTAATTGTGTTAACATCTAGGAGCTGCATCCCAATGGTATTAACTATCTAGGTTGGCAGGCCGTCTAGGAGAGCAGAGGAAAGCTTCTTAGCTGCCCTCAGGTTAATTGCCTTGAAGGAGGCATGTAAAAGCTGCCAGTGAGTGAAGGAGCAGGGCCTGGAGAGAATAAGCACCCACCTCACACCTCTGAATACTGGAAACCTCCTGCACCCAGCTGCTCTCCTTCGGCAGCCCCATGAACAGGCCATGTCTGAGTCAGACTGTACAGTTTATCTTATTCAAGCCATTGCAACCAGAGCCTTGAGAGAAAGGGCGTGTCATGGGCTGGTGAGTGAATGGGTTTAGTCTCATTTAATAATAAATAGAATTGCAAGACAGATGGCGGAGCTTCCTAGGATACTTGGCTAATCGTGTTCTCAACATCGCAGGGTTCCGGAGACACCGCTCTACTGTATTTTGAGCTAAGTCCTAGAATTCTTCTCAGGGTTCTCAGTGTCAAACACAGTTCTGTGCGAAAACATAAGGAGCTGGGTTGTTTGAAAATATGTCTCTGTGGCTCCTTTTCTGGCACTTTCTTTTGCAAATGGTTTTTGAAATGAAGAAATGTTTTCCACTACAGTTCCTTCAAATCCTTGTCAGAAGTCTCTAGCCCTAAGCCTGGAGATATAAATATGAACACATGGCATATTAGCATCAACGACAAGGAGTTACCATGTGGTGCATCCCCTGAAAGCATCTTTATCCTTATTATTATTCCTATGATTAGCAACAAAAATAAGGTTTGAAGGATAAATAATACGGGACATTTGTTGCTGGCCCTGAGCTAAGCCCCTGGGGCTGAATCAGGAGTATCCCTATCACCCTGCAAGGGGACAGCAGAAACGAGAGAGCAAATCCTCGGACAGCTTAGCTGTCAGACTTGATTTGTGAATATAGTGACAGGAAGTTTTAAAAGGAAAAGAGAGTTACAAAATCCAACAGCTCAGCCTGGCTGCATTCAGGACCAAGCTGCTTTTTGGGTTTACCATCAGGAAACCCAAAATAATAATCATAATTCCTCCCCTTAATGTGCATTCCTCCTTTTGATTATTTAAACTACCTACAGTGCAGGATGCTATAAGGGAATAAGCAGAGCTGCAATGCAGAAGTCATCACTGATGGAAGTGGCTGTGTTGCAGGAAACTTCTCCTAAGACATTTCTTTCATGCCATGGAATTATGTAGGACTCACAAATCTGCTAACACGCCATAGCTGTTAATGAAAAGCTTCAGAAATAATGAATCATCAACTCTGAAAACTTGTTGCCTATTTGAGAGGGCTCCACACGTCTCCTTGCTGAGCTGGCATTCACAAGATATTGACAGGATTTAGGAATGCTTTTATGCATGAGCTCCAAAATCCTTCCTCCAGCAGCTCACCTAAAACAAAGGAGGATGGAACCAGGAGTTTACAGATGGTGTTAAAAAAAGAGCCAGCCTCAGAAAAACATCGGCTTGTTTGAAGATGACATTGGATTATCTGAGAATAGATTTATCAAACAAAGATTAATTTGATGGAGTTGGACCATAATTGAGTCCATGAGTCTTAAACTGGGGCTGTGAAAAGATCAGGTCCTCTAAAAATGTTATTGGACCAACTTCTGCTGGTGAAAGAGACAAGCTTCTGAACTTACCTAGAGCTCCTCTTGCAATCACCCGAAGCAGGAGGAGCACTAGGTGAAGAAGAGCTCTGGGTAATCTCGGAAGCTTGTCTCATTCACCAACAGAAGTTGGTCCAGTAAAAGGTATTATCTCCCCCACCTTGTCTCTCTAATAGCCTGAGATCAGCACGGCTACAACACTGCAAGTTACTCAAAAGACATTTAGTGTTCAACAAGGTACGTCTTCAATATCCTTTCATTTACAACGAAAAATCAGAAATTCCTTGGCTAACAGAAACTCCTGGTCAGGACCCTGCGGACAGAGGTTGCTAGGATATTCCTGCCATCAGAGTAGATGGGAACTGCATGAAGATTGCTCCTGAGAGGCACTTGGGACAAGAGGAAATTCTAGCTTGGGGAAACGATCATCCTGTGTGCTCATATCGCCCTGCCACGCGCAGCACTTCGGGGCTGCCTTCGTGGGCTTCCAGGTCTGACAGTAACGAAGCCAGACTCCTCGTGACTCAAAGCACAGCATAAATAGTCCAGCCATTTGCTTTGGCTTAAACACTTCCCCAGCCACACGTGGGAGTTCCCTGGAGTCTTCCCTCTCTTACAGCATTTGCTTGGCTGCCAAGTATGCATGGGGGAGACGGGCAGTTCACAGCTTTCCGCGAAATCTGCTACTCAGAGAAATTCACCTTTTCCCCTTAGACATGACAGTGAATTATTAACTAAGGCAAACTACTTATCTGCCGTATTGACACTTCATTACTGGGGAAGCAGGATGTACAATTCCAGACTCGGCAATGTATCACGAGGCTCTTGTGACCCTGTGGTGGGACGGTTGTCATAATCAGGCCTACAAATATATACAATGTCCCAGTAACCAACCACAACAGATGCTGATGTGGAAAAGTGCATAAGAGAAACAGACGGACTGGATCACCCCGAAGCAGAAGGCCTCCTGTTCGCAGGGCCTTACCCCACTGGAACATGGAGAGCTCTCTTGGAGACCACCCATGGTAGCGCAGGCTCTTTAGGATCACATTTCCTTACTGTTTAGGAACCCTGCAGAGGGTTCCTAAACTGCAGCTGGGGCCTCAGTATTGGTTGGGTCTCCCCCCTCCCCAGCTCCCGTTTCAGGGGGAGCGGTTCTTCCTGGACACATCTCCCTCAGGATCGGCAGCAGTCGCTGTTGGCCAGGTTACCAGACATTCTGGCTTCCCTCTCCTCATGCTTACACCTTGACCCTTGGGAGGTTTCTGGGGTTGGCTCCACCCCGATACAAATAAACTGCTGCTGTATCCTACAGTGGGGACCCAAAGGTGAGTGTCTACAGCAGCATCGCGGAAGCTGTGATGACTGAGCACCAGGAGAGAACCCTGGACCTTCAGCTCTGAGCACAGGCTGCTACCACCTGAGCTAAAGCAGTAACCCCAGAGTAGAGCTTCAGGATAAGCCACTAGATGGGGCTATAGCACACTGCACACTGGGGCAGCTGGCAGCAGCTTGGCACCACGATGGTAAGATACTGGTGCTGAAGATTACAGAGCACAAAGCCCCTCCCTGTTAAATGGCACAAGAGGAGTGAAAATTGGCTAACTGGAAATGTTGTTTGCCTCAGCTGTTTGCTGGGAGCACAAGTAAAGTCTCACTCACACTCTCGCTCTGCACCATGTGCTTTGGTTTTGAGAAGGGGGTGAGGGGATGTTCACTGGCTGGAGGAGGGCAGGTGGTGCCGAGGAAGCTGCTGCTAAATGTGTTTTTATCACTGTTTATGCAGTAGGAGGAACAGTTAACACATCAAAGACACTGAGTCAATTTTGTTTCTGATCTCCCACACCTGCATCCTGACGCTAAGGAAAACAATGAATCAGAGGAGTCCTCTGAGCCAACAAAGAGCTGTCTGGATCAGCGCATCGCCAAATCACCACTGTGCGCTCTTGTTTTCCTGCAGAAGTAGCTGTCACTTTAACAGAGCAGCGGCCAGAGGGGTGCAGCTCAGGAGCGGTGCATGTTAGACTCATAGACTTTAAGGTCAGAAGGGACCATTATGATCATCTAGTCTGACCTCCTGCATGATGCAGGCCACAAAGCCGTCCCAACCCTTACCCTTGACTCTGCTGTTGAAGTCCCCAAGTCCTGTGGTTTAGAGATTTCAATTAGCAGAGAATCCTCCAGCTAGCGACCCCTGCCCCATGCTGCGGAGGAAGGCGAAAAACCTCCAGGGCCTCTGCCAATCTACCCTGGAGGAAAATTCCTTCCCGACCCCAAATATGGCGATCAGTAGAACCCCGAGCATGTAGGCAAGATTCTCCAGCCAGACTCTCATTGGCCATTATACTATTTACCAGCGATGTCACGCTGTTCCTTTGACGAAACTCGCGTTATCCCATTAAACCATTCCCTCCATAAACTTATCTAGCTTAATCTTAAAACCAGACAGGTCCGTCGCCCCCACCGTTTCCCTCGGAAGGCTGTTCCAATATTTCACCCCTCTGACGGTCAGAAACCTTCGTCTAATTTCAAGCCTAAACTTCCCCACGGCCAGTTGTGTGAGGGCAGCTGGAGCCACCCTAGGAAGCTCTGGGTCCCTTTTGCTCCCTCTGTCCAATGGACACAGCACACTCAGAACCCTGCTGGGACTGGTGCACAGAGCTCCCTGTAAGCCTCTTGCAGGCGGGGTCGCTGCAGGAGCTGGCCCCTCTTTCTACCCGGTTTCTGTACAGGTGCTAGGAAGCTCTAACTGCGCTGCAGACCGCCGCCGTCAAGCCACCCGATGCCCCCAGGGGCTGCCTGCACTACCGACTGATCTCAGAGGGCACGGTCCATCTCCCCTAAGTCACTTCCCAGCCAGACCCAAACCAAACCAGCATCATGACTCAGGCGTTGCTCTTTGCAGAAACTGGCGTAGTTCCCTGGGGTCTGCTGCCGAGGAGGCAGCCCAAGTGAAGCAGCTCTCAGATTGCCCCACAGTGACCGTGGGCCGGCACCCCGATACAAAAGTCAGTGCAAACTGCTCCTCCAATGCCTTGCCAGGTGGCCTGTCATGTCACCTACCTGCTCCCATGTGCAGTCAGTGACTCTGCTGGGAAGTACATATGGCAGGCTGGCCCCCCTTATAAGCAATGTCCCTGGTTCCTGATCCAGGGCTGCTCATGGCTGCAGAGAAGACGTCACATCCACATGCCACCCCCCGGCCAAAGGCTGCCACTGAGGCCAGGCCTGACCTTGGTTGCGGCATGCAGTCCTGGAATGGGAACGCTGGTTTGGAGACCTTGGCAGAGACAGAGCTTAGCCATTCTGGTGGCTGATGCCAGTAAAAAACGAGGAGGCTGAGATGACCTCCAAAAAGCCAAGGAAACAGCAGCAAGTCCAGAGCCCCAGAGTATTCTCTCCTTCCTGAGAAACGGAGCACGTGATCAGCTGTTGCCTCAGCACGCCCTGCACGACAACATGGCACCTGGCACAGTCAGAAGCAGGAGTGACTGGGAGAGCCACGCAAGGGCCATGTCATGGGATCACCCTACAGGGAGCAGGAACCTGGCTTAGAAACTGTGCATCAGAGAGCAGGCCACCCCCAACCGCAACCTCCAGCCTCCGCGACACTGGGATAATGTTTGGTTGGAGACTCACACACTAAAATGTCCTATAAGGAAATCTCTTTGTCATGGAAACAGCCTATAGAATTTAATGAATTTAAACCAATAGAGCCCTAGAGGAATGTAACAGGGATCTAGAGAAATGGTGCTAGAATCGTTCAAACTGAACCGAGAATGATCTCTCTTCTCTAGTTATCTGTAGCCATCCTAGAGAATTACATTCCTGTGATTGATTTCTCTAGTAAACCCTACAGGATTTACTCAAAAGAAAGAAAACCAACCAACCAACCTGTGGGAAGGTTTCCATTCTCTATTCCATCTTGTGGGTCTTTTCCAGGAGGGGTGCCCAGGAGATGGGATGAACCCTGCGGGCAGATAGGACAGTTTGGAGATTTCCACCTTCAATCAAAAAGCAAGTCTGTGCTATTTGCAGAGGCAAAGGCAGGGTCTTTGTTGGGTTTGTCAAAGCCCTTCCCTGCTCCCCCATCCCACCTCCCCAGGCTCAATGCCTTCTGAAGCTCCTGAAAGCAGTTCAACAATAAAATGCTCCGTTTTGTTTCACCTTGGATGGAAACATGTTAGGAGAAGATGGTGTGATTAAAATGCAGTTTTTATGTCCCTGGTGATTTTATGCTCCCCAGGCTTGAGTTACCAATGGAGATAATTAGCAGAGTCCAAACAGAAAACGAATTAACACTCTGGACAAAGCCCCAATTACACCAGTCTATTTATCGCAAGACAGTGCTCGACTAATTATGGCAACACTGACTTCTATTACTTTGAAGTAGCTTTCACCATCAAGATTCATAGATGATTCTTAGTCTGATGTGACGAGTTCTCCTGACTATATCACCAGCTATCATTTAGCTTTTCACCCACCTCTCCCCGAGAGAGAAAAAAAAATAAATTTGGTAGCTCACACCACATTGTAGCATCTCTGGGTCATTCTAGCCACGTGGGAAAGGGTCACTGTGGAATGCCTGCATGCCTCCCAAGGAACTGTGGGATGCCTACCAACTGTGCAACATGCTTTTGCCAATACAACTGGACTCTGTGTGGACACAACGCACTGACTGTGACGCACGCTGCAGAAATAGTTTCGTTGGTGGTACTACACTGACCGAGCTTGTGCCAGTACAACTTTCTAGTTGGCCTGCATCTGTGTGTTGAGAGAGTGAGAGCACATCTCTCTTGGGAATGCTTCTCACCTGGTAACCTTGCAAATGGCCTAGTGAGAGATGAGAAGTCTTGGCACCGGGAGCAGGTGTGGCTGGCGCATTCCCAGCTAAGATTTTCTTTCAGATGAAGAACTGGCTCGGAGCTATGCTGGGATGTGAGAGCCACCTGCTGAGGAACACCAAACTCCACTGTTTCACTAGGGGAGAGCAGGAAGAGACAGAATATCTCAGGTGGTTCCTTTTAAGAAATAACCTCAGAGCCCTTTGTCTTGATGTGATTCCAAAGGATTTGGATGCTTTCAAGTCAATGAGCCTGATCAATAAAAGTTGTTAGGATAAGACAGCACCTTTTCGCCTCCCAGCTCTGCAAAGACGTTAACTAATTAGTCTTCACAAAAACCTGTCAAGTGACCTTGGACGGCACAAGTTCATTACAAAAACCTTACAAAGCAAAACAGAATCTTGGCTGCACTGTGCCCACTGTCCATGGGCAAGGATGCCAGTACAGCAAGCCAGCCACCACCACTACCGACATGGCAGGGCCTGACGGAGTCATGTGAGGGCCTCTCTGTCGCAATAGCAGCTATGAAGATGTATGGGTCTATCTCCAGAGCTTTTGGCAATCAGACTGTGGGTTTTTGTCAGATTACTACGAGGGTCTATGGCTAGGGGAGAGGCAAAGATGCTCTGCTCCTATGGCCAGGGACGCCGAGAGTGGGTTCGGGCCCTGGTGAAAAAATTGTTTTGGGCCCCCCAGCAAGGGCGGACTGGCTAAACAGGGCCAACAAGAGGCGGGGGAAGCCGGGCCCTGGGCCCCCTTCCGGACCGCCGGGCCCTGGTAATTTGTACCGGCTTCCGCCCCCTTTTGTTGGCCCTGCCTATGGCAGCCCCTGTGGGACATACACCGACAGGCGATTTAATTCTTTTTTCACCAAGAAGCACCAGCACTACACATCTGAAAGGCTGGACTTTGTAATCTGCGCACAAGGAGCTGCTGGAAATCTCAGGCACAGATGGGCTAACGGAAGAGAAGAGCTCACCTTGCATTTATCTGGGAAGTGAAACACTAGCTTCTTCCATTAAATCTCAGCTATACACAAACATTGGCCATCAGAGCTCTGCCTTGTGACCTGTGCAGAGATACCCAAGAAAGCAGGGAAAATATGGGACAGAAGCATAATTTTAACAGGAGGGACAGAAGCGCACCCCAAGGAACAGCAATCCCAGAACACCTGGGAAATAGGGAGTGGACTCTTTGGAAGCAGGAACCTAGCTCGGACTAAGCTCTGGAAGGCTCGGGGAGGGGAGGGAGGGACGAAAGCAATGTGAAATGAAGAGCTTTTTTTACCAGGGCATTTAAGAAGAAAATCTAGTCACCTTTGCCCCCATTATGAATGTGGAGTCCCAGCTTCAGGCCCGCATAGGGCCCAATCAGGGTGAGAAGCATCCCCCACCTGCTCTCTAATGGCAGCTGTTTGTTGGCATTAGCGTCAGGTGCCAGTCAGCCAGCTGACAGTTTTGTGGCTGTCCCCTTCGGCTACTTGTTTCCATTTGGGTGGTGTCCTATGCTTCAATAACGCTTCTAATTCTAATTAACTGGCCATGTTCTCTTGGTGTCTGTAAGCGACGGAAATATCTCCTGAAACATTCTTGAACTAGAAAGGTCATTTGCATCTGTTGCTTCCAAGTCTAAGTGCTGCTGATTTGCTTTCCACAAGCTATCGAACAGGCTGGATGCCTGATGTGAATGTGTTGTTAAGCACCAAATCTGTGCTCCTGGAGAAACAAGCCCCCATCAGATAGAGGCGACTCAGGGTCACAAGCGATGGGGAGATATTTCATTAAGTTCTCGGCAGCAAAACAGGTTAGAAAACAATTAGGGACTGGACAGAGCTTTATCCTCCTTCAGACATTCTCTCATCTTGTGTGCTGCAATAAGGAATGCAAAGCTGCCTCTCTCTGAAAGGAGCCTCCATGTAGCGGCCACTCCGCCAGCAAAGGGCATTCAATGCAAACTGAGATACAGCCCCACCGGTCCCCAGCTGAGCCAGGTGCACTTGGTTTTCAGAACAGCTTCTGTTCACACCAGTAACTCGAATGACAAGAGCAAATGTCACCAGTCATTGTATCTTTCCCACGGTAGCAACTGGAACTAGCACAGGTTTATGACTCCAGGCAAGGTGAGGTACTTCACAGCCCAGCCATCTGAGAGGCTTGCCGAAGAGCAAGTGTTTCCATTCCCAGAACGGACAACAGGGCAGACCTTAGTAAAAGGCAGTTGGGACCCCCCAGTTACCGAGTTCTTTGCCAGTGTGACCAGGCAAAGAAAAGAAATCAATGATTTTCTTTCCCCAGGAGTGTATCGGATACTTCACTGCCCAGTGCAGGGCAGCGTTAGCAGTAGCCACAGAGATACCAAAAGGTGCCAGGGATGAATGCTGGGCTTGTTGGGGACAGCAGCCCAGGAACCCAGGGGGGCTGCTTCAGATGCACCGTGCATGGTCTCAAAGGAGCAGGGCACATTTTCAAACTGTCACAGCCTGAAGGGGAGTCTTGGTTTCAGCGGCTCCCCATCATAGAATGTGGGCTGAATCCCGTTCTCAGTTATGCTTGGGGTCAATCCAGAGTATCTCCACAGGAGTCAATGCAGTTCATCTGGATCGACACCAGTGTAAATGAGAGCAGAATTTGATCCGGATAGCTTTATATGAAGCATTCTTGCAAGGTTTAGCTGTGTGCATATCTTCCAATGGCTGGCGCTCCCTTCCCAAGAGGTGGGGTAGAAATCTCCACAAGGAAAACTTCACCGATATCCTGCTCGGAAAGGCTCAAGGGTCCCTTCCAAGCATTACAGATCTGAGATCCATGCGGCAAGGAACCTTCCTTCAGCCTGGAGCCACGAGCCACTGTGCACGGACCCCACTCCTCCTTCCTGGAAGCCTGGCTCCCTGTGGCTGATTCTAAACTCCCACCCAGATTCTCACTTGGCAATCCAGGGGCTCTGCAGTACCATGAAGAGTGACCCCAGCCATCCAGGGCCCCAGTGGAAGGGCATTGGCGCGGGAATGCAGAGCTCCATACACAGAGAGAGCACCCTTTGTCCCTACTAAAGAGTGTCCCACACTGCTATGGAGACACCAGGCCCTGGAGTCAGCTACACCAAAGTTTCAATTACATAGAAATGACTTCTGAAAAGTTTAATTTACCACTACAAGATGCTCTTTCAACGAGAGGGCTTATTGGAATGCAAAGCGCCGACTTCAAAGACTGGGATGAATCAGAGGATATTTTGAGAGTAATTATATAAGATTATAAACATCAAAACCACCTAATTATTGCCGGCTAAGCGTGGAGACAACCTGCTTTCTACAGAGATCTTGGAGGGAGCTAGTGGTTGGATCTAACCAATTATGTTTGGTTGCCCAGAGCATACAAGGCAACCTCACATTTTCAGTCCAAACCACCCTTGTTCCATAGGCAGCTGCAGTTTTTACCACCCTCTGTAATGGGGGGAGAGATAGCTCAGTGGTTTGAGCATTAGCCTGCTAACCTCAGGGTTGTGAATTCAATCCTTGAGGGAGCCACTTAGGGATCTGGGGCAAAAATCAGTACTTGGTCCTGCTAGTGAAGGCAGGGGGCTGGACTCAATGACCTTTCAGGGTCCCTTCCAGTTCTATGAGATAGGTATATCTCCATATATTATTTCTTGGGGTGTTTTACAGACTCCACTGCCTGAATGCCACTGAGGTCCTTTCCATGAGTTCTAGAGCTGGTAGAATAATTGGAAAAGTGGCTCATTAACAACTTTGTGAAAAAGTTCTGTTCTCAGTTCTAGATTGGTTACTCAGAGGGTGAGATTATTCCTTCTTCATGAGTCTGGACACTGGTTTATTACGGTTAATGAATTTCAACTTGAATTATGATTAATCCAATTGCATAATTCATTATTTGTAACTATTTTGCTTCAGAAGTTTCATTCAGCAAAACAGACATCATACCATGTGCCTAGATAACCAATCACAAACCACATAAAAGTATTAGCAGGCAATGAATAGTTTAGATATTCTGTCAATCATACTTTGGATACAATTGCAGAACTCATCTCTTCCCCACTGCTCTGTTCCTTGGTTGGTGCACAGCGCTGTATGATTGACATCTCTTGGACTCTGGTTTGGAGTCAAGCGTATATGATGCATTGGTTAATAGGGTCCCAATTAATGAGTGATTTTTCCACGAGTGTATTACTGCCGAGGGTTTGCTGTCACTATGACCTGAGTAAATGAGATATTTCTTTTCTTGCTTGCAGCATTTCTCATCCACACCTATCAATCTAATCTCACTGATGCCCTGGATTCCAGACTTGGGACCTACCCACATCAGCCTGGTGATGGGCATCTGTAATGCTAAAGTAGGCTGTGACAACCAAGACATGGAAAGAGCAACGGGGATGCATCAGCTGGGGACCATCAACCAAAACGGGGAGAGACTCAGTGAGCTGCACTTGGTTCTGACCTCATTCCTGCAAGTAACCTGTTCCCACACAAAGAACCATGGAATTCACCGGATGGCAAAATGAACACTCAGATTGAGCGCATCTGCATTAGCTTGAGCATCAGGTCACCTGTCCCAGAATGAGGTCCTATTACGCTGTAGATATTCCGCAGTGACCACAACCTTTCCACTGCTACCCTGAAATTAAAATTGAGACGATCAGCTTTAAACAGAAGGTGGTAGAGAACATTAAGAGTATAAAACTGAAAACAAAGGAGTACTGTGAGAAATCCCAACGGGAAGTAAGGGACAGATCTGAGACACTGCCAGAGGCAGAGGAAGGTGAGATACAGCTTGGTTCTGAGGGAGAATGGTCAGTGCTCAGAGACAGTGTGATTCAAGCTGCAGCCGTCACAACTGGATATCAAAATAGACAAAGGAAGAAGTGGATAAACCAAGAAATCTGTCCTCTCAGAGAAAAGAAAAGTACTGAACAGAAAACTCCAGAATGCTAAGACCAAAGAACTACTGGAAAAGGCAAAGGGGGCATATAAGAAAGCAGACAAAAGCTGTGAAAAGCAACACAAGGAAGATAAATGGAGATATGCTGGAGACCTAGCAGCTCAAACTGAAGCTGCTGCTTTGATAGAAAACCACAGAGCTGTTTACCTAGTGACCTGGGTAGAAATTTCAAAACAGGACATGGGCCAATAAAAAGCAAAGATGGAAAAATGCTTACACCCAAGGTAGAACAGAAAAACAGATAGGCAGAGCTGTCCAAAGTCCTCAATGGATCCACTCCCACCTCCGCACCAGATTTTAATGCAACATGTGAACTTGATCAACTTGACCCCGATCCCTTCCTTTGCTTATGTGGTTTCCATCTCTTTGATGAGCTGCCAACCCTTTTTGCTCACGTTTGTGACTCAGCCCCACTGGCCATTAGCAGAAAATTAAGCAAGTAGTACAATTCTGCTCTACCATATGGTGCTATTCCCCAAGCCCACAGAGGCACTAAACCAATCCATTATTTATTGTTAATTACAAAGCAGTAATCAAAACACATATTTGTATAATTAAGGGGCTAATGCAAAACAGGTTCAGTTCCTGCAGTGTATTTACATATAGCAACAAAGTGTATCAACATCATCCACCCTGCCAGAAAGATCCAAATCTGGCAACAGCTATAGGATATCAAAACTCAAGTACCACCTTCTTCGCATCAAAGCTGATTGAATACACAGATGATCTAACCAGGTAGCTCCAAGGAAGTTCTCCCATATCATTAATGCCAAGTAGGTACAGGGTCTTTCCATGAGAAGACTGGAACTTTGCAAGCAAAAAGAAAAGAAAAGCTACTATGCTTAGCTGTTGGTGGCAGCTGTTCACAGAGAGTGGGCAGTGCCTTTATTTAGGAAGACAGGCCATGTGTTTGGCTGGGCAGATCAGTGGTCCAGGCTCAGGGTCCTGTTCCCAACTGACACTGATTCACTTCCTGACACTGAGGAAGTTAACTTCTTTCTGCTTCAGGTTCTCCGCAAGCTTGAAATAATACCAACCTCACAGGAGCATGCCGAGACTTAACTCAACCTTGTAAAGGGTGCTGAGATCCTCAGATGAAAGGCTGTATGATAAACACAGTACAGACAGTATATACGCATACATTAGTGCATTATTAGCAAGGTTCTCCGTACTGTATTCCAATATGTAGCTGGAGGTTCATTTTGAAGAGGAAGGGCTAACACTAGCATAGTCAGAAAATGGGAGAAAGCTGAGCTTCGGAAGGCCTCCAGCTGTCTCTACATGTTATAGGCCCCAGTCCAGCGAAGCACTTAAGTCTGTGCATAGATCCAATGGGATTACCAATGTGCTTAAAGTTATGCATGAGTTTAAGTGCTTTGCTTTCACTTGATAATTGCCCTGTTTTGTTCATTCCCTCTGGAGCACCTGGTACCAGCCACTGCTGGAAGACCGGAAACAGGGCTAGATGGACCATTGGTCTGACCAGTCTGGCCGTTGTTACATTGGTATGTTGCTGGATGGGGGCCTTGGTGAGCCCGTCTCTGTGGTATTTAGGCGCTATGAAATGCATTAGTTCCCACAGTCACAGAGGACAAGGGATGGAGGTTGCATAAACTCCATTCAGGCCCTGGTCTCTTGCCTCTGGGGTTCCCCATCAGTGGGGATGCTGAACAGTCACTACCAAGATAAACCCACTGGTTTGAACTTACCTGTAATGGAGAATGCTCCCTGCCTTTACTGATAGCGAGGTTTAAGACAGTGACAATGCACAGTGCACCCATTGCTGCAGGTGGAGGATAAGGTAAGGGGGAGTTACACACATTAATGGACTGGGAGACTGTGTGTGTGGCTATCTCCTCTCCAATGGAGGCTGAAGAGGAGCGCATGGCAGAGCAGAGAATGCAGCTCCTCTAATGTTCATCGATAGAGGACAATATTAGCAATAAACGAAACTGTTCTTCAGCACAGCCTGGGAGCCCGGAGTGCTCATTAACTTGGTACTTTGCTCGGTGTCTTTCTGTGGAGGCGAAATGCATAGCACCACTTACTGAGACGAAATTCACTAGGAGCAAACATTTATTAGAGATATGGCAGGGGAACCTGTGCTGACGGGCCCCATACTGCTTGCCTTGCTGATACACACAGTGCTGGCTGCTTTGCTGTGCCTCTCCTCTGCTGCTTACGGGCAGTGCCTGTACCATGGGTGTTCCTCCTGGGACTTTTCAGAGCAGTGGCAAAGAAAGGGGAGCGTGACAGGCATGCCACTCCTGGGCAGTTCTATAACAGCCCCTCGTGGCTCAGGGTGGCTCTGCGGCACCTGTCTCAGTTTCCCCTCTTTCAGGGCTTTCTCAAACAAATTCCCAAACAAACTCTCCTCTGGGGCTGGATTTAGTAAAATAACAAAATTTCCCACAGGAAATTCTCAGATTCCCACCAAGTTCAGACTCCCACTTTTCCTGCTGGGAGTCTGAAAGGCCTCCCCTGCCTGGAGCCTTTTCCCTGACACCTCAGTATTCCCTGCTGGAGCCTATTCACCCCACAATCTCTGGAGTCTCTCTATCCCTACGTGATGCTCACGGTTCCCTGCTGGAATCTCATCACTCCCTGCCTTGGCAGGCCTCTGCTCGTCTCTCCCTGAGCATCTTCCCTTCTCGGGAGCTTCCTGCTGCTCTTATAGGGGAATCAGTTGATCCCTGCTCAGGTGGGCCTCCGTAGTAACTAGGGTTGGCTGGCCCCTGCCTCCAGCCCTGCCAGGGACGCTATCCCGTTACAAGTACACTAGAGACACGAGGTTTTCCCATGGGTTCCAGCTGAGGTTTCCTTCGGCAGAAACACCTGCTATCACGTCAAGGTGGCAAGCTGCTGTCTGAGATGGACATACCATCCTGAACTTGCTTGGCTGCATCTCAGTTTGTCTCAGCTGCCTGAATGCTAACAGCAGGGTACCCTATTTCCTGCACTTTCCGGGGCGGAGACACGATTGGCCACGTCTTCTGGACAAGCCTGGATTTGCAGAGATTATTAACTCTAAGCAAGACTTTGTTCTGAATTTAGTCTGGGGGCTTGGGCAAGAATTAAATCTTTTTTGCCAATCAGAGCGAGGACATAAGTTTGGAGCTTTTCAAAGGACAAAAGCGACAGGCCCTGGCCACGTTCTGCCAATGCCCAGCACTACAGAAGGGAATTCACATGGAAGCCAAGGAGCCTCTGCTTCCAAGCACATGTAATAGTGAAGAACATGGGCGCTTCATAAGCAGCTGGAACAGACCTGCTGAAGCATTTGTCCTCTCTTCAGTTAAGCACCTCTCAGCAGCAGCAGAGACTTCCAACAAATTCCATCCCAGAACAGCAGGAAAGTCTGGATAGCTGTGGAGCTACAGGGCACTGGGGAAATGAGCAAACATTTGGAGGACACTTACAGCCCAGCCATATGGAGACTATCACAGTGACTACGTCAGCATCAGTCCCCACCTATCTCAATAAGAACACCGTCCACCTGGCAGTACAGGCCTGCAGGCCAGCTCCTAGAGCACCTCGGCACTGGCTGCTCTTCCCAGCAAATGGCAAAGAAACTAAACTGAATGCAACCCAACCAGCTGAATGAGGTTTCTCTTCCTATGCCACTGGACGGCGACATGCCCCCCACGTCCTCAGGCTCTGGGGGGGAGGGAGGCTGGTGACAGCTGCAGCTTTGCTATGTGTCTGAAACGGTATATTGCCATTTTAGTGTAACAGTCTATAGGGAGAGATGCACTAAAGTGATTTCTCAAGTGCTGAAGGCTTTTAGCAGCACCGTAGCCTGGCTGTCCGGCACAGTCACCCCCCTTTTATCTCACATGCTTTCTACTGCAGTGAGCTCATGTGGGGGTTTTGGAAAATGAGCTGTTCCTCTGGGTTCCTCCCCCAGCCGGAGCTGCTCTCCCTCACCTGCGGAAGGGGAATTCCAGTTACGGGGCTTGGGGACCAACAGACCCAATGGCAGGTTCTTGCTGTGGGCTCCTCTGGATAGCACCGCTCTGGCTGGCAGCAGCTCTCCCACCTAGGCAGCGACCGTAGAGCCGGATCAAAGGTCTGACAGGCCAGAGAATCAGGTTTCAGAGATCAACACCCAACCCAGGCATTCGAGCCCTTTGCCCACATGGGAGCAAACCCCACCCAGCGCTATTTGATCCCTTGTGTCTCATGCAGGCTGGGCCAGAATGCTGCCTGGGGATTAAAGCATCGCTCCTGTGTGTTAGTGAGGGGATGCTGGAGGAGAGAAAGACGAATGAGGCAGGCGCAAGGGGGACAAGCTGTGTTTCCAGCTGGAGACGTGGTGACGCAGAGGAACATAGGCAGGCACAGAAATGTAAGGAAAGATTCCGCGTGGCATTCTCTTCAGAAGCCCGACAGAAGAGGGGGCCCCACCACTAGCCTGGCAGGATTAGCCCCAGGTGGGCCGGGGCTTGGGGCCCAGGCGCCAGGATTTAAATCTTGGGGAATTGCTCACAACAGCTCTGCACTTGCACGGCCATAACCGCCCCAGTACTAGGAATTCTCCCATCCCTGCTAAGGATCCGTTCTGTGAACACAACCGTCAGTGGGACAGAAGGTGAACTTTTCCCTGAGTCCGTTACTCTACCTTCAGAGCTCGATTCTAGCACAGGGGAACGGCTTAGCTTAAGGCAGCAAAGCCAAAGTACAGGATTACGGAGCGAGGCACCAGAACACCTCGGGAGCTGCTGCTCGGACAATGCCCCCTCTCAGTTCTGACTGGAAACGAAAGTGCCAGACTCTGCCACAGGAGAGGAGAGACCTGGCCGCTGGCTTCCAGGAGCGATGTTTATTTTGGATTGGCTGGCCCTTTGCTTGCTTTGCTGTCATTTATAACGTGCTGGGAGCAGGGACGCTCAGAGAATGTGAGCGAGTGGCATTCTAAAAGGCCTCTGAGCAGAGCCTTGGGTGAAAGGATTAACCTTGTTGTGAATACAACCCTTTGCACCAGCAAAGCTTACCAGCCTGGATGCTCAAACCAAGGGACACTTCCTGAGCTGCACAGCAATGGACCTGTACACCATGCTCTGTCTCCGGCACATGCCATCGCTTCCCTCTCGCCTGTCTCACCCCCGACTCTCTGCTGAGGAAAGAAGGCAACCGCAAGGCTCAGAGCCTGGACCAGCAGCCACAGCTCACCATCTCTGGATGCTGCTGAGATCAGGGGTTTTCATCTCCACCTTCAGGCTGCAGCTTGAGGCCTCGCTTGGTGCTGAGCTCCTGGTTCAGAGCAAATTGTACAGGAGGCTGTGCAGGGGGAGGGGCTGCAGGTCCCTTTGCCATCTTAGCTGGCTATTACACGCTCACTTCTTCTCTAGCACAGAGTAGCTACCACGTGACACCTGGCCTCGAAACTGCCTCTTCTGTTTCCCAGTCTCAGGTCTGTCAGCAGGAGCCTGCGTTCTTTGGGTTCGTCTACACTGGCACTTTGTCGGCACCTCCCTCCCCCGAACGACAAAAGTTTTACCGACGAAAAGCGCCCGTGTGAACAGAAGCGCTCTCCTGCCGACAAAGCCAGAGACGCTCGTGGGGGGTGGAAGGAGAGCTCTCTCCTGCCGACAAACAGCAGCTACACTGCACGGCTTTTAGCGGCACGGCTGTAGCAGCACAGTCATGTTGCTAAAAGCCTCGTCGTAGTGTAGCCATAGCCTTTGTCTTTTAATGGTGTGTTTTAGGGAAATAAATGAACCCCAGAACTGGGGGAAAGGCTGACGTTCCCCCCCGTACCCAGCGCCTTTCAGCATGTGGCTTGATGCTTTTAGAACAGGACAGCGAGCCCGCTAATCTCCCTGACGAGTGCTATTCAGGCACAGCTAGTGAACCAGCTCATAGGGGGTGGCTCACTGTGCTCTGGCTTTAAAAACCAAACCAAACCCCAGAGGCAGTAACTCCCAGGGAAATACCCGGGGGGTGGCGGTGTCAAACGCAGAGGCAGCTTAATTTATAATGGGAACTGACTCAAGTCTGGCTCTTGGGCCCCGCCCGGTGGAGTGAGGCAGGGAAGGATTTAATTGCCCAGCAAAGAGCAAAGGATCATAAATGACTGACGAGCACAAGGATTCTGTGTGCCTGCTCCATGTATGAAAAGCCTCCGTCTTATCAGGCTCCAGCCAGGCAAAGCGCAGCTAATGAATCCTGGCTCTCGCCAAGACATCTCTACTAAGCAGTAATATCACACATAAGCGACAGAGCTTCGGGGGGGAGACACTGAATGTTCAAGAGGAGATACAGTTAGTTTTTGCTCCTCTGGATTGTTGCAAGTACAGTGCCTCACCTAGCAGGATGGGGAAAATCGAATCACAAGCATAAAATCAGTCTGCCTTTAGACATCTTTAATTTGCAGGATTCTACCTGTGTCTGGTGTGAGTGGAATACACAGGCCACAGCTGTAAGTGCTTTGTATTTTTGTCCATATGGGGTGGCTCTGGGCTCTGCCCCTCAGAAACTCTGCAGCCATCCCTGACTCACTGTTGTGCATCACCACTGATCATAGCTTCCCTTTATAGTTACACACACACACACACAAAGTACAATTTACAGCTTTTGACACAGACAGGCCCAAGATGAAGAGCTTCGTTCCAATTGCAAACTTCCCCAATATTCCGGGGTATCTGGAGCCAGGCCCACCTGTCTCCCAAAGGGATGGGGAATTGGCTTCCAGCTAAGGCAGACTGTCTGTCTGTCATAAAGCAGCAAGTTCCCTTCCTCTCGTCTTCACTAGATGCACACTGAAGCACTGAAAGGTTACAAAACCCTGATATGTTTATATGGCCTGAATAAGATCATGGCTGACAAGCCAAAGATTAGCAATAGAAAGAAATCTGCAATCTGTTCTACTGGAAAGCTTCAGGCCACAAGAAGAAAATGGAAAGTTCAAGACTGAGGATGGAGTGAAATGTGTAATTTCTTAATCTGGCATCAAGGGCTATAGAAAAGTCACAAGCCAAGTAATAAGCAAACGGTCACACTTGCTGTACAATGAAATTCCTTTAAAATCCGGAGCTGTTCTTAGCATAAGGGCTCCAAGTGTAGCAGATCTCTGCAAATTCCTCTTTCCACCCTGCGTGACATCCCAGTGCACCAGGGGCGGAGGGCAGGTGGAGTTGTACTTGAGGCAGCTGGCCCATGCTCTGCTCACAGCTGCCCCACTATGTTTGGCCCGCTAGCTCGGATGAGAGCTAGTGCAAGTGTGTCTACATGAGCTGGGACTCACTCCCTGCTCGTAGCTTAGCCACGGCCTTAATCTGCCCTGTGCTTCAGTTCCCCATCTGTGAAGTGGGGATGAGACCTTCCCTGTCACACAGCAGTGTCGCAAGGATAAATCCCTGAATCATTGCGAGGCAGCAGATACTACCGGAGTGGGGCTCAGACAAGTATCTAGAGAATCAAGCAGCCATTTCAATGGGCAGCCACGCTCGCAAAAAGGCAAGGCCCCTACACGGATGATACAAGGTATGTGAGAATCAAGGAGTCACGGTTCAATGCAAGGAACACAAGTTTACTGCCCCAGTAAGAACCTGCCTCTGGAATCCTGGCACCCTGCATGTGCACGGCTTGCCGTTTGGCTGAGGTGGGCATGCAGAAGGATAGTTTTCAGCTACAAGATGCAAATAACAAAACAAAATCTCCCCGTGCCCCCAAAGCCCCCACAAACCCAAACAAGAACCAACCAAACCCTGCCCCCGAAAAGCACACCTTACCAAACCAAGCCACTCTGAGCGCACACTTCTCCCCTGCGGAGAGGATGAAGAGACAAACCACACGTGACAGGTGTGAGGGATGTTGTGTAATTCACTCCTGGGAGGTGCTCAGCTACTACAGTGAGGAGCGCGGTAGAAGCATCTCTAGTTAAGAGAAGCTCCAAAATATATTTTCCAATATAAAAAATGAAAGGTAAAAAACCCTTCTTCCCGCATCCAGGGAGAACACAATTCCTCAGTGATTTAGGGTGTTTTGTCTTAATCAGCTGCTCTCCAGAGGGTTATAAATGTAGTCGTAACAGTTGTCAATGCTTTTTGCCTAACAGATGCCAATCTAATAAGCTATAATAAGCCATGCTGAGTATAATTATAGTACGGGGCTGTGTGCTAACCCCATGACATTTTATCATAATGTGCTGTAGCAACATCTGTAAATGACTCAGTAATACTGAATACACAGGACTGCTGTTCTGTCCCTGGCTCATGTTAAATAGCTGCAACTGAACCTCACAACCTTCCTCCCGCAAAATGCCCCACGTACTTTAGCAGGCTCACTCCCTTGAGAAGGCCAGAGGCCCTTTGATCTGTGAACTCTGCTGGGATAAAGAGGGGAGAGAGACAGTGGTGTCCCCTGAGTGAAGGCTAAATAATCCGTGCACACCATGTCTCTTTGCCCAGGCCGCTTGGCAAGCAGGTGCTTGGGGCGGCCACTCCGGAGAGGGTTGACAGGTCCAGCTATTCGGCGGACGGCCCCTCACTCCCGCTCGGAGCGAAGGATCTTCTGCCGAATTGCCGCCACAGATCGTGACTTTTTTTTTGCTGCTTGGGACGGCCAAAACCCTGGAGCCGGCCCTGGCTGCTGGGATCTGATTAGAGGTGGCCAGAGAACAACTCTGCTTCACACAAACTTGTGAGGTTTTGAAATCTCTTTCCATTCCAACGTGGAACAAAAGCAAAACCTTTTGAGCATTTTTGCAGAACGGGCACTTTTGGATCCACACGGTCAGATCTATCTATCTATCTATCGAGATCTGACCGTGTGGATCCAAAAGTGCCCGTTCTGCAAAAATGCTCAAAAGGTTTTGCCTTTGTTCCACGTTGGAATGGAAAGAGATTTCAAAACCTCACAAGTTTGTGTGAAGCAGAGTTGTTCTCTGGCTCTCTCTCTCTCCAGAAGTGAGCAGAGCCCAGGACCTCAGAAATCTTCCCATTGCAAGGTAGTTCAAAACCGCTGCCGCTCTGCTAAATGCTCTGGCTTGGATAGAACAGCACATTGGGACAGCAATACATGTCACCAGAACTGTTCCGCCCCGCTGCCGAGCCGAGAGGCAGCCTGCTCAAGCCTCCCCTCCGTGCCGGGGCAAGGCTGGAACTACGTGCTGAGGGCGCCCTCTCTTGGCAAAGCGCCAAAGGACAAGTGGCTGTTTCTGGTCTCAGTGCCTCCCCTGGTGTGGGGGATCCAGGAGGGGGGCAGTTTGGCTCCAGGTGGGTTTAGGTCACCACTGAAGTCCCACTTTCGATGATCAGACGTGACTTCCCAACGGCACTAGCTGTGGCGGTGTGCTAATGTAACGCCAACAGACCCCGGTCGTCAGCTGACGGGATTGAACCAGGGACCGCTGGAGCTTAGTGCATGAGCCTCTACAGCAGGAGTTAAAAGCCAACTAGCTCTTAGCGAAGGCTGTAGCAGACTCATTTTCTCTCTCTCTAAGTGGTCTTGGTGCCACTAGATGGGACAGAAAAACCCCACCCAGGAGGTGTGTGGGTTACACTAAGACTCCCCCCAGCACGTGACTGACACAGCCTCTTTGCAGGCTGCAGGGAAGGATACCCCAGCCGAGCTCTGTGCAAGGGTCAGTGCTTCTCTTGGCCCCAGCTCCCTGCTCCGGACACCCGGCATCGCCCGGCCTGGTAATGCGCAATTATGGAAACCATCTCTGGTAGAAAGGCTCAAGAGCTGACTTCAGGCTCAGCTGAGGGATTGAGAACTCTCCACTCCTGCTCTGCACCGCTGGCTCCTATTGTTAGATGCTGCTGTTGTTTTTATTAGCTTGTAGCAAAGGCAGAGCTCTTTAACCCCTAGATGTACTACACAGCAGCAGCTCATGCAGGCAGGACCGTCTGATCCTGGAGATTTATAGGCAGATGCCAAGCTTCCTTTGCCTTTTCTAATGAGCTGTGTGGCTCTGTGCCATGCACCGTAACCTCCCAGCAAAATAAACCTTTTAACCAGAGACCAGATTCAGCACTTTGGCCAGATGATTCTCGGGCAGATGCTTGCCCACGGCCGACAGACAAACTACACTGCACATAGAAAGGTGCATTCAAGTGGGGTTTGGAGGTGTTGACCTAAGACTGTGTTTCAATAGTAAATACATTTCCTTGCATCAGCTGCAAACATGGATGGAACATCAGAACGATGATTTACAGTACAGGAGGCATCAGGACACTGGAATTTCTATGCAATTACTATTCAGACAGGACCTGGATTTTCTGTCCTAATGATGTTTCCGGTGGGTATGTAAAGAACTGAGTTCCTGGCAGCCTGCCTGCAGTCTTTGCTGCACAGTTTCCTCAGATGTTGTCAAACACTAGCATACTGTACCATAACAAATTGAACGAAATTTCAAGGTGGCCCTAATTAGCATCCACAGCTTCCAAATGCTTAGCACTCCCCAGAGAGTAACTTCGTCTTTGCATCCCCTGTCTAGAATTTCATTCACAACAGCTCCAAATCTCCCCCCTCCTCAGCCCCACTCGGATGCCATTTTGCAATGTGTAAGTCTAATTAAAGACACTGCATGGTGCCGAGAGGATTCGTATCTCCCCCGAACAACTGCTATTCATTAGTAGTGACTATTAGATTAGTGAGTTCATCAAAGTGAAATGATGACATCTATGGCAGACAAGTCTTGTGTTTACACAATTCCCAGGTAGAAAGAGCACCAGTCATTGCCTCCGACAAGAAGGAAGAGGGAAAATATCAAACTGGACAAGGAATGTAAGACGAAAACAAGGGTTTCTCAGGGAAAAGATGAAATTCCACCAAATATGTGAACAGTGAGAAAATGAGCAGGGATAAAAAAGCAAGCAGGGGTTACGCTATAAAGTGAAATGAAGAATTGTGTCAGGCAATGAGATCCAGGGCTGGTTTTGTTGAGGTTTCTGTATCTCTCATTGATACATACACACATGTTGGAATGTGTGCATAGCCGGCATGAAAGTACGGCACACACTACACTGAGACTAGTTTAACAAGCAAAAGATGTCAAGCAGCAACAAACATCTGCAAATAGAAAAATCACTCGCTTCCCAGTTTCATTTTGCCCAACAACGGAGAAGAGGATAGAAAGGGTTTGCTCTGAGCTGAAGTAGTTAAAAGCACATGCTTGGTCTCAACACAATCTAGGCAAAATATCTGAAAGCACAAGAAAATGTTTCAGAAACAAAACCGCTGAGGCAAACTGTGCTAATGCAGAGGAAGGGTTAAGCATTACATTTAGAAAGGCAACCAAAATTAAGAAAGCAACTTTGGAAGTGTGGACTTACCAACCAGGCTTCTGTTCCTGAGCCCAATTCCTAGCCACCTTCCGCAGCCCACTCCACACACACAATTAACACTGGCAGAGATCTGGCTGGCTGTTTCTATGGAGTTTTAGATTCTGATTCCTGACTATGTATGAGGCTACTGCAGCTGCACTGGAATAGGCTCCGAGGTACACAAAAAAGTCTACAAACATGATCAGCCGCACTGCACGGCTTCAGGAATGATTCAACCAACAACAATCAGCTAAACCTAAACCCACATCTGTGCCGAGGGATGCTACCAACACACGCACGCCACAAGGCTCTGTGTGTGCATGTTCTTTACATGTGCAAACGCACTACACACATACAGCTACATATATAGGTACACACCCAAATACAAACATTCACGTGTGAATAGATGATCCATTTATTGTCTCTATCTGCATGTCTCTGGTTTTGTAGGTTTAATATTCTTTTAATATGGTTTGATTAAAGATGTAACCTGCAAATGTAATACACCCTATATTTGAACCTGGAACCTTCAACATCAAAAGGGAGCCCTCTATTATTTGAACTAAAGGAAGAACTCCATCAGCTAGCAGTAGGCTCTTAGTCTATATGTGGACCAGCCACTAAAGGGGAACGCAACATACATTCTTACAAGTGTGTTACACAATGTGTAGATAAAGTAGGTGTCTGTCCCTGTGTCTCCCCTGTCTGCTCTTTGCCCCTACATGCTCCTCCTCACCTGCGTGGCCGCTGGCGATGGAAGCGTAAGCAAGGAATATCTTTGCTTTGGAGGATTAGGACTCGCATGGCACGGCATGCTACTGTATTAAGGTCTTTGTTTAAAATACATTTTTAATGATGGTTCGAATGAATCCATTGTGCCCAGTGCACTAATGTAATTCACACACCTGCACGTTCAGAGCTCTGCTTGTAGCAGCACCGCGTCAGCAAGGAGTGACGCCACAATTCTATGCAGCTTTTCCGTCAGGTCTCCCTGCTACATGCACCATCTCAAGCGGAATTTTTTCCCAACAAATTTGAGAGGCAAATGTTCTATAGAAAACCCCCAAGCAACGTCCGTGCCCAGCAACGTCCGTGCAATGCGGAGAGCTGTAGCGCATGAAGCGCATGTAGCGCGTGTCTGTATGCAGGGACCAGCCACAGAGCAGAGACATTCACGTGTGGGTGTTTAGAATAGTTACTGTTTATGAGTGTTTGTTTAGTGCCAACAGGGTGTACCCCACTGTCCAAGGCCCGCTGCCTGCCCCCGGAGCTTGCACGGAGCACCCCCCAGGACTACACACAGGACTACAGGTAAACAGGACCGGGCCTACACGGACAGACGACGTGTGCCAGGAACTGGGAGCTTAGCCTAGGGCCTTCTGTTTTCCTTGTTTTTACGCTTTGCCGAGCCCGCCATTTCCTTCCTTCTCTCTCCACGTTGGTATCCCAGGGGGTGGGGAAGCGTTTTAACGGCAGTGAGTCAGCAGGAGTGGGTGCATGGAAGAAGTGAGTTTTGAGGCAGGTTCCATGTGCTTTACTGAGACTAGTGCCCAGCACTTGTGGTGGGGACTTACTGGGAACATCTCAACAGTACCTTGCAATCATTCAGTCCTTAAGCTGCAGTGCGTCCCCATGAGGCAGGGATGCATTTAACATATGGGTAAACTGAGGCAAAAGAGCAGCTAATTGGTTTACACAGGGTCACGCCCTGCCTCAGAGCCACAGTTGGGACCAGAGCCCAGAATCCTGGCTCCCAGCCAGCTTCTCTAACCATTACACCAGATTCCCTCCCAGAGCCTGACACAGAACCCAGGAGTCTCAGCTCTCTAACCACCAGACAATGTTTTTCCCACATGAACACCCTCCTGCCAGCCTCTAAGACACTAGCATAGTACCTGTTTCCCATTTTATTCCACTGGGTCTCTGTCCAATATTGGATCCATTTTATAATTCTCATCCTGCCTTGGACTCACGCTCTCAATATCTTGCTTGTCTCTCAGACCCCTTCTGACCCACCACATCCATTCAGATTGCCTGCCCATGACTTATTGGTGACCCTGCCTTCCAGGGGACGGCCCTGCTGCCAGAATGCCCCAGGCCTCTGGGCCTTGCTCCCCCAGGACATTAGGAGCGAGTCAGTAACACAATTCAGCCCCGAGGGGCAGCCTAATTCTGCAGACCAGCTGATTTCTGTCAGACTCTGAAGGAAACTTGTCTGCGGGCAGCCAGAGGAGCTCATTTTCATGCCACAGAAAAATAACATGTTGTGAAGCTGACAATGAGGACTCTGAATCCTGCACTGGCCCCTGGGAGAGGTAGGATGGCTGTGACCTAACTAGGTCTTTTCCTTCTGATGGACGGTTCAGTTAAATGAACTGAGAACCTGCCACTGCAGATTCCTGTTTCTCAAGACCCTATTGACCCCCCCACACACACACACACACTCTCACCCCCCCACACACACACACACACACTCTCACACACTGGCTTTTGCCCAGTCTCTCAGATGTCACACAATGCTGCAGTGGCCCAGAACCTGGGCACTTGGGGCTCCCCCACAGCTCCATGACATTTGTCTTTGGCCATTGCTGGGGGTGTGTGTGTGATCCATCATTGGATTTCACTTTGCGCTTTCAACTCTAACTATACCGATTCCTCTGCTCTTCTCCCCCAAGGGCTTCTGCTCATTTGACAGAAGGAATTTTATGTCTCCAGGCAATAAAGCCAGTGATACCTCCAGAGTGGGCCACCAAGCAAAAAGACCCCAAGTCTGCACCCACCAACTTCACAGACTGGGGAATTCCAAACACATTGGTCAGATTACTAGCTGAATTCCGCTCTTCCCTCAGGCCAGACCTGCTGCCTCCAGGCACCGGACAGGAGAGATTCCCTAGAGGAAGGAGTTGGGGTTTCTTTTGGAGAGAGCTCACTGTGATTCTCACTCATGTACCAACTCCCGTCTGAGTACCAGAGCCCTGGCCCTTGAGAAATGCTGACAGAGAAGTAGAGTTGTTATTATTATTTGTGTTACTGTGGTGTCCTGAAGCCCAGCTATGAAGCAGGCCCCGGTTGTGCTCAGCGCTGTACAAAACACTGAACAAAACAATCTAAGTATCAAACAAGCCACAGACTGATGGGGGAGCACAAGGGATCAGGGACACAGTATTAGTCAGCATGATGGACAGTGGTATCAGTGAGTCACTCCAAAGAGAGTTTTAAGGGGTACTTTGAAGGAATTCCTTAGTGTTGCAGGTGCTTATGGGAGCCCGTGGGGGACAGCATGGGAGAAAGCACAAAGATGCTTACTTGAATGTTATTGAACAGGTGGGTGACGGAGGCTGCCAGCATGGGCTGGTAGGAGGTGGGAGCCCAGGTCTGGAGAGATCAGTAGGGTGGGAATAGGCAGTGAAAAACCTCGCAAGGGAAGACAGCAGTGATGTGACAGAGAAGGAGTCGTCAGTGGAGGGATAACAAGAGAGGGGTGATGTAGCCAAAGTGACAGGCTAGGAAAATGGCTTTTGCAGTAGCATTCTGATGGTTAGGAAAGGTGTCGGAGCCCATTTGTCAAGGCCAGAGAAGAGGACGTTGCAGAACTCAAGATGCAAGATGATGGACAAGAGTTCTGGCTAGGAGGGTGGATAGGAAAGGCTGTGTCTATGCAGGAAGAATCGGCAAGATTTAGACCTAACCTGGAGGTGAGGATCCAGAGAGGTCTGAGTCGAAGATGCTGCCCAGGTTACAGGCCTGAACGCCAGGCAGGATGGTGGTATTGTCCATAGTGACTGAGAGACAGACAGATATAACAGCCGGGATTTTACAACCTGAGTCTGTGCCACTAAGGGGCAGCACCTCAGGGCACTGCAGAGCTCCTGAAAGATGCTGAACTGCAGGTGCGCAGCACCACACAGGATCAGGCCCACTACTGGTTCATTGTCGCAACTACAGCATCATGTGATGCGTCTAGCTTGCAAAAAGGGATGTAGTAATAAACCATAAATCAATAAACATTTATTGTGAGCACAGAATCTACCTCTCAGTCCAAGAACAGCTTGCTCAGCTGCTGAGAGCAATGGGAGGGCAAGGGACCCTGACTGTCCACAGACCAATTCTGGAGCACTGCTCAGACTGCATTGTGGCAGGGCCATTTCTGCACACACCAACCCCCCAGGAGGGGCTCGTTAGCTGCCTCGGTGCAGGTACGCAATCTACAGTCAGCAGCTGGTAGTCTAACCAACCAGTGTCCCCAGGCTGCTGTGGGAGCTGCTGCACCAAATGCATCAGACACCAGCGCACAGCTGCTTTTACTGGCAAGAAAGCAGGCGACTGAGCGATCCCAGCTGTCTGGGGTGGGGCAGGGGGTGGGTGGCACTGGCGTGGCACAGGCAGGTCTTTTACAGCTCTGGTTGTGACACTGTGAAAGGCAAACAGAGGGTGTAGCTTACAGAGGGGGATTTCGATTTAATGTAACAGCACCCAACACTGCCTGCTCTTGACACAAGCCAACACACCCCAAACGTGTCATGGGATCAGGCTACACGACGGAGCCACAGCATCACGCACTACGTGCGCCCCCATGCATGCCCCCGTCCCCAGCAGTGGGACCCCAGGGGGCTCACAGCATGCCCTCTAGGTAAAAAACCTGGGGCCCAGTCCCAGCTGCATTTCTCCAATCTAATGCCAGCAGAGCTGTGTCACTCCCTGGGGTGAATGGCATGAAAGCAACATAAAGCTGGAGGGACACAGTGAGGAGGCTGGCCGGCCCCTGGGCTCTGTCACACAAAGCACGGAAGGGCGCGTAAAGGCCAGGCAAACCAGGGGTGCACGTCCCCTGCAGACAAACCCTGGCAGAGCAGTTCCCGGAGGAAGCTTGCGGGGGGGGAGGCAAGTGCCCCCCTGGGTGAAATGTACCCCCAGTCCCACACGTTCATGCCTGGCTGCAGTTCAGCTGGCCTCTGACAGGCTTTGTCGAGAGCTACCTGGCCTGCCTGCTGCATGGCACATCTGCTCTCCCGTGATGGGATTTGCACGTGTGGCCAGCGGCGTGTCACACTTCACGCCAGCCATGTCACGGGGAATCTGACTAGCAGCATGTTGGAGCTGCAGATGGGAGCAGCCTGGGTGTGAGATACTGTATTGACATAGGTGCCCACAGAACAGCCTCCAAACCCGCCTCACCCCAGGGCCATCCTGCTTGTGTGCATGGCCCCCTGCAGGTGGGCACTTCAGGGAGCGATGTCACAGTGGGAGTGTGTGCTGATTGGTCCGCTCTCACGTCACTGCAAGACACCAGCCCAAAGGAAGGCGGGGCATTGTACTTCTACAATATAAGGCAAACCCACCTGCAGCAAAACGACCCTAGAACCCTCCCTTTCTGCCGGCTGGACAGTCCATTTCCCTGCGGCACAGGGGAAGCGGGTTAGGAATGAGACACCCTTCCCCATGGAAAGCTGCACTCCATGGCAGGCATGAGGAAGCTTTAGCCTACAACCCCTCACCTGATGAGAAATGCACCCCGGACTTAGCTCTCCTCCTGCCCTCTCACTGGCAGAGAGCTTCCAGCCAGCTCTGGAGAGGCACGACAATAATACAAACAACAATAATAATAAAGGGCACTTCAGACATCGGTATGGCAGAGCCTGGAGGGTTGCTGTCTTAGCTGGCAGACCTGCTATGGTTTCCCAGATCCCCAGCTCAGCCACTGTGACGATGGGCAGAAGTAAAACACTGTCACACTGCATTTGCTCCTCTGTTTCTATTAAACATTGTCACTTGCAGTCTTGCGGAGAGGGCACAATTCTCAGCCCGTATGCTCCTCAGTGCGGGGACTCTCTCACTGCACGCCTGTCCAGCACCCAGCACAACGGGCATCAATCCCGACTCCAGAGCCATACAAACAAACAATCGACATTCTGCACTTCTCTGGGGCGCGTTCCCCAGTATCTCAAAGTGCTCTGCTAACTTTGAGCCTCACACTGCCACAGTGAGATAGGTAACCCATCTATCCATCAGCTAAGGTGCCTATTACCGGGGTATCCAAGTGCCATGATAAAGATGAACTGATATTTCAGAGTTCACTTCTGCCAGCATTAAATGCAGCTGCCCCTGGGGTGGAGCAAGATGAGCTGTTTAACAGCTCACAGCACCACTGCACAACAGCTTCAGACTTGAAGGGAAGCGGGATTTCCAGATGGAGCTGCAGGGGGGATTTGAGGCAGGCAAAGCAAAGTGATGCTCTCCCCTGCTAAATTCCCATTCAGATCCTTGATTTTTCTAGCTGACTTAATGATCTGTTTGCAGTATTAGCCAGCAGCAGCCGGCAGCACGCCTTTGGTGTGTAAACAACACTGCAGAATGGACTGGGAACACGCTGCAGCTGCATTTACCCGTGCACTTTGACTAGGGGAGAAATAGCTGATATATAACCCTAAGTGCATACAATGGAACAGCATCTGCTTTTATATACTGTAGCACCTTTTGCACACCCCCCAAAGCACTTTAGCAAAGGATCCCTGCATAAAAACCTGCTCAGCTTATCCTCGATTTTATTCCAGCTCACGAACGGTTTGGCAAAGGTTTATGCCTTCACAGTTTTAGACACTGACCAGGGCAACCAGCAGCCGTTGAACAGGGTTAGTATAGGCTGGCCATTTGCTGTGTAACTGCAGTTTTGCCCAGCACATACTGCTCTCCCTTGGCTTATGAAAGCCCATCCCCAAATCCACTCTTTCCTACAGGCCTGGTGACAAGCAGGAGCAGCCATGCAGAACAGCCATGGCTCCTAGCCTTGTAGCGTTAGTTCAGTTGTCTCTGGAGTCTACACAAAAGGTGCAAACTGCACCTAAACATCGGTGATGGGCACTTAGCAAATCAAAGTCTGATAGATAAACAGATACAGAAACTGCAAACACTGCTTGATTTATTCCTTGATTAACAGATTGACCCAAACTATCAAACTCTGATAGAGAAATGGCTCCAGAGATAATGTGATTAGAGAAAGAGTCAGTCTTGTCTCGGTGACAACAGGTAACGCAAAAGAAAAGTCCTGAAGCTGCTGCCTTCCCTTTACTGCACCAACCGTTATAATTATACTCAAGGCTTTATCGTCTTTACCATACAATCTGCAGGCTTTTGCTTGGGGCTTGGATCCGACTTTTCACACAAGATTGTCTGGCTCAGTCTGTTCTGTGCTGGATTGATAATGACCCTATGTGGTGCAGAATAAGCAGAACTACCGTTCCCCAAGTCAGTGATGGGCTAAATACCCGAGTTAACTGGACGTACACCGGAGAGGGGTTGTGTGTTCCAAGTGCAACATGTAAACAAGAGCATCTAGAACCCAGAAGTCCAACCGGGCATCTGGTTAGCTCAGTATCCTCCCTCCAACAGCATCCAGCACCGCTAATGGAATAGCCCATTATGCGGCAGCGTGTCCCTAACCCCCCCGTCAGTTAGTGACTGGTTTATGCCTCGAATCAGGAAGGTTAATATCCCCTATAAACATTTGATGCTCTCTAATGGAACTGGATCTTCTCATTATCCATATAAATGTCTAATCTATTTTTAATCTTCCCAAGCCCTTGGCTTCATTGACACCTTGCAGTGGGGAGTTCCACAGGAGAATGTTAAACATTGTGTAAAAACATACGTCCTTCCACCAAATGTTCTCTTTTCATTGGGTGTTCCTTGTTCTCGCATAATGAGAGAGAGTAAAGAGAAGGGCCCAGTTTACCTGCTCTACACCATTCCTTAGTGTAAACACCTCACTAATGGCCCCCTATTCATCTTCCTTCTGACCTGCACAGTCTCTTCCTTCAGCCTGTCCTCATACCGCACTCTCCCTGCACACAGCATTTTCATTGCCCACCTCTGGACCCTTTCGCCTTGTGCTCCATCCTCATGCAGGAGACGTGACCAGATCCGAGCCCAATATTCCAGGTGGCTGCCAACAGATTTGCTTAGCATAGGTCTCTAACTCAAAACGTGTAGCAGGCAGGTTAAGACTGTTCAGAGAGACACTGAGGCATACCACAAATAATAAATAATAGTAGTTGGGAGAAGTTTCTTATGAAAGTGAAGGCCCCAGACAGATTGCAGCTGCTTGTACTCAGGTCAATATGCAAATATGCTCATTTGCTGGGCTGGAGAAGTTCTGCAGTCAGACATTCTAGAATTAGCACTACCAGCTCAGCTGGGCACTGACCAGTGTGCTGAGTGCTCTGTAGGCATACACATGGCCCTGGCTTGCCCCACACAGGGACCTGCGAGCAGAGGCAGTGGAAGCAGCTATTAACAAGCCCTCTGCTCATGTTTCCATCTGCTCAGCATGATCCTCTCCCATAGCCAGGTTCACATACAGGATGTAGCTCCACTCTGAGCTAGGAACACTGCAGTGATTATCAGACAGAGTTTTGAACCCTCAAAGGGGTATAATGCTGCGAACGGTTAAAATGGGACAGGCCACGGCAAGGAAAAACTGCCTGCAGTTCTCCCTGTGGGGGGGGGGGGGGCTAATGGGGTTTTAAATGGCTGATGGATAAACACCGGGTAGCTATGTGCCACTGTAACATTAGTGACTCGAATTAACATACAGGTACGTAGCCCAAAACAGCAGTAGGTAGACCGACAGACAGACAGACACACACATATACATAATGGATAGAAACTCCAATGCAGCACGGCTGCCTTGCTTAACACGTATAGATAGGATCAGCCCAGTGCAGGGCACAGAGCCAGCACAAACTGCTCCTATGCACATGGGGAGCGTGCTGGCTGCAGTGGGAAGCAGGAGCAGCTGAGTGGAAGGTGGCGACACCATCCTCCTGCAGGCTCTGCAGGGTTCCCCTCTTCTGTACACCCCCACCCCAGCATCTCCTACTGTTGAGAGCAAGGTCCGAGAGCCCTAAGCCCGCTCATTGCACTGCCCTGCGGACACAGATGTGTTATCTTGCCTCGGGCAGAAGAACCCATTAGCTCCATGCTGCCCTGCTCCGGCAGGGGGATACAGGCCCTCTCTTGGCAGAGACCAGTCCCAGTCCCCAGAGTCTGCAGCTCAAACTGAGAAAATTAATGCTGGGCTAATCTCAAAGGGTCCCAAGTGCCAGGTGGGGTTAGAGAACTGTCCGCACGCTAACAGTCTCTGAACCAGGGCTCCTGGGTGTAGAAATGCTTGTGGGAATAGCATTCTCCAGGACTTCCCAGTGCCGCTCTGCTTGGAGACACCACCAGTGTCATGGGCTGGGTGAGACTCCAGTAATTCCACTTATGGCCAAAACCAGGGAAATGTTACCCTGTCCACCTCCTAACAGACTCACTTCACCCCTTCGGCACAGGTTTAGCCTAGGGCTTGTTTTAAGCCCACAGTCCCTAATACTATGCTCTACAAATACACAGACACTCCAATAAGGAGCTGTGAAATAGAGACGTCAGTTCCGACTGGCATGCTAACAGTGTAGTGCTGCGGGCAGCAGAAAGATGTAGACAGACATGATATCTGGCAGAGCTTTTACACATGGCATGCACTGTGCACACACACAAAGCGGGAGACAGGCGATAGCACGCGACTCTCCGCTGCCCTGTACGCTGGCGCCTTGCACGGGTTGTGATGAACACCAAAGGCCCCATTACTAAGGCTACAATGACTGCCCTGCCAGCCTGTTCTGAGCACAGCACCCGGACCAGCCTGCAAGGCTGGCAGGATTTGGGATGCTCTGGGACACAATGGGGGCCCAGGCACCACCACCATGTAAGTGTTAAATAATAACAATAGTGATGCTTTTAAATAAGATGAATTGTTTAAAAGAACAAGAAACATAGCAAAATACTTACCCCTCCCAGGGATCACGCCGCTGGACTGAATGAATCTGGCCCAAGAAGTCTGTGAGAACTGCCTAACGCAATCTGCGCAGGCTGAGTACTGGTGATGGCAGAACGTTCTCTTTAAAGATGTTAAAAGACTCTCAGCAGCTGACAGATATTGCTGAATACGGATTCTGCACTTTGTGGGCAACCTGCCGCATTCCAAAAAAGGATAGTGCTAAAATACGGCGTTATAACCTCAAAAGAGGTTGCCTGGTTGATCTCCCCCAACTGTGGAGGTGGGGTGCAAGGATTCCTCTGCAATGAGACATTTAATCTAGAAGCCCCTGGAATAACCAGCTGATAGGCAGAGAGATGCAGGAAATTAACCTCACTTAAAGGGTGAAATACCCCTTTGTTGCTGCAGCGCCCAAGACTCAGTTAGTCTCTGAAATGCCCGGGTGTCCCTCTAGTGTTAGCCGGCTGGCAAGGAAGAACTGGGGACAGATGTGAAACTACAACTGCACTTGCTTTTGCTAGCAAACACATACAGAAAAGTCTATTAAACGCCTCATTAGTTAAACAAATCAATTCAAGCCCTTCCTGTCCTCCTTAAATAGAGATATGGACAAACACTACAGGCTACTCTGGTCGTTGAAACCACTGTTGTGTTTACTACAGGTATCTAACTTGTCAGTACAACCTGGGACTTTCACAGAAACTTTAACAGACAAGACTTCTCTGCAGCAGGATTGTCCCTCTGTTATTTCCACTGGTAACATCCCCTCCCTCTCCATTCCCATTCTAGCTGTCCTTGCAGCTGCTAGCTTCAGAACTTCCAACTTGCAACAGGTTACTTGGAATTTCCAGACAGAACATGACAGCAGAACTACAGGATGGGGGTCAATGGCAACACATACACAGAGACAGAGACACAGCCCCTCAGCTCCTGGCAAGGGGATTATCAGTGCTGCTAGCTACACATCTGTGCCAACTCCAGTCCCTTTGGAGAAGTCACCTCCTATGCCAGTCTGCCTTGGCTCTTGGTGTGCAGTAGCTCTCTTACCTACGGGAAGAGCTCAGCCCTGCAGGGCAAGGGTTACTGTACCTGGCTCCGAGATACTCAGGCTCTGGTCTGAAGGCAGGAGGAGGAATCCCCTGCAGGTGTCCAAATCCAGGCTGGGCAGGCTTTTCTTCCGGCACAGGTCGGTGACAATCCGAACTGCCTTCTGACACCGGTTGTCCTCCTTGGTGGCACTCATCTCCCAAACTGCATCCTTCACTCTCCCCCTAGCTGACTGTCTAGGAAAACCAAACTAGGGAAAGAACGTATTTATCTCCAGGAACGCACCACCACCCACTCTGCCCCCTGGTGCTCCTGTGCTGTGCCTGGCTGCACACTGCCCCTGAGACGTCAGGGAGCTGAGCCCTTCTCAGAGTTAGGACTTGACTGCCAGAGGGCAGCTTCCTGCGATCCAGCCAGTGTCTGATTGTCTGATTGCCTCGGAGATCAGATAGCTCTGTGCTGCCAAGGCGTGTGCCAGACAAGGAACCTCCTACCAAATTCAGTTTGATACCTTCCATGTTACATTTTAAAGCTGCAGCCCAGAGCATTTTTTTAACCTCTTACTTGCTGCACCTTCTCTCTCAGCACGTGAGGAGACATTTCCCCTGCCCAGGTGCATAGCTCAAATCCAAGCCTAAGAGCTTCTGTGCACAAAAATGAGCGTTGGAATCCTCCAGCCAGGAACAGCTTGTCACCAGAAATAGCGGAAAGCAGGGAGTGTGCTACACACTGCTTCCAATTGCATAAAGCAATACACAGAAAGAAACAGGTTTTATTTACTGGCTTGTGCCAGTGCTAATGTACCAGGCTATGGACAGCGATAGGGAGTGCGGCCGTTGTTATGTTGTGTAATTAGACGATTTTTTTTAAATGTCTGATGGTGTCACTTTTGGATGCCTATTGTAATTTAACAGATAGGTCATGCAGCATGACAGAGCTACTCTAATAGAAAACACATTTGTTAGGCATGAGCAAAGAAGCAGATCACATAATGAGGTAATTACAATTATCCTCAGCGGAATCATTTCTTGCTGCTTCTGGAGAGGAGCAGCTAATGCAAATATAAATGAAGGTGCTGGAGAGAAAAGCAGAGAGTTAGCTGGCTGGTGTGCTAAGCCTCCATCTCACGGTGGAATAGGAAGTGTGTCTGGATCCATGCCACTGTACTTGTCCTGTCCGGTAATTACTGGCTGCCGCTCTCCGAGCAACACCACAATGGGAGCCTCAGCTCAGGGCTCCACAAATGCCCACACAAAGCGTCAGGCACCTCTGCAGCCGTGTTTCCTCACACAGCACAAACTAAAAGACACGCTGTAGCCAACTATCAGGGCCTTCAACGCCCACTCCTGGGGGCACAGAATAAACTGGCACTGTTCTGCCAAATGGCACTGCAGATGGACCGACATGGGTTGCCTGGCATAGCTAGGGTGGAATAATTCTCAAATACTTAAACTGAAATAGACCTGGTTTAATCTGAAATAAGAGTGTCCACATTGGTTTGCTTCGGATTAACTAAAATCAGTTAAAAATCACATCGTTAGTTAAAACAATGCAGCTTGTTGTGTAGCCAAGGCCTCAAGATCTTGTAACACGTGCAACAGCCCTAGATAGTAATGTTTTTAACTGGCCTTCATGCTCTCATCTCCCTGATCAGTAACAGTGATGCTGACCAGGAGTTTAAGCTGCCCTGATGGTGAGATCTAGACTGTAGAATGGTCAGTCCCTAGGGCAGTAGTTCTGACTCTTTTCCATACAGTAACCTGGGAACTACCCCTCTGCATCTAGCCAGGAGCCCCCACCCAGCAGTGAGGGGAGGGCAGGGCGGTCACAATCCCCTGACCTTCTTTGTGATGCTGCTGGAGGTCATGACCCCAGGTTGAGGGGCGCCCCTACTCTGAGGGAAGTTCTGTCACTTGGAATATTTATTGTATTTTTTCACTGGGCTGAATAGAACACTAGAAAACGGGCCAGGCCTGCTCTGACCCCTGGATGTGGCCATTTCTTTCTCTAACTTCTCTCACCTTCTGTCTCAGGGGACATGGACGGCGAGTTCAGAGACAACTGCTACCAGAGCTATTTGCTGTGGGGCCCCAATAGAAAAAGGCAGGAAGTGTCCACTGCTCTGTCAGGCCCATGGTCTGTGCCTTCCCAGGCCTAGAAAAATCCTTGCTCGTCACAGAATAGGTGGTATTTGCAACCCCCTGGAAGAGGTTCCAAATATTTAGTTATGTATAAAAACAACCTATTCCCAATTCAAGAGCCGCTTTTGGGAGGGATGCCTGACTATTTCATACATCAGAAATGCCATCGGGGAGTTAACGAGATACCCAGAGTGAAAGGACGCACAAAAATCAGTCAGTCAGACAGCCACAGAGCATAACCAAGTCCATTAAAATGCACAATAAATCCCTGGAATGGCAGGTTAACAACTCCCTCCAAGACGTGCCGTGCGGATTCTGTAATGGCAGTGACAACCACCCCAGACTGAGGTGCATGTGCCAATCCAGTGCTGTCAGTGACACTGGCTCTGAGGTTCACATCCTGTGCTCAGGATTGTCACAGGCGCATTGTTCCTTGCTACACATCTAAAACAGGCGACACTGCGTGTACAATTCTAACTGTGCGAGAGTTACCGTTTCACCATGACAACGTGATACAGTGTTCCAACCACCCTGCCTGTGCGCAGGCTGCCATGACAGTGCGGTATGGAGCTCAGCAGCTAGTGTACCGCATGGAGCAAGACACCAAGCACTTCTCAGGTCAAAATTCCAGTTGCCATGACAACATGATTGAATCTGTTTATTGAGAAGCAGTGTCCTGTAGCTAGCCACACACAGACACTTCTAATGAGTTTCCCCCACCCTGGCCAGCACAGCCAGGAATATGCGCAGGATCAGAGACATTTCAGGAATAGTTTGCCATGCACAAGGGTAAGACAGAACGTTTTCAGCACCAGCAACCTGCTAGGGTCTCGTATAGAGCACACAGGACTCTGCAAACCATGCAGGGAGCCCAAACTTGCAACACTGGAAGCCGCACTGGCAATTTGCCAGGAGCATAAGAGTCATGTGTAATTTGCATTAAAGTTTACATAACAGCCTCACTAAACCCCGTCTTTATTTGCATGTTGAAAACTGCAAATTATCCACAGAGCTCATCCATGTAACCAAGCCACCGCCCGCGCCCCTCCCCATTGTTTGCATCTCGGCGTTAGTTAGACTAGACGCTCTTTAGGGCAGGACCTCTTGTTTTGTTAGGCGAGTTGTACAGCCCAAAGCACAGAGGGGCCTGATCCTGATAAGGGGCTTTAGGGTCCCCACAATACCAGGACATTAATAATAAAGTTCTCTCCCTGCAGGGCTGCCCACTGGGCACGGGATGCTCTCGACGTTGCATGGGCAGGGGGGGTACTGCTGCCTCCCATAGTAGAGGGCATATTCCTGTGTTTACACTGGTGTAAGTGAAGAGGGTCAAGAAAGTGAAACCAAATACACTGTGTCAGGAAAGGTTCAGAACAACTGCAACCCGCTTTCTGTTCTCCCGGTCTGTGACTGAGAAAAATGCAGGGTGGGACAGGAGCTTGGAAGGAGGTTCGCCATTGCAACCAGCCAGGGGCTCGCTGGCCTTCAAAGCCTCCACAAGACACACACGCACGCCGCAGGGGGATGTATGCAAGTCTGTGGCTCAGAGCTGTCTCCCCTCAATGCACAGCAGCTATGCCCCCAGGGCGTGCCGGACTCAGCCTTCCCGGTTTTAAAAAACACAAGCTTGGTTTTCTTTACTGGCTGTGCCATCAGCTGAGCTGCAGTGGACAGAGTGTAGATGTGTGACCATATCGCTGGCTGTAAAAGAAGGAAACAAGAGACGGTATATACTGGTTATAACCAAACTGCACTCAGTACTTGATCCCTCTCCATTAGCGCCTCTTGTCTCTCTCTTCTGAGTCAACGGTTTCTATACACTTGATCTCTTTCCATTAGTGGGCTGGCACCTTCTACTCTCAGTGCTCCTCAGCACGCGGGTCTGTGGCCTTTGCGTCAGTTATTAGTGCTAGCAACTCCAGAATCAGGAGCAGCATGCAGACAAGTAATTAGGACAAGGGTTGGGGAACATCCTCCTGGGCTTCCAGGAGAACAACACACTCTCCAGGCTGATTAGATCTAAACACGTAATATCCTGGAGCTGCTCGGCAGGGCAGAGATGGAACATGTGCAACTGTTGGCCTTGTCAGCAATGATCCAGATCTAGGGGTTTTAGGCCTAGGGCTAGATTCTGCTCTGCAGAAGGAGGGTTTAAGCCATTTTTAAAAAAGAGCTGCAGGATCCAGCCTTAAGTTACGTCTTCTGCAATTCATGAACTCCTGTGCAGTTGAGGAGCGGGGAAGAGAGGCAGACTGTGCCTTAGTCAAAGGTCTGGGAAATGCATACAGAGTGGCAGACTCTGTCCAAACAATCAGTTATATATAATCTCCTCTTGTGAAGAGCGAAAAGCAGCCCAAGCCAATTGGGGCCCTTCCTACTGAAAGGCATGAGGGTCACACTTGTCCTTTTCTCAGTTTGTTTCTGGGAAAGGAGAGGTTATGCCCATGTGGGAAAGTGAGAATCAGCTGCTTGGTGAAAACACTGGAAGATCCTGCCCTCTTCTTCCAAACCTCTGCGTCCCTAGCTCACCTCTGCATCTATCCCAGCTCCTTCCCTGCTGCCCCCCGGATCCAGTCTGCCTCCAGCTGTGTGCAAGGGCTGAAGGCAGCAAGAACACCAAAACAACTCTCTGAAAGAGACATCCAGACATTCCCTTGAGCACCAGGAAGAGCGTCTAGAGACGCTGTCTATGCCCACAAACTCCCACAGGCCCTTACTGTCACTACAGCAGAACCCAGACGTGCTCCCCACAGCCAAACGTCTATTCCTCGAGGTGACCAGTGAAGGCGTCTGGTGCCTCCATCTCCCCCAGGCAGGAACCATGACGCAATCTCAGACTCCCTCCCTGATCCGACCTATATGCCCAGCAAATGTCTGCCCTTGCACTCTGGCAAGCATCTCCGTGCAGATGTGCTCACAGTGTTTGGGGGAGCACAGCACCTCTTTCTCACCCCTTTATTGCCAAGTGCCTCAATGTTACGTTTAGAGAGCATTAAACAGAAGTGTCCACGCTCAGCACTGCATCTCCAGCTAGTCCAGCTGAGCTCAGACTTGAGGATTTAACGAGTCTCTAAAACGTAAGGTGAAAACTGCCTAGTAGACCTGGGTAACCTAGAGAAATGCTTTGTATGCAACAATGCAGATCTTCAGATCACTTGTAAATAATCCCTTCAGCAGGACCGAAAGGTGAACTAATGAACAGAAAGCTCCGGATGTAATTTGCATTGGATATAGGGCTGCACACAATCTCCAGCAACCAAGATTAAAGACAGCCATATTCATAATGCAGCCAGAGAGAACAGGCTCACAGAAGGACTGGAGTTTTTCTTCCTTAAAGTAATACATGAAAACCAAAGCACAAATCATTACAATGAACGTTAGAAAGAGTATACGGGCAACAGAGAATCAGTGACCATACATTGTGGCAGTCAAAGCCAGTTCTTGTACCTTGAGCTCATTGACATCTATATCTTGCAATCTACATCTCTATAAACAATTGAGGAAAAACAGAGCACTGGATACAAAATCCATCAGAAACAATTGGCACAGTTGTTCTCCCTCACCCTAACCACTGAGTCTTTATGTTTTGAATATTAATGAATGAGCAATTTTAACGAGCATGCTGCTGGCAGCTGGCACTCTCAGTTGACTGGGGGATCATCTCCTCTTACCCAGAAAGCTGCATGTGGCACCACCACTGACTCAGCCCCCGGTGCTGTCTCTTGAGGCTCTGAGCATCCCTGCAATGCTTGTTTGTACATAACAGGCCTTTGACCAAACAGGTCCGGAGTTCAAAGTGACAGGACAAAGCATGACTCATGCATCAGAGCAAAGACCCAAAGGGCTAGGGAGACTGGGAAAAGACGCCTGGGGCATACCAATGAGTCAGAGATAACCTTAGCAAATGGGTAAGCAACGTCCTTCTCTGAGATGCTCTAGGACACCACACTGGCACCGCTGCCCATTCCAAGTGTCACAGAGTCACAGTTCTCCAGGTTCCAGAAAGTACAAACATGGGGAATGGCAGGGAGTTTCTTTCCGGTGTGTATTTCACTCTTATGAGTCCCATCACCATACAATATATTTCCAATCGATCTAATGCCATGCTATGTTGTTACAGGACACACTGGCACGAGCTGTGTTCGGTATGAGTCAGTACACTTTATGTGTAAGGGGTCTGGTCACCGACATGGGAAAGGAATTGTGTCCTTCGTGGGAAGCCATTCATGATGTATGCTTGTCCACTTCGGCGCTTAGCTTCTTCAGGAAAATATCACATTTTATTTGCCTTTGAATTACAATTTTTTTGAAACTGAATTTCTAAACTAACGGAGTCTGGAGAGGGAATAGCAGGATTTGTTTATGCCAGTTCTCACTAGTAGTGTAATATTGTTTATTCTCTCCATTTATATGATCATTGGAAATGGCTCCAAAATGATTCATAGCTTCTGATAGTGAAAAACTACTCTGATCTGGGTCCTTTGGCAACATCAATGTGCCATCTGTGTATAAACGGAACATGTGCACCAAGAGATACCACTTGGCTATGCAGATGTGCTGGGATCACCCCTGTCTGACTCAAAACAGAGGTGAAACCAACATCCTCACTTAATCCCAGCACTCAGCAAGGGGGAGGAAATTATTGCACACTAGCCCCAGAGCTTGAAGCCAGGAAAGAGTCTCAATCCAGTAGATGCAGTGGAAGTTGGAGTCCAAGCTAACATGGTAAAACAGAGTGTTTAAATCAGCGTCCCTGTTCTCTGCTCCGGGCTGGGGTTGCAGTGGAGAGCAGACGGAGAGTGATGTTTTTCTGATTCCCAAGGCACAGCAGGCCGGACTGGAGCGTAACTCTGATGAGTATTCCCTGGGAACAATGGAACGGAATTAAACACCTCTTGTCATGGAAGCACTGCTCACGCTTGAGTTTTGCACTTCAAGCCAGGATTCACCCTCTTCGCTGGGTACATACACAAGTGGCTCGCCTTTTCCCACTGACCACAGGTGAAAAAGTCCAAGACCTGTCTGTGCAGGAGCCTTTTATAGAAGGAAGGATCTCCTAGAGCCAGGTCCCTTGTGCTGTCAGTTTACAAAAGCCTTATGAAGGCTCCACTTACTACACAAAACAATGCTATGCTAAAACACACAAAGGAAATGACATGCCCCCAACCTCCATGCTGGGGAACATTCTCACCTGGTCGCCCACTGTCTCCATATTGATTTCAGTGAGAGCTGTTCTCTTTCTATTCCAGAGTCTCCTCCACTTGGACACTGTGGCTTGTGGCAACATAAAAACCGACGGGGAGAAAAAGACGCTCAATATACTCCTAACAGCTGTAGCCCAAAGTGACAGCATCTGGATTGTGCTGTGAGCAACTGGTTAGATGTGCTGTTTGCAGATAAACATCTCATTTATTTCCTCTGCACAGCAGGTGTGGAAGGGCTGCAGCTGGAAAGGCCAGAGCGGTGAGGGAGGCCCCTCTGCCCAGCTCCACTCCCTAGTATGGGGAGAGGAGGCTATTCAGCCCTTAGTGCTTCGGCTCAATGAGCGCACACAGAATCCAGGTCGGTGCCCTGAAAAAAGTATCACCCAAAACGCACTTCGGGTCCCCCCACATCCCAGAGGCAGAGGGACACTTGGAGGATCGACTGGCCAGAGTCATTTGGGAATGAGAGTTTTGGCAGACTGTGGCAGCAGGTTGGTTACCCAGTCCTAGGGCTGCTTCCTGGAGAACAGGAAAAGTGGGTTAGTTCCGAGCAATTTACATTCTTTAATTGAATTAATCAAATCAGCCTGGGCCTCTTCTGGGTCTAAACCCTGCTTCCATGAGGCTGTAAAAGGCCCAAAGGTTGATGTGTCGCCCTCGGAAGGACCAAGCCAGCCTTACATAAATATTAATGCAACACACTAATGGTTCCCTTGTTCTGAAAACGTATTGCCAAGCTGCTTCTTTGATGGTCTCATTTCATCTGCCTCTCTCACAGCCAGCAGACATTACCAGTATTGCAGTATAATTTGTTTTACCAAGGTACCACTCTTCTCTACAACCAATAAAACATGGCCGTCAGAACATGGAAGATAGATTATTACTTTATTACTAAATACAAATTGTAACCCTTGGTTTGTGAGTCTCTCTCAGTCACTATAACTCAGGAGGAGCAAAGTGTGGCAAGTCCTCTGACTTTCTCCAGTGGCAGTAAACGTTTCCAGAGCAGCACGAGTTTTAGCCAATGATTCCATCGATGTCTTATGTGTTAACCCCACCATTAAACTCACGCCCGCACACAGCTCCACTAACACGTGAGGCGAGGTAATCAGCAGTTCTGCTTCGGCCCTGCATTGCCTGGTTCCAGGCCACATTTCAGTGAAAACCTCTGCTCAAAGTCACATGAGCAAAGAGAATATTTGCTGCATGAAGAATGGGATACAATAATATGGGCATTAGAATGCCAATATAGCTAAGTGGATGGGATGCCCTCACCTCTGATGCTATGTTCAGTTCTGTCTTTAAGAAGATATAGCAGAAATAGAAGGGATTCAAAGATGGGTGATGAAAATGATTATGGGCCTGGAGAGACTTCCAGAGAAAGCTCAACTGAAAAGATTTGGCATATTTTGGGATAGTTCAGCAAGGAGGGGAGAAAATGGCACGTGATGGAGGCATACCGAATAGTGAGTGGGAGAGAGATGGTGAGCCAGGCACTGCTGCTTGCCCACTCTCACAGCACAAGGAGAAGGGGGTTAGGGATGAAAGTGAAAGGCAGCAAACTTTAAACTCATTGAAGGAAATTCTTTTGTGCACAAAGGACAAATAACCTGTGGAACTCATTGCCACTAGATAGACCTACAGCCAAGAGGTGAGTAGGATTCAGAAAAAGATTAGACATTTCTATGGCTAATCAAAATATGCAGAGTTAGGTGAGACCTTATACAAGTGTACAAGGGCTATAAACCCTCCCTGCTTCAGGGCATATGCGAGCCACAAACGGTCAGAGTTAGGCCAAAAGGTGCCCCATGAGCAAGTTATTCCACAATTACCTAATTGAGGATTCTTGCCCCTTCCTGTTTGTCAGCTGCTTCAGAGAAGGTGAGCTGGATAACAGCCTGGCCAGCCGGGCAATGCCTGTGCCTCTATGTTACTTGTAAGTAAGATTAGAGAGGGTTTTCCTCAAAGACTGCTAAGAAAACTGACAAGGGCCAAGGTGTTCAGACTCGGGCCTGACCCTCCACCCTGTTGCCCCAATGGGTAGTTTGTTGTCACTGTTCTCTCCCCTCTCTGCTGGGTTTGAGACTTCCCAGCTTTCCTGCCTGCCTTGGGCTTTGTCCATGGTGCTGAACGACCAGCTGTAGCGCCACACAACAAACCTGGGCACTTGCTCCGGCACAGGTGTCTCTTCACATTGTTGGGTAGCCAGGCAGATCAGGTCCATCTGCACCTTCCATATTTCATTCAGCAGATATGGGTAATAGCACCAGGTAGGGCACACAGGAGGACGGAGCTGACGCACCCCAGAGGGGAGCATTTGGACCTCACACTACAAAATTTTCAGCACGGCAGAGAAGACCAGCAGAGGGGTAGGGGTGTGTGTGTGTGTGTGTGCGCCTGTGTGTGTGTGAGAGAGAGAGAGAATGCATCTCTAGCTAGCTGGTCTCTAGCGTTTAGCATGGCTCCATGTGTGAAGATCTCTCCTATGAGCACAAAGCAACATTCAAAATAATTATCTCACTCAAATGTAATAATCTCACTTAGTGATCGCCTCACCAGGGTCACTATAGGCAGGAGAGCTCACCTGAAGGGCAGGTACCTTGGAATTCCAGCTCCCATGTAGGCCCCCCTTGCCCCATCTATTCTACTCCCCTACCTAACCCGCATATCCCAGCACAAATAGCTGCTCCACAGGACAGCAGCCTCACTGTCACCATCGTGTTTAATGCTCCCCGCACCCCAGCATTCATTCCCTCTAGGGCCCTATGTTCCTTGTGGGGTCCTCCACCCATCCTGGGGGCCCATGGGGAGAGCAGCACCCCAGCAGATAGGAACATGTCAGATTCCAAGCAAAAGGCATTTTCTGGGCTCATACCCTGCCTCTATCCATCCCTCCCTCCCATAAAGAGAGGATTTACGATAAACTCTATGTTCAGTTGCATGATATTCTTCAAAAACAACTGGGCTCTGGCTTTGTGCCAGTTCAGTTAAGATGCCTGTGTTTTACTAATATACAGAGAATCATAGAATATCAGGGTTGGAAGGGACCTCAGAAGGTCATCTAGTCCAACCCCTGCTCAAAACAGGACCAATCCCCAACTAAATCATCCCAGCCAGGGCTTTGTCAAGCCTGGCCTTAAAAACCTCTAAGGAAGGAGATTCCACCACCTAATCAAGAGTCATCTTTATTTCCCCTTGAAGAAAAGGTCACTCCTAAGTAAATCTGGCATAATTTTATTTAAGGTGACTTCTCCTTGGAAGCACCTAGGACAGATTTACCATCAGATCCTCTGCCCCCACCTGCCCCTGTGGGAGATGAAAAGACAAGCTTCAGTATATATGAAAAGTTTACGGCTGAGAACATTCCTCGGGCGACTATTCACCAGCATTTGTATGCCCATCTCTATTCCTGGCAGGTTGGTGGACACATAACAATATTGCCGTGGAGAGATCTGAATTTAGATCATGAACTCCTTGACTAGACAGGACTAGAAGAGCTGGGAAGGCAGCAACTCCACCCCTGGCTGTTCACCCCCCAGAACGTACATCCAGAGTAAACTCTTTGGAAGCCTCACTGCCAACTTTCAAAGGAACGGGAACATTTTCAAACTCTCTCTAATGGAAGCTCGCCAGAGCAGCTTTCAGGAGTTGCATTTGCAAGAAGTGATGAAACCAGAGCCTCTGATCCGAGCACTGCATCACGCTGGGAGCAATTTCCAGACATAACGATTCCTTTGGGAAGCCCGGAGCTGTAGCTCACAGTTATTGCATGTCCCCATTGCCCGGCCCTAGCAAGCCCTGGTGAGCTCTAGGAAAGATTTCAAACCCCGTCAGCCACGCGCTCGGGTCTGGGGTTTAGTTCCATCCCAGGGTTAGGAATGTAGAAACTGTCAGGCCAGACTGCACCCCAAGTCCATCTAGCCCAATCTCCTGTCTCTGACAGTGGCCAGAAGCAGTTGGAGCAGAACGCCCCCAGCCCGACAAGCAGGGTGAGGGATTGACAATGTCCGCACTAGCCTGACCAAACCTTATGGAGTTAAGATAAACATTACTGAATTGAGGTTCCTACCTTTGGGTCCATTGTATTAACTATGCAGTAGTGTACATGTTCTTGTGGCACTGTACGTGCCTTCTCTAGAGGGAGAGAGGATTCTGCCACTGTCTGGCTGACCTGGGGCAAGTCACTCAGCTTCTCTGTGCCTCATTTCCCCTCTCTCCGATGGGGACACGGATACGTCCTATCCTTGCAAAGTGCTGGGAAAACTGGGAATAGACCCACTGTCTGCGTTATTGTTGTCACACCGTCAACATTATCATGATCCCATGACTATGGCTGAATGTACTTGGGCATAATCTCTGCGGGGAAAAAAAAAGTTTTAAAAAATACCTAATGTGGCAACTGCCACCTTGGCCACATGCCCGTTGCGCCCTTCCCCGCGTCCTTTGTGTGTATGTCTGTTAGACTGTGAACTCTTGGAGGCAGGGTCTTGCGTTTTCCTTTCTGCTTGGAAAGTGCCTAGCCCACTGCGAGTGATACCAGAACCAAATACATCATGAATAGTCCTAGCACACAGTGGTGGGCCAAATTTTGGGCCTAGTGTAAGCAGGTGAAAATTAATCAATACCAGTGAAGATGCACTTAGACTAGGAGTTATTACTCCTCCAGGATGTGCACATATAATCGGGAGAGAAAGAGAGAGGCCAGACCTGATTCTGACTGTGTAAATCAGGAGTAGCCACACTGAAGTCAATGGAGTTTGTGTAAGACCCATGCATGTGAGATCAGAATCAAGCTGAGCGAAGGAATGGCAGTTGAAGCCACCACTAATGCAATGCGTCACTTAGCTATACTCAGTTGTACAATCCAGCGCAGCCATCTTTCATTCACTGACTTTAGCCAAGATGGAAAAGGAATTTCTCTACAAATCGGCACAGGCGAAGGTGCTAGTCCGTAGGCAGAACTCTCCATCCAGCCACAAAACACCACGAATGCCCGTTCCGTAGAGCAGCTTGGGCACCAGCGTAGACCCCACATGACAACACTTCATTCTGCCAGACCGCAGCCTTTCGACTGCCAACCACGAGGAAATGCAAAAGAGATTTCACGCACCTGGGCGTGGCTCGCAGGCCCCACACAGCACAGCACAGTCTGGCAATTTGCCAGCTTCCATCCACTAATCCAGCCACCCACCGAATCCTTGGGCAGATGCAGGAGTTACAGCTGCTCGCATCTCTCCCTTTGTTGCCTGCAACTCTTGTTAGGCTCGGTTTGCGGGCTGCAAATTCCTGTTTCCATGGAAATGGCTGTAGTGTAGGATTGACCAAAACCAGGACCAGTGTTGGAAAAGCTCCCTGTGTAAAAATGTTTCTTACCGCCTTTCTGCCAATCTGACACTCTGCACCATGGAGACTGGCAGCTGGCCCGCTGTTAACGTCAGCGCCAGGCTGAGCACTGGAAGGGCGCGTTCTAGCAGGCAGCCTATGGATCACAGGGGCCAAAGAGCTGAGAAAAAGTCATGTGTTCATTTCAGCACCTTTGATGTCCCAGTCTTCAGCAGCCTGGCGTGAGCTTAACCCAGTGGTTCTCCAACTTTTGTACTGGCAGCCCCTTTCACACAGCAAGCTCCTGAGTGCGACCCCCCCTATAAATTAAAAACACATTTTTTTACATTTAACATTATTATAAATGCTGGATGCAAAGCAGGGTTGGGGGGGGGGGGAGCTGACAGCTCACGACCCCTCCCCCCGTAATAACCTCATGACCCCCTGCGGGCTCATGACCCCCAGTTTGAGAACCCCTGGCTTAACCTGAGCTGGGGGAGGTGCCGCTAGCAGAGTGGGGGAAAGGATCTTCTTGTTGATCGTTTTGTTCTGCTGTCCATCACCGCGGCAGTTCAGTGCCAGGGTCCTGCCCCAATATCAAACCATTTAACTAAGGAGAGAAAAGTTGGTGCAAGGAGGGAAGCAGAGGGGGCAATTGCTGGCACATAGTTATTAAGGAGGAGATGGACTCAGGAACTGGCCAAACAGAAGTGCCTTATCCTCTCCCTTGTCACCCCAGCCAACCAGAGGACAGTCTCGGTCACTGCAGGGGCATTCTCATCAGGCACGGCCAACTATGTGGGTAACCTCCCCGTGGAGAACACTGTGCTGCCCACCTCAGGTCTGCGCCACCAAACCCATCCCTGTCAGAAACACACTGCAGCAAAAGGGACTTTTACTGAACTCCGAGAATACATAGCAATAGGTTTGGTTTCAATAGAGCAGGACGATCATTTCTCAAGGAAGCAGCAGCTCATTCAATAACTGATCAAGGGGCAGACCTTCAGCAGGTGTCAATCCAAGTACGTTGTTCCACTGCCTACAATGGGGCGCTGCCGAATCATTGTCTCAGACAGATACATGGAGATATTCCTCCATGGGGGGCCAGTCGCTGTGTCCCTCACACAGGCAGGGCAGGATGGGGAAGGCTTACTGCAGGGGCGCAGGATGACCACATCTCCAGCTCCAGCAGTAACATTACTGAATTCTTCTCCACAGACCCTAGTTTCCAATAGCCAGCAGCAAATAAGGTGGCCTGACACATCCAGGCTCTGCTCAGACATTAAAAGGAGGCCAGCGCTGCATGTATCTGGAGGAGGATTAGATTGGCTGTAACTGGGTGGAAGAGTAACTTAATTTGACATGTCCATGGCCAGCAGGCAGCGTGGTGAATATTGTATCCTTTGATGCAGAATGGGGCTGGCAGATCCTGGGTCAACATAAAAATCTTTCCACTGCTCAGGGCACCAGTCTGGGGGAGAAAACACTTTCCAAGGAAAGGTGCTGGGGACACATTCTGATGAATCATGTGTTCAGCAGAGGAGAAAGGAGTCCCACCCAGGCTATGAATCAGGGACACTCGGCAATGGCTGCAGGAAGCACAGGCTTCCAAGAGGACTTCTAGGGCTCCAATTAACGGTCAAAGGAATAACTGAAACGCCTTGACCTCATTGACTCAGTCGCCCGCTGTCCAGGATGCTGTCCTTCCAAAAGGGAATTCAGCGCCATTCATTTATTTAGGCTAGAAATCCCCCTTCTTCTCTATTTCAGAATTTCTGCTGGTGCCCCGTGGAGCTGATAGTGGCAAAACTCCAGCCTTTCCCCGGTGATTAGCAGCATTTATTATCTGGGTGATAGAAGTGCTGAGGGCTCCAAGCAGGCTGGGGCCCACAAAGCTTGACTCTGTTCTTGGACAGGAAGGTGACTGGGTCGATAGAGAAAAAGAGGGAGATTCTAAAAGGCATCCATGGCCATTAAGTGCCTCATTAGCTTCCCATGGGCCTGGGCGCTCATGGCACATGACAGTTTGAAAGTCAAGGGGCATGGGGAACCTTTGTGCCCTGGAAAATCACCTCCAAGGAGACTAAATAAAGATATTGGGTAATAATCAATGGAGGAACAACATGCGCCCACTATCTAGACGGGGGTGGGACCGAGATCCAGGGCTAAATCAGCAACACATTCAAGCCTCACTCTAAAAGGACGGGAATAAAAAGGGATTCAGTAACATGACTTAGCTCTTGTCTCCAGATGTTTCACAGACATGAACTAGTTTGTTCTCCTGACTCCCAGGAGGTAGGGCACAGATGACCCAGTTCTCACTGTATGGCTAGAAATCTGCAGCAGAGGCAAAGGTCTGACTCTGACCACAGCTGGCGTAGTGGGTGCTCAGCACGTCTGGCACGCAGGTCCTCCCGTGACCAGTCCAAGAATCAGTGTCAGCCACACATCAGATCCCGAGGGTTCCTGTCTCCCAGGCCCAGGCTCAGGCCTCGCCGCTCTCAGCATCACAGTACGTGACTGTTCTCTCTGTAGCGGCTTGGCAAGATTTCTCACTGTGTCGAGCCCTGGCTGCTCCGCTGCAAAGGTAGGCTGCTTAAATGCCAACGTTCATTCAAATGACAGTGCTGAAGAAGCCCTGTCCAAGCACTGAAGTCTCAATCTCTGATTTGTGTAGAATTAAAGCAGCAAAACTTCAGCAAACAGTGAAACGCAGCTGCCTAGCACGCATACTGAATGCACGCGGGTGACTCGGGCTCAAGTGTGAAGGAGCTTGATCACCGTGCAGGTAAGCACCGAATATCTGAGGGGCATGTCAACCTCCCCGCACTGGTCTCAGGCACAGCAGAGAGAGCGTAAGGAGGCAGCAGCATCCCAGCCCCCATACCCGCTGAGAGCCCAAGCACTGTGCTGCACCAGATCCAGAAATCCACCCCGCGCACTAGTCTGAAAGCACTTTGCAGCCAGGGCTCTCCAGGTGCTTTACAAAGAGGGGAATTAGCATTCTCTCCATTGGACAGATGGGGAAACTGAGTCATGGGGAGGTGACGTGACTTGTCCCAGCTCACTTAGCAGGCCAGCCACAGAGCTGGGGATAGAGCCCTGGTCTCCTGAGCCCCAGCTACAGGCTGTGCCATTCTCTAGACCACAGACTGGAGGGGGACTGATGAACCCAAAACGACCCCTCGCTTGTGCCATCTTGCCCATGGGGGATGTAAGTGCCCAGATGGCAGGTCAAGCTGCTGCTGCTGGACTGTCGACACCACAGCATCCCTGGGGGCCAGGCATGTCCCTGTCCAGCAGAAAGGTTCTGCCTGCCCTGCCTGATAAGAACCCAGTGGGGGCAGGAGGCCCAGGGGTCACAGACACATAACCAGGGCACTACTGACGGGGCTGCAGGTCTGTGTGTGTTTGGCCTTGTTGCTGCTACACTGGGATTTTTCTGTCCCTTCCAGCATGGTCACCCCTCCCCCCCACCTCTCCCAGGCTCTGCACAAATCACCTGCCTCCGAATTCCTCCAGATGCTGGGGCGCCAGGGAGCAGCGCTGCTGTGCAGGATGAGCTGGGGGTCGCCCTCAAGTGATGGCATGGCACTCCGGCCTTGAGCGACTCTGCCCCAGCCGGTTTGCACTGGAGCCCCATTGGCACGCAGAGCCCTGGGAACCGGAGCTCCAGGGGCGAAGGGAGCTGGCTGCATCCCCAGGGCAGGGCCTTTAGAAAGGGGACAAAGATCCTGCTTCATCCCTCCCGGGAGTCTTGCTTTGCCTCCACTTCGCTTTGGGCAGCTTCACTTCCACTCTCTTAGCTCAGAGGCCCGGCACCGGCACGTGCATGCTCTCTCATGAGTCCCCCCAGCGCTGCTTTGTATTCAGAGCAACTCCCCAACCCTAAAGCAGGCCCGTAGCAAAGAAAGGACAAAGCTTCCCCAAGCCCCTTCTGGCAGGCTGGCTCTGGGTCTGCCCTGCCCGGAGCAGTGACTGCTCAGCGCGTGGGGTCCGAGCTTGTGCAGAGTCAGGGAGCACAACAGGGCCGGCTGAACGAGCATGAGTGGGGCAGCTACGACTCAAGACTAGAGAGGCAAGCGCAGGAGAGCCCAAGCGCTAGAGCAGCACGGGAGTGAGGGACGGGACACGCAGCACCTAGGGGTCAAGGGGTTCAGTGCCCATGGGTTGCTCACACATGAACCCAGAATGTGAGCTCAGCACCTCGTCCTCTGCACAGACCGTCTGTCCTTGCGTGAGCAGTACAGGAAGACCCAAATCCCCCTCTCCCACAGGCAACCCGCAGCCCCAGAGCCACCAGCCAGTCTGGACAGGGTATCCTCCAGCCAGCGCTGGGGGAGGGAGGGAGAGCTGGGGTCACAGAGACTGTTCAGCTCACGGCTCATTCCAATACCAACTCCAGCCTCAAATCCATGAGGCTGAGGAGCAGAGCCCCCGCCCCGTCTCCAGCGGTAATTAGCAACACAAGTGCTGGCCAGTGAGATTCCAGTCTCACAAACAAGTTGATTGTTAATTTATGTTGTGGCAAATACTCAGTGTGCTTGGAAGGGATCCAGTGCAAGTTTCTGTAGGAGTCTGGCTTGGATTGCTGGTGCCCAAAGGCCCAGTTTGCAAGTCTTGGAGGCCACAGGCCTGCTCCTGTGGAAATATGTGGGTTTTTTGGGGGGGGCCTGGCACATTAGAGGGGTCACTCTCAAGGGACTAGTTACAGGCTGGAGCATAGACCAGACGCTGTGGATCCATGACAAACCCAGAACTAACACCACCACAGCACGTGTTCCTAAGACAGAGCATTTGCTCACATACTATGAAAGGGAACTTGGAAAACTGTGCAACAGGACCACCAGCACTTGCCAGAACAATATATTTTTAAATATACAAATCATTTTTCTTCTAAGAAATTATAAATAAATAAATTACCCAGTTTGGAGCATGGTCCACATTTCATAATCTCTGCATGCAAACAGGACAAGCTGTTGTCTAAAAAAAGATTTATTCTGCTCTGAATGTTCCATGCTTCCTAATAGAGATATTGCAGTTCTCAGAGTTACCTGCACTTTGCCTGCTGTATTGAGTTGATTAAACCTCAAATTGTGAGACAATCTGTCTTCATTTAGCAGCTGATATTTGACCATTTAGAGAGGGGGAAAGCAGAGTGAATTGTTAGGTATTTGGAGGATTTGTGACCTGCCACATGTTCACAGTTTGCTGTCTACTTGAGTTGTCAGGGCACCTGGATCTCACTGGCCATTTAGAGACCCCCTAGGAATGTTGCTCTTCTATGCAGCGACATGTCCTCCCTAGGAAACTGTGAAGATCAACGTGCGAGCCAAAATGCAAAGGAAATCAGACTCAGGGTCCCTCGGTGCCCCAGGAGAGAAGGAAAGGGAGGTAATTAGGAGTCATTAGAGAAAACTACACTAAGGCACTTGCACTTAGGAGGCACCACTGTATCTTTTGCTTGACAAAGTTAGTATAGGAAGTAAATAGTCCAGACCTACGAAGGGCTTTTTCAGAGACACCAGTAAAAGAGCTGAGAGACAGCTGCAATCGCTCATCTGGGCTCCTGTCAATCTGCTTCTTGGCCTGGAAGACACTTGGTGCGGCGCACTGTCTCAGTCCGTGTCCGCGCAGGAGGGGCACGGGTAGCACACAAACCACTTATTTCATGGCATTTAGCCCGAGAGCCCTGCCTGGAACCACTTCTCTCTTGTTTGTTGGCTGAACTTCTCAGGCCTTGCTCAGCACTACGACTTCATGGCTAGCCTCTAGGACTGTCGGAGCACCTCCTGCTGCCCTCCACAGCTGCCCTCAACCTGCCTCCAGAGCATCAGCGACCAAGTCTGGGTTAATTGGGGGGGGGGGGGGCTGCAGGGCCGCAGCCTGTGACCCGCAGCTGCAGAGGAATCATGGATCATTACATCCTGACGTTTTGGGAACCCTAAATCCCAATGGCCTAGAATCCGAAGCTGTCAACTCCTTGTCTAATGCCCTGGGGCTACTCTCCCCACCAGAGAGATGCCCAGTTCTAAGGCACATGCTCAACCTGAAGCATGAACTTAATCCCCACGGACTTCAAGTGTAAATGCTGTCCTGAATGGGGATGCTTTCCGGAATCAGAGCAGAGTTCGTCCATTGCTCATTCACCACGAAAGAGTTCAAGGAGCGCTGTCCCGCAGCGAGGCTCTCGCTCAGTGAACGCCCAGGCCCCAGCTCCTATCGTTTTCCTGTAAGTATTACTTCACTGTACATGACTGTGTCACAACAATACTTTATCTTCATTCCCGAATTTTTATAATTCCTGGAATGCAGTGTAGCAAAAATGTCTGATTTAAGAGGCTAGGCGATAAAACTACCTGGAGAGAGACTTGTACATTTTGTATTGCTACATAAAAATGATGTATAATTATGCGAATGCATAAGAAGAAAGAATATTAAAATTAAAACTCTCCGTAAATAGGAAGTTGTTTGCAGTGACTGTGATAAAGGTGGCACTGCAGCTAGCATGGATACCACAAGTGAAGAGCAAGCGATAAGTAACATGGTTGAAAAGGGGGAAGCTTAAAGAAAATAAATAATCATAACTTTAAACAGGCATAGGGCAGGAAACAGTCACCTACTCATTTAAAAGATGAAATGACAAAACTGCAAATCCAGCAGTGTCTCATTAGACCCCCTCTCCTCGCACCTGGAAAGTCTGCTTTGGGGACTACAAATCAATTTTCTTCTAAGTAATTGTAAATTTCCCTGAAGCACTCATTAAAGCAACAGACTGGATTCTTACAATGTGCACTTAATGGGCACTGTCTGTGTTGCGTGACTGTTACAAACTTACAGATCCTATGGCTCCTTCCTTTGCAAACACACTAGCACAGAGAGCAAAGAAGAAATTGTCTACATCTGAGGCCTGCTCAGTGGGGGTTAATCCCCTTCTGGGGAGAGAAGCGCGCACACAAGACCTTGCTTATCACTGAGCACAGACTCTCAGTCCAGCCAGTGAATTCTGTTTTCAAAAGCCAGAATAGCTCCTCCTGCTATGTACTTCTCCAGACCCTTTATTCAGGCCCCAGTCTCAGGCTAGGACTGCTGCTGGGTTTAACCAGATTACAGCTCATCATTTTCCAGTCTTATCCTGCTGCCACTGAAGTCAACAATGGGAACGCCTATTGACTCCCACGTTGCAGGAGCGGGAGCTGCATGCAGGAGAATGACTGCAGAATTTTGCCTAACTCTTCCCCAAACATGGGACTTTACTGTCAGTTGCTGTAGCAGGGTGTTGGTTCAGGAGGCTGTTGATAGCTTTGAGTTTATTTAAATGACCACGGAACAGGCCACCCAAATACCCTGATAGAACCTGCTTTAACATGGGGGAGGGGGGGGAAATACTGACTGCACACCCCTAGTTATCACTTATCATCCCACACTTACTGTACAGGGATAATCAAACAATTATAACCCATTCTCTCTGGGGACCACATCCTGAAAGAAATCTTTCCTGAACCCACTCTTTTGGCCTTCAAAGACCCCCCCCAACTTCGCCATGCTCATCACCAGAAGCAAGCTCCCCACAGACCAGACCCACCAACTCAAAGCGGCACCAGACCCTGCCAGAACAGATCCAGACTGCTAGACCCTGCCTGAACAACAGATCCCAAAGCTGCAGACATATCTCCACTGCTACGATGATAGATACCCCCATAACACACCTTCCAAGATCCAGGAGTCCTACATGGCAGAAGGTACAAGCTTTCAAGCTTCACAGAGCTCCATGGGTCCTACATATGCCGATCACAACATATGGTATACCTCATCCAGTGCATCAAACAACTCTGTGGGTGAAACCACACAGTCTCAAATGAACTCACACAGAAAAATAATAAAAGACAAAAACACCCTATCACCTGTGCGTGAACACTTCACAAAGTGATCACTCTATAGCTGAGCTCTCAGTCCTCATCCTCAAAGGAATCTGGCACAATCTTAAAGTCTGAATCTGAGTAATACAAAAGGCAAGCCTGGAAACTTAAATTCATAACTCTTCTAGACACTAAAAATCATGAACTCAACAGAGCCTCTGGTTTTATGGTTCATTACAACAATTTGTAACACACACCACTGCTTGCTAACTCTTAATTACCCGCTTGTCCTACAGCGTGTGTAAATCTCTGCGGCTTACCAATCCAGCTCTCAATTGCCCACCTCATTTTAAGTGGTCTCCTACAACATGTTTGCCCTTATGCTTAACAATCTGCCCAACCTGCATGTGCTCAGGCTCTGTGGTTTCCTTCCCCAGAGTTAAGGAAGAGCTCTGTGAAGCTTGAAAGCTTGTACCTTCCACCAACAGAAGTTAGTCCAATAAATGATATTCTCTCACATACCTCGTCTCTCTGAAATTAGTATATTTTATTAGTGTGCAAGGCAATAGGCACCTAGTGCCTTAGGGTTTTGGGGGTCAAACTCGTCTTTGGCACTGTCTGATAACGGAAACCTGGACCAAGAACATCACAAGAACAACGTTTTTGTCCACATTGACAAAATCATGTGTTTTTCCTCACTTCAGTGAGATGGCAAACTTGCCCCATCATTTTTCTTCCAGGTCATAGCAGAACAATCTGCAAGTAATGAAACATGCCGTAATATTTCCATATAACCAGGAACTCCATTTCCAGGCACAGCACCAATAATGGCTACAATAATATCAGAACTAACACTTCCCCAGTAATAGATTCAATCTTTCTTTCTTTCATCTTTTCCGCATAGTGAGTCAGAACTGGCCAAGCTCACATCTCCTGGTTTAGCAGGCATATTACAGCACATATGCCAGCACTTAGAGTTTTTGTGACAGTATTATGTTAATTTAGCTGGTGTAAGTGACACACAGTGAATTTTATGCTGTAGTCTCTGTTAAATCAGAAGCAGCATGTCTCACATATGCAGCAATACATTTCCATCAACCCATTTCACTTGTAATTTAACAAGGAATTTGATGTTCCCATATATCTCATATGTTCTACAATACATGCTAAATGCTTCGGTGATATTCAGAGAAATAAGAAGTTTCTAAGCCCATGCATTCTTTTATTGTGTGATGGTTTAAGGCTCTTGAATGAACAAAGCTTCTAATTGTAAAATATCAAAATAGAGGGAAGTCCAAAAGTTTAATTTTTTCTCCTATGGCATAAAGACAGATCCCTTCACAAGCTGACCGAGGTTAGTTTAGCCGATCTTCTCACATAAAGGGATAGATGTACCTCCCACGTAGGCCATCACTAGGAGCCCTGCCTGAGTAGAGGCAATAGATCCAGCCCTATGTCAATGTTATAGGCTTGTCTTAAACATCTGGCACAATAAGACAGTCATGCTGTTGGTTTTGCTGGTAAAACAAAATTCCATCTCTTTCCCTAAACAGCTAGGAAGCTTAGGGCACCAATTATGCCACAGATCCAAAACAAAACATGATTCTGGATTTAAAAAGACCCAACCCTACAATGTACGCCCCAGGAACTGAGGGCGCTTGATACCCCATGGGATTGGCCCTGCATCTCGTTGACCTTCGGCCCTGATCTGTTTTGCCCTTTACAATTTAGAGTGTAACTTTTTTTTAAAAGATCATAAATGGTCTGGAACAAATTGATCTTAAATCTTTAGCAACTGGGAGTATAGTTGGCAGTATGCATAGAGCACCAGAAACCCTAGCTCTGCAACTCAGCTAAAGAGCATGCTGTCTTGGAGCTGTCCTCCGTGTCCAATATAAAACCAGCAGATCTTAACTTGGCACAATTTTCCAGAATGCCAGTGCAGGAGGAGGAGGGGAAGAGCAAGAGAGAGACCCTGACAGCTTCCCACCTTCCCAGGGAACCACCATCCCCAATCTGCAGCTTTAGCTCAATGCCTGTCACCTCACGGCTGGTGCAATGTCTTCTCCTAAAAAGCTCAGAACAAAAGACCCTTGTGCGGCTTTAGGAACTCACCGAGATTCCTTGTTTGGTTCCAGGACAAGCAGCTTTAATAGCTTTTAAGGAAGCACCTTGCCACTCTCCAGGGTGATGGTGGTGCCAGTGCTGGCGACACAATCCGAGAGCACTCAACACCTCAGGCAATGAGGATTGTTTGCACTGTGGTAGCAACTGGAAGTACTGGGCCACGCTGTGCTGGGCACTGTCCAACCAAGGATGGCCCCCGGAGCTTGCAGCCTAAAGAGACAGGCCAGGAGAACACAATGCAGAGAGCAGCACTTTCCCAGCATCACGAGAGTTCTTATGGCATCATCTCACCTCAGCATCTCCCTGCCATCGTGGGACTTTGGTGCTCTTGATTCGGAAACCTCCTAGAGAGTCTTGTTACCTGCTCTCCCCAGGACTGCACGGTCTTGTCCCTTCCTGGAAGAGACACCCTGTCTCTTGGAGGTAGCAGATATCCCTAGCCATCTACCCCCATCACATGCCCCATCTCTGAGAACTCAGGACCGGTCCATGTCCTCCCTGGGAAACGTCATGTCACATACATCAACCAACCATGGGGGAAATATTCAGTGTCCATATTTATCTGCCATGCACATTTCCCTTATATGTACAACTGGCTCTGCCCATATGACTGACAGGGAGAATCTGCAGTGCCAGTTCTCCATAAATCAGCCCAGAACAGCGACAGCTTGCTGTGCAAAGCTTTTCTGGTTAATAGGACGCACATGGGATTTGACTCCTCTCTGGTACCCATTTACTCTGAGCTCATGGATAATCCTGTTTAAAGTGTTCAGTGCCCTTTGCATGGTAAGGAAGTTTGCTGTAGCTAGGACTCTACATCGTATGGTCCTTTGGAAAAGTGAAATTAGAGCCACTTTCCAGCTCCTTCCAGTATTCTATGCCGGGAGCACGGGAAAAAGCAGATTTACTCCACAGTTGGAAACATTCAGGGGTCTCTGCTCTCACTAGCCAGTGCCACAATGGGAAAGCCTCGGGGACTGCAGATGCTACTGCCTGAATGATAATCTCCTCATGTTATGTTTGCTAAGCACAAACAACATGCACGGTGCTGTACAAGCCACAGAACAAAGCAAGACCATGCCCCAAGGAGCCTACAGGGCAAGAAAGAGACTCGAAGGCAGGACGCACGTACTCTGCAAGTTGGTTGAGGAATCACTAAGCCTTTTCCTCACGGATTCCTTTGCCCAAGTGACTCACTTTATTTCAACACCCCCTACAGGATCACAGGGAGCAGGGGGAACCTCCAGGCACTGTAGCAGAGACACCTGCTTCGAGCTCTGCCTCCAGGCTCTGTCAGGCCACAGTGAGAACGTGCATCCTGGTCAATGCCAAGGCTGTAGTGGTGCAGCAGGTCCTTATTTGGCTCCATGGCCCCTTCTCCTCACTTCTCTCCCCTGATGCTGAGGGCCCTGCTCGGGTAAGTGTTGGGGAGCACTGAGATGGGGACAACGTCTGTTGTAACGTCATTCCAGTAGAACAAGGGGCATTTATCCAAGAGGAAGGTCTCGCAGCAGGACCGGAATGCCCAGACTCTGCAGTGGCTGCAGCAGTCAATCCACCTTTCTGGTCCCAGGAACTAAACGTCTCACTCTGTAGAGAGACCACGCCAGAGAGGGCAGGTGTCACTGCCAGCTCTGCCTGAGGCCCAGCCACCTGCCCTGGAGAAGGAGCACAGCGCCAGGCTCAGCGGTGACTTTCCTTAGGCCATAGAAGGCCTTCGGCCGCATGCTTCATGCCCCGCAGCACGCCCGAGCCATAAAATAGCAGCCTAGAAACAGGGATCCCACCTGCATCACACCCCAAGGAAAGCCAGCTTCTCTTCCTGCACACCGACTTGGGTCCTATGACTCCCCCCAGCCAGGCTCATCGCTTTCATGCCCTCAGGAACACACCCCAGAGATGGCATTCACAAGCCCTGCTAGGCAAAGGGGGAGCATGCCACAGACAGCGACCGCTTGGCCCCCTCACCCAGGCCAACTCCCCGTCGTCAGGCAGCTCTTCAGCTGGGCAGACGTTCTGCAGTGGGGTAGCGAGAGCGACAGAAGAGAAATATTCTCTCTTCCCCATTTGGCCCCCGGCTCTTCTCGAGTGGGGTCCCAGGACCCTGCTGATGTCCTGCATCGCTCTGATTTCCCCAACAATGTTATTTGCAGAAAGTCAGCCCCGAGAACTGCGGGAGCGTGAAAACGCTTCCCTTAAACTGGGGGGACCCAACTGTTGTGCTGGAGGAATTCCTTTGAGCAGCCTGTCATGAATTATGAATCCCTGACCTTTCCCAGCTTAATTAACACTGCAGGGCAAGGAGGGTTGTGGCTCCAGCACAGCTGGGTGCACCAGGCTCTGGAGGAGTCTGAGAGTTCCCTGCAGCTGAGGACATTTGGAGCCCGGAGCTTCCACTTTCATCTGTGCTCCATGGCCGGGAAGGGGATTTGGAGAGCCCAGCTGCACTGGGAAATTGCCCACTGCTATTCAGGTCACACACAGGGCATTGGCAACAGGTGCCTGGCTGCCTGACCTTTGGGAGAAGAGACACTGCTGATTCCCAACCCACCTCTGCTGTCTCGACCCGGCTCACCCCCAGGGAAGCGGCGGTTTCAGTCAGAATAACTTTCTGCACTTTGAGCTTGGTAAATGCAAATACCTCCAGGAGCTGCAGCAGCACCATTCTCTCCAGCCGGACAGTGGGAGGAACAGAGCCACCTCCAGCAGCTCAGGGCACATCTCCTTCAAAGAGCAGGTGCCTCCTTCCAGTGGGGGCCCTTTGTCACGTCCATTCGCTCTCAGTACACCACATGCATTAAGCTGAGAGAGGCAGGACACTGGACAAGCCTGGCTTCTGTTCCCAGCTGGGTGAACTTGGCCTGTCACATCCCCTCTCTGGGACTCTCTTTTCCCTCCCACCCAGTCTGTCTTGTCTGCCTAAGGCCTGACAAGGTGTTTGTACAGCACTGAGCACAGCGAGGGCCCAATCCAAGCAGGGATTCTCGGTGCTACTGGATGGGCTATGTAGACTACAAAGGCTCTGAACGGTTTAACCTGGCTGCTGGCCACGGGGTCCCTGGGTTGCAACCTGGTACAGTGGGAGGGCCACCAGCCCCTGGCAAGGTGGCATGAGTCTGGAGGAGGGGACAAGGATACTGGAAAGCCCTGAGGCAAAGGCGTGAGAACCAGGGGCCCAGAACTGGGGATCAAAGACCCTCTTGTGAGGACAATGGACTGTTTTATGCTGGACTTTTTGTTACCCCAGCAGGGCTGGACTACATCGCGACCTAGCCTGAGAGCTGAGTTATGGGAAGAGAGACCACAGTGACGGAGCGACCATCAATAGGGGGAGCCATATGCTGGGGGAGCCGCTACAGCATGCAAGGCCACGAGGAGGCGCCCCTGCGGTGAGCAAGGCGCCTTCACATGCTGTAATACAGCTAATCCCAGCAATGCGCAGTTACCATCCTGTTTGGGAGGTGGCTGTTTGAGCCAAAGTTGCAATAGCAGAGGGGAAATGACAGAGGCGGGCACACTGCAAGCAGGTAGGTAGCTTAGATTATTCTACCAGAAACAAAGGCATGAACCTGTTATACCAATAAAAACTAGCAGGATCTTATTAAAGGGGACAAGATAAAGATGGCACATTTATTATGATAGTTATTGGTCATAAATCAAATTAATATCTTAATTCTTATACACACACAGTATACCTAATACCTACACACACACACACACACACACACACACATTCACACACATCCATCAGATGTTCTGCAGCTGCTGCATAGTTACCAGTCCTGCTTGAGTCTGTGGCTTGAGTTTGCAGCTTGGGTTCGTAGCTTGTGGCGGCTAACTGGCCAGGAAAGCCGGGCACAAGGACGAGCTGGGTCTCTGTTGGAAGGGCATCAGTGCCCTTCCATGTTGGCAGCAGAATGTTACCCTCCTCCGAAGTTTTCCATTTCACCCATCCTTTTTGTAGGCTTTAGTTTGAATCCAGAGTCTATAGGTCTTGCTGTGTCACGCTGCCTCCAGGTTTGGTGATTGATCACCTGTCAATTGCAGACATGACTTCCAGCCTGGGACCGAGCTTTGATCTTCCTTTTATTGTACCTTTTCTTTTTAGGGTGGATTCTTCTTACCTTGTTAGGGCTCTTGTCTGCATCTTCAGCCGTTGGTGTTTGAACTCAATTTAATCAGGACAGGCTGGGGCTGGAGGTTGATTCCATCATCCATACATCCCTCATTCACACATCTAAACTAAACTAATAAGATTACAGCAGGGTTTGCAAAAATGAAGGTTGCAGCAAGCCCTTACAAAATGGAGTAAGCGTTTTAAAATGGGGTTTGAATTACGATATGGCAAACAGTGAACAGAAGTTACAATATACACAAGTATAATGGATGGCAAACCATGAACAGAAGTTACACTGTAGGCAAGTGTAATAAATGGTGAACAGAAGTTACAATACTGAAACAGTGCAAGTCTCAGTGATTTAAGCAGGAACTGGATTGATAGTGAAACTTACAAAGGCAGCTGCCTGAACAGCTATGGCTCTTAACAAGCATCTTAATTGTTAATTAGCCAGTTATTGGGGTAACCGGTTTTATGAATGAATATTGTTTCATTCATAAAACTTTACTTATGAAGTTACATTAATAAAGTGAACAATTAAAAACAATTTCATTCATCAGTTCTACAAACCCTGGTACTATTGACACACCAGTCAAGTCAATATCTTCCATGCACAGAGACACACACACACTTACTATCATGGCTCTGCATTTACTGCCATGGCTGGTTGCGATCTAAACTAATGTCCCTTCTGGATCAACTAAAAATTGTGGTTGCAAACTTCCCTCCTTTGTCAATTGGCGCAACCGTATTGGCTCGCAGAGCATGGCATGGTTACTCCTGCAGATGAGAGCCATGCTGCAATTAGTAGGCACACCACAGACCCTAAAGCTACTGTGTTGTGTGGCTTAGAAAAAGGTGGTTTTCTTCTCCCTCTGCATGTAAATGGTGCGACCGTACCCACGTCGTTAGCAGACTTCTCTGCACAGTGCTGCACAGTGCGCTTTGATCTGGGATGCTGAGGCTCCTTGCTGGCCTGCATTTGAGTTTAACATGGACATCTTCCCAGTGCCAGCAGCTCTCACGTCTCACCCACATACCCTGCTGCGGAGACGGATAGCCCAGAGAGTCCTGCTTGGTTGTGCGGGTGGATTCCTTGGCAAGGAAGTCAGACAGCTGTTGCTTGTCATGACATTCCTGGCCCTGTGCACCTCTCGGAGAAGGATGCTGATTAGCAGCACTGTTGCCAGATGGGGACCCCCTGCCTCTACAGCAGAGGCTGGAACATCTCCAAACCTGTTCCACCTTCCATCACTCCCTGCTGGTGTTAGAGCAAAGGTCAACTATTTGCCTATTATCCCAGCTGTTCCCCACCTGCAAGTAGCCGCTTTCCACATACACGTATACAAGACAATCAGTCAAGAAAGTCAGACATATGTATTCTGACGACCCCCAGAAGAATAATCAATCAAGGAAGTCAAACAGATGTATCCTGAAGACCCCAAAAGGAATTCAAAAAATTGCATAGGCTAGCAAACTGTATGCATGCTAAGTTGTTTGTTACCGGGTATAAAAAGGCCTGCTCTGCGTTTGTAAAGTGTGCTTCTCCCTCTGGCATTAGTCGAGGGGAGCACCCGCTCAGCTGACTGATCAATAAAGAACTTGAAGCCGTCTTCTAGATTCCCGTGCCTCCTTGGGGTAATTGGGTAGCTCCAGGGGGAAACGAGCCCATTTGGCTAACACAGGGAAAGGTGTGAGGATCAGTGGGAAGCTAGACCCCCTTCCCTGTCTGTAGCATCCCTCAGCAGGGAAGCTCTCAGGACAGATATGTGCCACATCCCCTCTTCATGAGCAGGCATCTGTGGAATCTGGGAATCAGAAGGGGAGAAAACTAGCTCCCAGGAGAGAAGGTGTGACATTTGGGGATATTATGAATACCAATATTGTAAAATTGCAATGAGTTATGCCAGATATGCCGTATAAGGTAGCTGCAAAAATGTTATAATTTGCCAGGTATGATAATCTCATTTCATAACCAAACTAGAGGAATGTGGTCTAAATTACATTTCTGTATGGTGGGTGCACAATGGTTGAAAGACTATACTCCAAGAGTAGTTATATGGTTCACTGTCCTGCAGGGGTCAGTCCTGGGTCCAGTGCTATTCCATATTTTCATTAAGTACTTGGATAATGGCGTACACTTATCAAATCTACAGATGACATCAAGTGAAAGCACTTTGGAGGGCAGGATTAAAATTCAAACCAACCTTGACAAATTGTAGAATGAGTCTAAATTCAACAAACTGAAATTTGGTAAAGACAAGGGCGAAGTACTTCACTGAGGAAGGAAAAATCAAATGCACAACTATACAACAGGGAATAACTGGCTAGGTGTTAGTACTGCTGAATAGGCTCTGGGGGTTAGAGTGGATCACAAATTGAATACGAGTCAACAAGGTGATGCACTTGTGAAAAAGGCTAATATCATTCTGGGGTATATTACAGTCCTATGATTCCTATGTTCTGGCTGCAGGAGAAGGTCTTTCAGAAGGGTTTTCCCCTCACACTTGCCCCGGGCTCTGCTCCCACTTAGGATGTTTTCATGCTGCTTCACAGCTGAACATTCAAACCACATTGTAAGTGTAGAACAAAAGTGCCAGGCTGCAATCAGAGATGGCCCACATGGAGCATCTGGGAGCCTCACTCTATCTTGTATTCACAACTCCTCATCACCTCAGTATCTTTATATGCATAGAAAGGCTCAGAATTTATCTCAAATGGGAGAAAATTTCTTCCCATTAATTCCAGGCTCTGGTGACTCAGACAACTGAGTCTCCAGGAGCTGCTGCCTGGGATGTGCAAACAAAACAGAGAATACTGGAGAGAGAAATTATAGCCCATCTTGTTATCTATTTCATATTTCAGCAGAGTACATTGCAACACATTATCCAGCAGCCTTTCAGTGCAGTGATAGCCTCGTGGTGGGGAGTTTTTGAGCTTCACCAAATGCAAAGGACAGGGAAGAGCAGCCTGCTGTGTTTGGGACAGAACAGGCTGGTCAGCGAGGAACGAAGTTCAGAGTGAAGGTGCGTTCAAGCCTCGTGTTCTGCGTTCAGGCCCCTAGGAACAGCTCTACAGATTGTGCTGTGATCCTCACATGCATCCTCCAAAATGCTGCCTACACCAGATTAGACAAGGGCAACTAGGGACAGAGCAAAACCATGACGCTCAGGAGCACGGGGGGAGGGAACTGAGCTGCCAGGGGCTCTTTTGGACCAACACTGACTTTCCTCTGAGCCTAAGAGAGTAGGCTGAGGTCAGTGTGGTTCCTCCTCTTCTGCTTCCTGGTCTAACCTTGCTCCCTCCATGTTGGAGAGATGTCCTAACCCCGGAGCTGCCTTGTAAGAGCCTCCTCACAAGCGGTCTCCCTGTCCCTCAGCCAGGCTTGGCTCCATGCTCACAGAGGAGACCGTGGCTCCCCTGTGACACCATTGATACCGAATTCACATTTATCCCCTGCATTTGCCAAGACCCTCTGTGATTTCAGTGGGCGCCACCACCCCTGGAAAGGGGCGGGAGCCACTTCCCTGCCTCCTTCAGGCAGTGTCCCCAGCCCAGACCCCTGCTGCTCTTGTGCTCGGGAGGTGTCAGAGCTTCTGGTGAACGTTAAACCAAGCCTGGCCCAGGAGCGATATTATGCCATGGGCAGCCTATTATTAACTGATGAGGCGGGGAAGGGAACATCTTTAACTGGCTTGCTTCTGTTGGGGAGAGAGACGAGCTTTCGGGCCACCCAGCGCGCTTCCTCAGGGCTGGGAAAGGTGAGCAGAGTGTCCCAGCTACATACAAGCTGTGACAGATTGGTTCGCATAAGTAGTTAGCACATAACGTTTCCCCGTGTCTGTTAAGACACGTATGTTAGCGGGATTTCCTGTCTTCCAGGGAAAATTTCCCATGCAGCATCTACAAGTATCACTGCACTGCAGGACTGCAGCTGCTGCTGTCCCCAGCTTCCCTGGAGGCTGGGTGGAGACCACGCAGTGATGGGAAGCGTGTGCAGTGAGCAGGTAGCAGCAAACCTCTCTGGGAGCCAGTGCTGAGCTCTGGAAAGGAGATTTATAGGGGACGGCCCACAAGAAACGCATAGATTGGGTTCCTGGTGCTATTAACACATGATACATGTCCTTCTTCATGCCATGGTTAGGCTTCAGGAATAGGGATGATTGTTTAAGTATTTGAAATTCCAGGGGAATGAGATGCAAAGACTGTTTCTAGGGAGCCCAGCGAAGTGCGACTGTCGCAGGTCTCTCAGATGAGGCTAAGAAGCCAATGGAGCCAATAACCATTTGAACATGAAAATCTGAAGGAAGCTGCAGTTACCCCAGCATGCACCACACGGGCAGCAAAGACCGAAGCAAACCCATCCCCCCGTGCTCTGTGCCCTGCGCTGACTCCCCCACAGCGCCTGGCTGCAGACTTTTAAAGCCCTCGCTGGGCTGAAGACCAGCTCTCTTGGACCCATCTTTCTCTCAGCCAGGGCAGCACTCCCAGAGGCAGCGTGAGAGGGGGTCTTTGGGCAGGTATCTGCTACTGCACTCTCCCGGCAACACAGCAAGGACATGGCGTGTCAGACAGCAGCAAAGGCAACGGGGAAGAACAACACATGGCCACCGCAAACAGAACTGGCATGGTTCTTCGTGCAGTCGGCCCATCATTATACCATCTAAGGTCAATACACGTAGACCAGAGAGAATATTCCAGTGATGTGAGATTGCAGCAAGTGGCTTTCACTGCACCATCGAAAGGATGCTGGTGCCACTGCTCCCTTGGGGATAAAACCGAATGAGTCACAGGAAATGAACTGAACTCGTCATGTCAGGAAACAAAGATGTTTGTTGAGAGGTGACCTTGTGGTTAGTGGGGTGCCAAACCGTGCTGGTGAGGTCATAACAGACAATATGAGGGACTCCGGCTGAGGCTAAGTAGCAGGAACCATCTGTTCCTTTGCTGAAAATCAGCTGGTTACTATTGTAACTGAAACAAAACAGCAAACAAGCGAATTCCAGCGTTAACATCAAATGCTTGAGAATTTTAAAAATAGTCATTTGATGAAAAAAGAAATAGGTAATAAATGACAAGCATCTGCTAACATGCTCTCAGCGAACGGCACATTCGCATCACTCGGATCCACTCTTCATGGGAATCGCTAATCGATAACAGCCTGATAAAACCATTACAGACCTGCAGTTCTTTCCTCTCCGGGTGCTGGTCGTTCTACAGGGCCTCTGATGACAGTCATGTGGCATGAATGGAGAAATTAGCTTCTGCTCGGAGCATAATAACTGGTGAATGTTCTCATATCAAAACATCCCAAAACGTGGGGTAGAGGGTTATTTTAGGGAAGACCCAAAGCATTCAGGCTCGGGGGAGCTGGGGGATTGGGTGAGTCCCAGCACCGCTCTGACTCACCTTCCCCATACGTATAGTTGGGCTGGTGAGATGCACCCACCTGTGCCCCAGGGGGCAGCGAGGAGGAGTTAGCTCACGCCTGGGCAGTGGTTTGAACACAGAAGATGCTCAGGGCAGTTATCACGCACTCGTCCCCAGCTGGACAGAACCTTTATTTGTATTGCAGCAGCACTGACAGGCCCCAGGTCACAGACACCTAGCGAGACAGTCCCTGCCCCAAACAGCTTCCAGGCCATGTGGACAGATGGACAAAGGGTGGGAGGGAGGAAGGATGTAATCCTCTCTGTACAGATGGGGGATTGAGACCCAGAGAGATTAAGTGACTTGCCTAGGGTTACACAGGGAGTGTGTGGCAGAGCCAGGAATGGGACCCAGGGAGATGCGTAAGAGAGAGCTCAGAGTCACGCAGCTGGAGAAAGAGAGCTCAAGCAGAGACACAGCTTTCCCTGCCCACTCCCCATCACCATCTCAGTAGAAGACACCCTGGGTATCCCCTCCCGTCTATCTCAACACCTATCTCAGCAACGACCAGCCCCAAACCGGCCAGTGTGAGTAGGACAGCAGCCGTGGTTCCACGCATGGTGCCTGGTGCTCGAGGGTACCACAGAGAGGTGGTTGCTGCAGTGTCAGTAGTGCTGACCCCCCTGTCTGCCTGGGGCTAGCCTGCAGGGGAAGCAAAGCATGCTAGGGCCAGCCAGGGCTGTCAGGATCCCAGTATGCTCGGTGCTGTACAAACAACACAAAACGCTGGTCCCTGCCCAAAAGAGCTCCCAGGCGAAAGGTCTGTCCTCCCTGCAGTGTCAGCTTGAGGGATAACTCCAGTGTTGCCTCTGCTACCCCCCCCCCCCCCCAATCTCTAGCTCCACCACAGCGTTACTTTAAATTCCATCCAGCCGGCTCCTCGTGGGGGGTTACAGCACAAGTGCTGCTGGTGCCCGAGCTAGCACCGTTGTGGGTTGCGCTGCTCATGCTATTGCTCCATGCTGCTCCGGTGCTGGCTGCAGGGGGCTGCTGGGCTCAGGTGAGCGTAGAGAACTCGAGCGAACACTGCAGTGCTGATCCTTAGTCCTAAGTCACTTATGAACGTGTGCCTTACAGGTGGTGTCCCCGTGCTGGGACCAGACTCTGCTTCCCGCTCTCATAGGCTGCTCCCCTCCTTACACACCGCAGATCAGACCTGTGGCCAGCAGAAGAAGTGCTGAGCCAGGTGGAAGGCTGCATTAAAGTATCGCTGTTTGTGCCAGTAATTGCCTCCGGCCCATGCACGCATGCCTAAAGCTCATGTACCATTATTTCTCAACAGCCCGTTCCTACTAGACAAAATCACTTCAGTCTCAGTGTCAAGTGACACAGGAGAAATCGTTGTGAATGATCAGGGGCAATTTATCGGAGCACAGCATCTCTCTGTACCACGTGCTACAGAGCCAGTAGGGAAATGCACGTGTGATGAATCCAGTTCAGCAGTCCAGGCTGCGATGAAACGCAGTCACTGATTTGGATGTCAGAGCATTGATTAGCAGGTTCCATGTTCTGTGTGAGGGTTTGTATTACAGTATCACCTGGAAGCCACTACAGAGATCAGGGCCCCGTTTGTCCTGGGTGCTGCACACGCATGGCACGTCAGTACCTGCCCTAGGCAGAAGCTGGGAGGGAGAGAGTGTTACTGCACCACTCTGACAGATGGGGAAACTGAGGCACAGAGATACTGTCACTTGTCCAGGGTAACACAGGGAGCTGTTGGCAGGGCTTGGGGCTGAACCCAGATCTCCTGCATCTCAGTTCAGCGCCCACAGGACCAGACGGGCCCCTCTGAATCTATGTATGACTTCACTCTCTGCACTAACCAGGGTTCCCTGGCTCCTCTCAAAAGACATTCCCTGGTCAAGCAGTGCAAAGGCTTTGAGAAGCAGAGACTGTCCAGAGCACTTGCCTTGGCTCTCCCCCATAGCCTACCCCTTGGGTGTACTGGGTACTCCTGGGAGAATTCTGTGCTACTGCACATGCATAATTAATGAGCCCCGCATATTTTTAATTTTTGTGCAGAAAAAGCCTCTGCCAAAATGTTGCTGCAGTTCTGCCTTTTGCCCACCAGAAGGCGCTGTAGTGGTAGAACAAAGCAGTAGTTCCCCACCAGTGAGGGAAGAGAAAGAGGCCTGCCTTCTTTGCAGGCCAGGTCAGGAAACGGGCTATGGGAGACAGACAGCGTGGAGTGCTGGGGAGGTCAGACAGGGGCTCATAAGGGCTAGTGGGGGAGGACAGACTGGGGCAGGGGCTGAATGGGTGTGGAGGCACAGAGCCATGGGTGGAGGGAGATGCAGGGCCACATGGTTATGGGGAGTACAGGGACACGTAGGGACAGAGGGTGGCTGAGTGGTGGCACAGAGACACATGGGGACAGGAGGAGGGGTACAGGGACACATAGGGACAGGGGAGTGGCTGGGCAGGGGCACAGAAACATATGGAGATGGGGAGAGGGTACAGAGCTGGATGGGGTGAGGGGGGTGCAGGGCCACATAGGGGTGCAGGAACACATGGAGACAGGGGCAGATGTGCCTGACTGAATGGGAGAGGCTAGGGGGTCAGCCAGGGTCTGCATGGGCGAAGCTCCCTAACAATCCCTCCCTGCCTAAGTTCCCTCTAAGCTGCGCGGCTGCAGGGCCATGTAGCTGCCTATTAAGCCCCGCGCAGGGGCTTAGGACTATGGCAGGGAGAGATGTCTCTCCCCCAGCATGGACCTCCTGCGGTGGGGAGAGGGGGCCCCTCCCCGCAGGCCCCAGTACGAAGCTGCCCCAGACTTGTCATGGCCGGGGGAGAGGAGCCCCTCCCTTGGCCCAGCCCAGCCCCGCCAGAGCTGCTGCAGCCAGGAAGAGGCACCTCTCCCCTGGCCCCGAGCTGCTGCAATGAGAGAGGGCTGAGGGGAGTCCTTTCTCCCCCCCGCAACCCTGGGGCAGCCTGCACCCCAAACCCCTTATCCCTGGCCCCACCCCAGAGCCTGCACCCCCCCCAGCACCCCAACCCTCTGCCCCAGCCTTGAGCCCCCCTCCCGCACCCCAACCCCCTCATCCGCAGCCCCACCCCAGAGCCCACATCCCCCCACATTCCAACCCTCTGCTACAGCCCTGAGCCCCCTCCCGCACCCCAACCCCCTCATCCGCAGCCCCACCCCAGAGCCCACACCCCCAGCCAGAACCCTCACCCCCCATCACATCCCAACTCTCTGCCCCAGCCCTGAGCCCCCTCCCACTCAAAACCCCTCAACCGCACCCCCACCACATGAATTTTGTCATGTGCACCAATATGAAGGTGATGTGTCACATATCACCTCCATATTGGTGCACACAAAATTAATTCCGCACGTGGACATAAAAAATTAGAGGGAACACTGCTCCCCGCCCCCCCCCAAAAAACACCTGTTCCATACTTTTCCCACCCATACCAACAACCCTCCAAGTTCACACCCAGGCGCCTTCCCAGCAATTTACTTCCCTCTCCCTCAGCTCTTCCATTACCCCTGACTCCCCCAAGCCGTTGCACTGCTTCTGAGGGGTGCGGGAAATACGGTTCTGTATTGTAGCTTAAATGAATTATTACTCAGAGTTCTGTATTAATATGCCTAGTAAGGAATCTATTTGTCAAAAAACATTTCCTGAATCATCTTTGTTGTCTGTATTGTCAATTGAAACTGGTGTGATTATATTGTTATTTTGACAAATAAAATATGCAGAATTTTAAAATATTGTGTGCAGAATTTTTAGGGTTTTTTTGGCACAGAATTCCCCCAGGAGTAACCGGGGACATGGTTCAATATGCAATTGTTTTAGGGTGAGATTTTTAAACGGCTCAGCATTGACCCAACTCTGCTCCATCTCACGTCCGCCAAGCGCTTTGGGAACCCCCCCAACATCAATTGCCTTGTAGGCTCTGAAGTGGACTCTCCCCAGCAGGAGTGTGTAGCTCTTCCCCCGGCTGGCTGGGATTTTTATGGGCCTGGAGGCCATGTGGCAGAGCTGGAATTCCTCCCTCCTCGCTGCAGCATGAACCTCACAGGAACATCAAACCCAAAGCACAAGTCATCAGAAAAAGAAAAGCATGTTGTAGTTATCACCCAGGCAGGCACGTGTGCCAAAGTGGAGCTGCTGGGTAATAACCTGTATGTGAGCAGGGCAGGCAGGGGCAGTGATCCTATTGGGTTCTAGGACTTCCCTGCGCCAATCTAGCTAAAGAGGCCTGCGGGAAGAACACACAGCCAGCAGCACAATGGCTTCCCAAAGGAGAACATGGAAAACAATAGGCTCTTTGAAGCCAGCAGCTGAACCCATCACCAACCCACTGTAAACCGTGTTTTGCCAGAGCTGTGGGCTCTCCAGATCAAAGGCCTACAACCAATTAAAAAGTGTCCTGATCAGTGAGGTCAGTTGTGAGAAGCTGACCAGGTGGGCAGGTCTCCGGAGGAGACCGATGGAGTGGGCATTCCCAGAGGCAGGGAAGGCAAGCCGCAGGGAGATGGTTAGCAGCCAGGTGTCCAGACTGGCTTACTGTTTTAAGATGTTTTCTCTGAACTGCTTTTGTTCGAAACAAACACTGCTTTGCTGGAAGGAGGCTGTTTGGTCACTGTTAACCGAACCCCTGTCACTGCCCGCAGGGTCTGGAAACACGTCAGACCTGCTGAGGCCACCATAGCTAGTACCCAGGGACTGCAACCCAGGACCCAGTCGGAGAATGGTGTGACTCCACTCAGAGCTGCTGACAAGACCTGGAGTGGGCGTGCTGAGACACACAAGAGGGGTGAGAGGTGCAGCCCCCCAGCAACCATGACAGCAAGTATCTGAACTCCTGGTTTTGTAGAATTCTGTTTCTGTTCTCCTTGCAGGGATCCTGCAGTACCAACTCCTACAACCCACAGAGGGTTACAAGGCAGCCCAACAAACTGCAGCCACGGGCGCCACCTGGCGTGTGCTGCGGAGAACACACTTGCTGTTCTGCTGGGCATTTCAGTTCAACAAGGCAAGTGACTACCCAGGAATAACCTGGGCACGTCTAAGCCACCAACTCATACAAACTAACTAGCGGGGAGTCTGCAGATAGAGGGAAACAAACAGCTGAAGTGAAGAGAGTGAGAAACAGCAGCAACTGAGCCCACCCCAGATGCTGCAAGGGAGACTGGCAGCTACACAAAGATCACCACTGCACCATCATTTTCCTCCCCAGCTCCCCAGGTAACTGGACCCAGGTGTTATTTCCGCCCTCTGTTCTCCTCTCGCCCTTCATCTCTTCCTCCTTTCCTCGTTCCACTGTGTCTTGGGAAAAGACAACTCAGAGGCAGGTTTCAGAATCAGTTTTTTGGCCGTGAAATTGGGGGTCACTCTGAGTTCTCAGGCCTCTGTGCTCACATGAATAGGGATGCAGCAAACCAGACTGGGATGGACTGATTACTGCTTGCGGTAGAAAATGTGCTGAAATCCGTCTCTCTTCCCCACATACAGGTAATGATCTCCAGACACTTCCAGTTGTCAGACTCCAAGCTCATTTGCCAAGCGCTGAAGAGATTTGTGCTGCAAACGTCGGTTGTACAATTCATTTTTGCCACCTTCACCCCCTGGAAAGTTCAGCACAATATAAAACTCCAGCACAGAATGTCTAGGCACCAAGGCCTGGGCTACACTCGCGGATTCACAGCGCTGCCGTGGCAAGGGGAATATCCAAGGGGAATAGCTTGCAGCGCTGCGAGCGAGCGTGCAGCGCTGCAGGCGCTGATTACACTGGCGCTTCACAGCGCTGCACTCGCTGCGCTCAGGGGGGGTGTTTTTTCACACCCCTGAGCGCAAGTGCAGCGCTGTGAATTGCCAGTGTAGCCAAGGCCCAAGTGGCCCAGCACCTCAGGAGCAGCCAGCCAGGCCTGGAAATAACTATCTCTGCAGCATGGCCTCAGGGTGCGGCAAGCCAGGGGGTGCAGCCCCAGCGCGCCTCACAGGCCCTGCCCTTTGCACCTCAGAACCAGGTCAGTGTCTAGGAGATCACGTGACTCAAGTGTTTGCACATGGCAGATCTAGGGAAGCAGATGGAGAGTTGGAAGGAATTTAATGCCAAACTCCCAGCTCTCGTCGCTGTTCTTGCTCATTTCAGAAAGCGAATAGACACATTCCTCCCAGTCCATTCACTGCTTCCCTAATGAGGCCGGATGGTCGTGCTGTTGCTTTGCTGTTGGGCACATTCACTAAATTGATCCTGCTGCTAGGTGAGTTTTCAGTGACAGAAAAAAAAACAACCCCTGGGAACTCATGTCACTTTATTAGAGTGTCCCACTCTAGGAGGGAGGAAATTGCCATGTGCCCTCCCAGCACACACAGGTGCTGCATTCACTCTGGCTGGCCCAGCAGGGAGCACTAGAGAGAAGCCCTGGATCATTCCCAGCCTGCCTGGCAGCTCACTGCATAGCACAGCCTCTGCTGCACCCTTGGGATCCTTGCTCAGCTGACTTCCTCTCACAGCCCCAGTGGAAACAGCCCCACAGTCTCTCTGAGCCAGCCTGGGCTGCAGTGAAGAAGCGTTTGCTTGCAGTCCTTCTGCATTGCACTAAGTTGTCTCCCAGGCAGCTCCAAGCCAAGCCAGATAGAAAGGCCCAGCAGCTCTGTTGCACAGGAGAAGGGTAGAGTGGTTTGGGCAAAGAGGAGCTTAGTGGGAAAGGAAGAGCAATAGGAATACCCACAGCCCATGGAACATAAGAGCGCCTGTTACCGGGAAATCTGGGGTGGAACTTAATGAATGGCCCCTAGCACGTCTGGCTCTATAAAGCCAGCACATACAGCTGCAAGTACAGGGCTCTGAAAGCATCAGCCGGGGACCGGACAGCTAAGCTAGTGCACCCTGTTCTCTCTCACAGGCAGGCACCACCCGCCCGCCCCTGAACCTTGGCCTGGAAACATTAACAGTAACCCCACTCTTCCTTTCAGGAGCCTGCCTGCCATGCCACGCCACGCCCAGCTTGTGCCGCTCCAGGCTTCCCATAGTGGTTCTTTTTAAACTTCCCAGGCAATCAGAGCACCCAGCAGAGCCCAGGACACCCTCACTAGTGCACAGCAGCTCTGCAGCCAACCCCGAGCCCCATTAGGGCCCATTTCCTTGGCCCTGACAATGCAGGGACAGCTTTGCACGTGTTGCAAACCAAAGCCAGTGAGCAGTAATTACTGTCAAACAACTAAACTGCTTCTAATACCTTTAAATACCTTGACAGTAGGTATAATTACCTGGCAAACCCCAAGCGGCCAGTTATCCATCACAACAGAGGCCCAGGGACACAGGCAGGCTTTTCTCCTCTGCTCACAGAGGGCGGAGAGGCCCCTTGGAGAGAAGATCTGTCTCAGCTCTTCCTGTTTCCAACATCTTGGCAGCTCTCCGGGCTCCGAGTCTTGGACTCGTTCTCTGAGCAGACGTTTGTGTGCGATTTAATATTACACATTAGAGCCTCGTGCCTCTCCGTGCCCCAGGATCCATCCCTTCCCAGCATCCTCTCTTAGCTGGGATGTGAGGGAATGAGCCAGCCCCCAGCAGCCCTACAATCCCAGTGCCCCGGTCGGCACCCCCAGAGGGCTGGGTCTGGAAAGGATCTTGGCTGCCCCATATAGACATCAAGGCCCCAGCTCTCCAAAGTGGCCCCAGATTTTAGGGGCCCAGCGTGAGACCTGTTTCCCGGGGTGCTGAGTGAGCACCCACAGCTCCAGCTGAGTCAGTGGGAGCCGCAGGGGCCCAGTCCCTCTGATGCTCAGGCCCCAGGCATCTCTGCTCAGGTGCCCCAAATCTGGGCCCACTTTGGAAAGTGTTAGCCCATGGGCCTGACCCCCTCACTGCCAGACCCCTGCCACCTGGGAGCTGCTCTGCGGCCCCAGCAGACCCTCCTGCCCAGAGCCACTCTCTAGCTGGTAGTTACTCTGACTGCAGCAGAAGGGTTCTTTTTATTCTGCTAAAATATATGTACTGGGAGGAAATCCCCAGCTCTGCAAATTCATCGCTCGGCTCTGCCCGGGCTTTACAATCCAGAACTCTCATTAGAGTCGGAATAATTCCCTCTCTCCAAATCCCAAGCGCTCCCTCGGAAGCAGCTGGGGTAATTTCATCTCGCTAAGCCTGCGGAAGCCCTGGAGCGAAGTTTCAAACACTACACACGTCTGGGCGGTTGTCATTGTCAGAGCTCATATTATAGCTGTTTTCAAGGGGAGCTGGCAGCAGATCCAGAGTGGAGAGCAGATAGACATTTGCCATTACAATCCACCGAGAAACCATTTTCCATCTCTCAGGCACTTCCACTAAACTCCCCAACCTTGGGCATGGCTGGGCCAGGAAGGACGGACATCCTCCTGGTCCATCCAGGTCAACAAGTGTGTGGTTTGCGCGCACGTGTGTCTGTATGTGCTTGTATTTCCGTGAGTGCGTGCCCGGGTGAAGGAATGCGCTGGCCACAGCCCAGGCTCTGCCAGCTCTATGGATAAATTGAGACCCTCAGTCTCCAGGACTGTTTGGTTGCTCCTCGGCCCCAAATTCATTTGAGGAAGAAGGTGGTTCTTAAGGAAGATGTGCCTGTGCTGGGCCAGACCTGATACGCACAGCGCCTGCACTGAGTCTGTCTCTGCTATCGACAGAGCTGGAGAGGTTCCAAACGAACGCAAAGGGAGATCAATGGGCAGGATCAGAGACAGGAGAGGAGAAGGTGTCTCGCTGGCTGGTCACTAATGCATCAATAACATGCCAGTGGTGGAGGCCAGGAGAACCCAAAGCCCCGACAGACTCCGGATTCTGCTTTGTGCTCTGCGGGCTGTGCCTCTCCCAGCGAGGCAGCAATTGAAGGTTGTTAAGGGCATTGGCAGGAATCTGCTCCCTCACCATAGGTGGAGTGAGAATAGCCAGGGCCCTTTGTCCAGCCCAGAGCCCAGCTCAGCCCCTGCATCAGCTCATAGACTCTAAGGTCAGAAGGGACCATTATGATCATCTAGTCTGACCTCCCGCATGATGCGGGCCACAAAAGCTGACCCACCCACTCCTGGAATAATTCTCAACCTTGACTCAGCTGTTGAAGTCCCCAAATCATGATTTAAAGACTTCAAATCGCTGAGAATCCTCCAGCAAGCGACCCCTGCCCCATGCTGCGGAGGAAGGCGAAAAAACCTCCAGGGCCTCTGCCAATCTACCCTGGAGGAAAATTCCTTCCCGACCCCAAATATGGCGATCAGCTGAACCCCGAGCATGCGGGCAAGATTCTCTAGTCAGACCCTCTGGAAAAAGTTCTCTGTAGTAACTTTTAATATCCCATCATTGACCATTGTTACTAATTACCAGCGATGGCACGTTATTGACCTATTGACTAAAATCACTTTATCCCATCAAACCATCCCCTCCATAAACTTATCAAGCTTAATCTTAAAGCCAGAGAGGTCTTTCGCCCCCACTGTTTCCCTCGGAAGGCTGTTCCAAAACTTCACCTCTCTGATGGTTAGAAACATTCACCTCCTGCCACCCTTCGGCCTTTTCTCCTGTCTTGCAGCGGGATGCGCCACTCAGCTGAGGAGAAGGCAGAGCACGGCACTTTCAGGGAGCAGCTCTCTTGAAACCAAGAGTCCAGCTACCTGGGTTCCCTGATACGGATTCAATGCGGAACCTCAGACAAGTCACTTAGAGCATGTCGGTGCCTCAGAGATCACTTGGGTGATCAGCAACAGGTCTGAGCCCAGGGTTAGCCTAGCCCGGGGCAAGCTGTCCCGCTGCAAAGCCCTAGCCCAGTTACTGGGTCCTCACTGGTGCTGCGCTTGCCCAGAAGAGTTGCCAGGACCCTGGGAGCATAGCCCATGGTCCTTTGGGCTGCAGGGAGCTGAGCCACTCCCGAATTGTGGGAGAACTTGTCCCCAGATGCACAGAATGACAGACAACTGTGGGAAGGCATTGGAGGAGTCAGCTGGTGTCCTCACTGCAAAGTGGGCAGGTTATCAGCCTGAGTGAAAGCAGATTCTGGGCTCTAAACTGCCCCCACCCCTCAGCAAGGCCAGCTAGCCTGGCTCAAAAGCATCACTGAACTCAGGGGGGGGTGCGTGTGAGAATTTGTGATAAATGTTTCAGTCTGGAAAGGGAGTCATCTGTGTCTCGATACTTTATGTACCAAGCGTACAATTGCCTGAACGTCCTTTTGCACAGGGTACCCTCAGCAGCCTGCTAGTTCCTGGAGAGTTTTACCGGACCAGTTTCTGATCTGTGTGTGTGGCAGGGGATTGGTGTAAAAGTACCATGTTTATTCCTTGTGGCCTATCATTTTTGGGGGGAGGGTTGCTATAAATAAAATACAGCAGCAGCCAACTCAATTTTTACAACTAGAAACAAGACACTGGACATGATCAACCTAGCAGAGACTGAGCGATCTCAGGAACTGGCTATTTTACCATAAAACAAGACAAACCCACACACAGCCAGAAGAAGCTAAGCTGTTTCTTCTCTCCGTGTTTAGAAGATATAGATATTTATGCTAGTGCCATACCCCTGTCATTAAAATTTCAAAGCCTAATTAGTGACAAGTTAATTCAGCGGCATCGCTCCCATGGCGCTATGCCAGGGGTCTGATGCTGTGCAGTGACTGCGGGGCCGCTGTCCTGCTACTCCTGGAGGCTGTTGATATTGAATAAAAGTTTATTCTTACACCCCAATGAGCCCCTGAATTTCATTTTGGTTTCCTCATCTCCATTCTAATGAGGGCAGGCAGTGAATTGCTCATCAAAGATCTGGAATCCAGCCACGTTTCAGAAGAAGGATGCAGAGCAGTGATAGTTTTCTGGCACTTTCAGGTGGTCTATAAACTATAAATATTTACAGCCCGCTCCAGTAAGCTCATTAAGGATTAACAACATAAGGAATGAAGGGAACCAGAGGCGTGGGAAGATCCTGTAAAGGGGGACTGCAAAGCTTTGGGAGGAAGATTTAATAAGGCCTCAAGTCACTAACAAAACAGATGGATAGCTTAAAATTGACGAATGTGCTTGGCAATCCAGATTGGCTGTTTTTCTCCTCCAGGAATTGTTGTGGGGCAGTTCTCTGGACTGTGGGGTCAGACCAGAGGATCACAATCAGGAGCGCCGCCAGCTTTTCTGCCACCCTAGGCGGCGGAAGGTCCCGCCCCAAAATGCCGTCCCCCACAGAGGTGGCGGAAGGTCCCACCGCTGAAATACCGCTGCGGTCACCGCCCCCCAAATTGTAGTGCCCTAGGCAATCGCCTAGGTTGCTTAATGGGTTGCGCCAGCCCTGATCACAATGGTCCTTTCTGGCTGTAGAATCTATGAAACAAAACCAGCCTTCTGCACTTATTCACCAAGGCCTGAATCAGCCCAGGAAACAAGGAGAACCCCCAGACTGATTTCTGTCCCAGCGCTGCCAAGAGGTTGGCCCATAGGATCGGCTCCCTTTGCAGGATCAGGCCCTGGGCCCGCAGGAGTAAATGCAGGCGGAAGCATTGGTGGCTGTTCGACAGCCCATCTCTCTTGCAGCTGCTTAGATATTCTGGAAGCTGCTAACCAGCACTTTTCTTTTTGTCAGAAAATATTCACCACTGACTTTAATAGCAGCAAAAATGCCCGGGTTGGTTACTTCTTGGTTATTGTGTCTATTCCAGTAGCACCACAGAACCTTTGAACGGGATAGGGGTCTATTTCCACTAAGTGCTGTGCACAAGTATAGAGCCAGACCCTGCCCCAGAGAGCTGCCAGTCTAACCCGGTGAGACAGACAAAGCCTGGGGAAAAGCAGTCAGCAAAGTTGCGGGGGACAAACCTCAGGCTGGTGCATTTTTATTATGATTATTTGTTTTATTTCACAACAAAGCAAAGCTTTGCCCGACACGCCCTTGCCCAGCTCCTGGGTATTTACAGATTCCAAAACACTGACGGCTTGTGTTCATCTGCGACAGCAGCCTGACAACCTGCCACCCCCCAGAACACACTTGGGCCCTGTAATCCAGCATCTGCACATTCGGTCATGTTAAATAAAATAAATAAATAAATTAATGGAGATACCCTATCTCCTAGAACTGGAAGGGACCTTGAAAGATCATCGAGTCCAGCCCCCTGCCTTCACTAGCAGGACCAAGTACTGATTTTGCCCCAGATCCCTAAGTAGCCCCCTCAAAGATTGAACTCACAACCCTGGGTTTAGCAGGCCAATGCTCAAACCACTGAGCTATCCCTCCCCCCTAAACGTTACACCGTTGCTTCCCCATGCATTCGCCAAGATGCTGCAGCCCTTCAGGAAATCCAGTGGAAAACGAACGTTTTCCCATCCACCAGGACCTTAACAACGTCCCTCACCATCGCTTGAAGTCACGTAAGCCCTTTTGAACCCACACGTTTAACCTTCAACAATGCAACTTCAACCCTTGTGAAGCTTGGAAAGCCAAGTGGAGTTTGTTAAAGTTACAAATAAGCACTTTGTAAAAGACCCGACGCAGAAGATCTCTGGTTTCGATCTCCCACGAAGCTCATGGGCAACCCTAAAGCACATCCACGCAAACCATGGCAGATGTGGATATTTGCTGCACAAATGGAAAATTAAGGACTCTCCAGTGTGTGACTGGTCACCCAGAACAGACCCTGGAACATGTAACAACTCAATGCCCGATTCACAAATATGAAAGAGGCATCACAGCGATACGCTCTGCTACTGTAGATGCAATTATCTCGCTTAACCATCTGAATGTAAAATTATAGTTATTGCTCTCCATTTACATCAGCCGTAAGAAGAAGAATCCCAATCAACTACCTGCCTTCGTTCCAGCCTCCCAGGGCCTGGGGTCAAGGCCGGTGCAAGGAAGTTTCGCGCCCTAGGCGAAACTTCCACCTTGCGCCCCCTCCCCCGCCCTGAGGCGCCCCCCTGCGGCAGCTTCCTCCCCCTCTGCCCTGAGGTGCCCCCTCCCCCAGCGGCAGCTCCCCCCTCCCGGGGAGCAGTGCGGCAGCTCCCCACCCCAGTTCACCTCTGCGCCGCCTCCTCCCTCAGCACGCCACCCCCGCTCTAATTCTCCTCCTCTCCCAGGCTTGCAGCGCCAAACAGCTGATTAGCGCTGCAAGCCTGGGAGGCGGGAGAAGTGGAGCGGCCCAGGCAAATCTTGGCACCCTAAGGCAACCGCCTAGTTTGCCTTAATGGTAGCACCGGCCCTGCCTGGGGTGGGGGAAATCAGTCCATGCTGCTTGATCTCATCTGCTGCTTCTCCATGCCAGTAGCTGCCCTTCTGTCTCTCTTCCCCCTTCTATCTCCTGCAGACACAGGGCCTCACGCTGTGGGTGCAGGACATCTGCCTTCAACACCTGCAGCGAAGGAATGTTAAACTCCTGCTTTCAGAGCTTCCAAGCGGCCAGAGTGTGACAGAAACCGCAGGCTCATTGCTGACCAGGGCAGCGTTTTCCTGAAGATTAGCAATTATCTCCAAGCCCTCAGTCATTAGCTGGAGTGTGTAGCTGATTTAGCATCTCCTGGCTGTGGACCCACTTGGTCAATAGGAAAATTAATGTCACTAATGAAAAGTAAGACCTAGTGCAGAGACCTGTCCCCCCACCCCAAGATTGTTCCAGCTCCATAGACTGTGCAATTTGCCTTGGCAGCAGCTGCATTTATAGCACAGAAAGCTGCTTCCTGGCTGGTAGCAGATCTCTCACCAGCTGGAATGCAGCACACAGCTTACTGGGAAAGTCACTGGCTCCCTGGCAGGGGCTGATCAACCAAATCATGGCACCTCCCAGCCATCTGTCTCACGTGCACCAGGAATCATAGAATCATAGAATATCAGGGTTGGAAGGGACCTCAAGAGGTCATCTAGCCCTAGGTAATCAGGCAGAGAGGGACGGTCACCTGCCCTTGGCGCTCCTCCTGGTGAAATGGAATGAAGGTGCTTCCACTTCTTGTCCTGGCCCTGTGTGTCCTGGCTGCTGCCTTGTCCTCTCCACGGAGAGCAAAGGTCCTGATGCTGCTTGTTGCTGGCCTATTTCCTACCATCCCCTCTGTTCGCTGTCCATCTAATTCCTCCCCTTCCAGTGCTAGTGCCCTCCCACCCCTCTTCCTGGGCAGATTCCCTTCCTTCACCACGCTCTATTCCCCGTCACAGCCCACTCAGCCATTGCTGTCCTGTTCCTCAGCTCCAGTTCTCCAGCACCGACCTTTCAGTCCAAGCCTTCTAAATGCCTTTTTCTGCTGTTGGGTTTCTCAGCATTATGAGAGTGCCGCATTGCTCCACATTGCTCTGCATTCCCTGCCGGTTAACTGTCTTAAAGGGTATTCCTTGCCGGTGAATTGTCACCTGTGGGGGGAGCACGCGAGGGGATGCGCGCACATATTCTGTTCACTTACCCACATGGGGATCTCGCCCCAAATCCACCACAATCACCAGGGCCGAGGAGCCTCCTGACTTCACCCTATTTGTCATTCAGCCTCATTTTCTAGGACTAGGGACAGCAAAGACTGGGACTCCGGAGGCTGTTCGGTACTAGCCCAGCTCTGACAGGGCGCTGGGTCCGGAGGCAGTCAGGGCAGTTTTGCTCCCTGTTGCACAGTACTACTAATCAACAGCAGCGGCATGCCACAGAAAGCAGTGCTGGCCTGCCTGCCTCTGGACCCAGCTCCCTGCCCCAGCTTTGACAAAGCAGCTGTACCACTCCGCAGCAGAGCACTTGAAGTCACCATGTTCAGAGCTGGAGCCTTTTTACGGGTCACTTTCTCAACCCCACTGTCTTTTGTTCTGTGTGAGCCGGTGCTGCAACACCCATCCAATTGCACGGCCATGAAGTTCCATCTCCACTTAGGTCTCTGCTGTGTCAGCAAAGTGTTAGATGTAGGGCGTGTCTGCACTACAAACTTCCCTCCACAGGAATTACTACGCCTGCTGAACAGCTCGGCCTCTCCTCCGCCTGCACGGTCTACACGCCATCAGTGGCTACTCTTGGAGTCTGCAGCGGTCTCATGGTGCCCGGTTCTGCTGCCTGCAATCAGAGCTCATTCCCCTGACGGTGGGATTGAGTTCCTTCCCGCAGAACTAGAGGCTGCTACCGTTGAGCTGAAGTTGATCACAAAGCAGCAAAGAAAGCTGAGGCCTGGCTTTCCCTGCCTCTGACTGGAACACCGACTTTTATGATTCTAATGCGCTCCATAAATTCAACATTCTAACAGGGAGGCCAAAACACCTTGCCGGGAGGGGGTTGCATTGGGAAGAAGGTAAATCAAGCTCACCTTAGTTCCAGCTTTTCTGATTGAGTCATCTGCTGAGCTGGTTTTTAGCAAGGGAAGCTATTTTCCATCTGTTCTATAAGCCTAATGCAGTACACGCACAGCAGTCATACGTCAGCCAAACATTTCCAGACCATGCTGTAGAGGAGCACTTAGATGGTGCCATTATGATGTGCCAGAATGCAGGGCTGGATCCTGGAACCCCAAAGCCAGCGCATTGATGAACCAGATTTCTCGACAGTCCGCTCATTCTAAACTAAAGGCCACCTATGAAATGTGCTCTCCTGGCTGATTTCCTCATGAACCACCACAGCCCTCAGAGCCAGGGAGCCGTCATTGCTCAAACATGTGATGAACTGTCAGCAGGAAAAGATTCAGGGCCAGCCCCTGTGGCCCTGCGCCATATGTATCTAGCTCTCCAATATCTCTGCGATCATTCCTAAATAATCAGCCTCTATCTGCAAACTCTCTCCCCTGCAGTCAGGGCAGGCGATTTATAGTCCTGGCATTGTGGACATCCTGCTCCGATCAGGGCCCTAACATCCTGCTCTCATTTGCAGCTGGCATGCAGCCTGCCGTACATCTGGCACAGCTCAGCCATCCACTCCTTGGGGGGTACCAGTCCAGCTGTACTGTGCCCCAGCGGTGTCAGAAGTTCAATGCAAAATGTGCAAGGGGGGGCTATTCAGAGAGCTATCAGTTGTGTAGGTGTGCGGATGCAGAGCCCCAGAATCAAGCCCTGTGTCTCTGAAATGCACATTAGTGCGTGCACGGAACTCAGTTCCACTGCATCAAATCCAGTCAGGACCCTGCTTCGCTGCCTGGCCAAGCCACTCTGTCAATCATGCCCCCCTGCCCCTTCCCCGAGCCCTGCAGCCAGCGGATAATTCAAGTGGACAGGGAACACCTCTGTCAGTGGCACTCAGGAGTGACAGGGTTGGCAGTGCATGGGAGCAGAGCTCACTGCAGGCAAGGGGCCTGTTTCCCTGCCTGCCTCAGGCCACTGGGGCAGATTATCCGTGGCAGAATGGGGAGGGGAGTTCTGCACTAGTATCGTCTCTGTCTATGGGAGGAGGTGTCACATCCAGCTCCTTTGGCTAGTGGGGCCAATCCTAGTCTCTTTATACATGCTGGGTATGCAGAACGGAGGAGTCCTGCTCCCCACTCTGAAAAACGAATCTTACACTAGGCATTAGCTGCCCTTGCCCATGTGTCTGCAACACAGTGCCATGGGGCAGAGCCATAATCCTGCCAGAGGCCAGCTCTCCCTTCACCCCATCCCTGCACATACAGCCAGGAGCGGCGCCAGGGTTTTTGGCGCCCTAGGTGGGGGTCCTTCCGTGCTCCCGGTCGTCGTCGTCAATTCTACGGCAGGGGATCCTTCCGCACTCCCAGTCTTCGGGGCACTTCGGCGGCGGGTCCCGGAGCGAGTTAAGGACCCGCCGCAGAATTGCCGCTGAAGACCCGGAGCGCGGAAGGACACCCCCCCCCCCGCCTCCGAATTGCCGCCCCCAAAATCCTAAATGGAAGCGCCGGTCCTGCATACAGCCATGTCAGCAACTTACCTGGCTATTAGCAAAGAGCCTCTGATCTTCCCCCCATTCATACCAGCAAAGGGTTCCTCTCTAGTGTGCAATTCCCCATTTGAAGCCACATGATTATTCAGCCTGCACATAGTAGCAGGATCAAGCGATAACATGGAAACTGAAGTCCATGGAGAAAGTCTTCTGCACAGCATGGCCACCTGCCCAACAGCCTCCCAGGGGGCTAGCTGTCCACAAGGATCACAGGCATGAGGGAGTTATTCAGAGGTGTGCACGTCATTGGCTCTGCATAAGACTTACAACTTAGTAATACTTTAGCCGACGAAAGCTTATGCCCAAATAAATTTGTTAGTCTCTAAGGTGCCACAAGTACTCCTCGTTCTTTTTACTGATACAGACTAACACGGCTACCACTCTGAAACCTGTCAGCTTGGTAAGTGCGTGTGGTTTGGGAGGGAAATTTATTGTTAAAATTAGGCTGTGATTCCGAGCAGTGGGCTGATCGTAAGGAACAATCTCATTCTGGCCACCAAGGAGAGGAAGTCAGTATGACCGAAGAGGCCTTTTCCGTCTCTGAAGTCTCGTGCCCTCAGCACTCCGTCCCACCAGAACTCTCCCGCCCGGAACGGTGACATAGGGGGAATGACTGATAGAAACTAAACTCTCACTGCTCCTGCTTCTTCGATTTCTGTAAAATCTCAGTAGCTCCAGTATAAGGCACTCTTTTTATTGTCTTCAATAAGCCTGAATTTGAAGTTCCTCAGAGTCGCGGCAGAACAGTACGTCATCGGTAAGAGTGAAATCGGAATGTTCTATAGGTTATTAGCGTGTGAATGTGGTCTTTTATGGCCCCCAAGTTTAAAAATTGAAATGAAATAGCCAATATAATAAAAATACAAAAGCAGTCACTTCATGCAATGTAGCAAGTATATCAGCACTTAAACATTCCTACCGGGCCAATAACTAAATAATATTCATTTCTGTCTAGTACTCTGGGATTGCCTGTCTGGGTTTCTTTTCAGTTAAGCAATAAATCTCAAGTCTGATTGACTGTTTGTCTTAAATGGAAACCATTCATTTAAATCATGTTAATACACTGCCTATCTCCTATCCATATCTGCTAATTACTGACACTAACACTAAGGAAAGGCCCATATTTATGAGAATGCCTCCTCCAGCAGTTTATTTCACAACAAAGCCTCTTTAATTCAGTATGAATAGCAGTTGATTCATCTTATTTGTCTGTTATCCTGAAGCTCAACTGCTGCTAGTGTCCAAATAGCTGAGGCACTCCGGTGTAATCAATCAGCACAGAGATTGCACACTTTGAATGCTTTTCAATTCACCCAAACTGTACTTCACCTATCTGAGTCTCTTCTGGGCAAGAGCAGGTTTTAAAAATGACAGATAGACTATTGCTAATGCTCCCTTGAAACGTGTGGATTGCAAACACGCTGAATTGCAGTGCTGTGGCGGCTGGCGAGCGTGGGCAGGCACCAGCCGGTTGTGTGTCTCCTCTGCTGCCCTCCTGTCGGCCCTTTATATGCTCCCCTTCTCGCTGTCCTCTCCCTGCTTTGCTCCTTCACACGCCCCAGCCCCACTGCTCCTCCATATCCCCCCTGGCGGGGCACGTCCCACTCCCAGTTCTGTGCAGAGAACCAGCCCCTAGTCGGAGCACTCAGCTTATCAACAGCCTGGCCGGCAGGCTCCTTCCTTCCCACACTGCCTCTGGCTGGGCCGGTGCCCCATACCTTCAAGCCAAGCCCTGCATGTGCCAACCCCCACAAAGCACTGGCACAGGGAAGCCTCTCTGCCCCTCAGCTAATCTCTGGAGTGGGGGGTGGGAAAAGCGATTTCCAGCCTGTTTGGGCCCCGACCCTGCAGGCTCCACAGCAGCCCCCCAGGCAGGGACTTTGCATCCTCTTCACTCACCCCCTTTCACCGCTGCTTTGGAGCAATGCATCCTTAGGACTTAACCCTTTCCTGGACATGCTGTAGCTGGGAGGGGGGCAGAACAGGAGGTGGCTAGGTTATGTCGGTGGCCAGCAGCAGCCTGGAGGTGTTAGCTGCCCTTTGACACTGTGCGGGCAGGAAGGGACAAGCTGCTTCCAGCCACAGGGGAGCGGGAAAGAGCTGAGCTCTACAAATATACGGGCCAGGTCATCCCTTCCCAGCAGCTGGAAGCAGCTCCTGTCCCTTCCCTCCCCTCCCACACAGTGCCAAACGGCTACTACTGGACAAATTCTGAGATGTGAACCCTGGGAGAAATCTGTGGAGGGGGGGCATGTGACCCTGCTTGCCCCCCACATGTTGCCTCGGGAAGATGTGGCACCAAGTACCAGGAGAGGTGGGTCCATCCCAGGGGCCCACCCAGGCATGGAGGGCAGAGAGCGCCGGGCAGGGAGGGTCAGGTTGGTCGGTCATCCCCCTGCCCATGTGAGAGAGGTGTACGGGAGTGTGTGTGTGTCGCCTCTCCCCGTGTGAACCCTAAAGCCTTAAAGATAAGAAGGTAAATAAAGAGAATCCAGCTATGCAGTATTTCTTTTTAACAGGGGCTCAGTCCATTTGGTGTTAATTTGAACGTTTGTACTGTATATTTCTGATATGTATTTTCCATGCTAAGAGGGGAGGAGGAGCAGTTTTGCTGCGGGGAGAGAATCTGCAGGAGGGAGAAAGTTTAGAATAGATGCTCTATCAAAACTAAAGAAAAAGCAGCTCTCCTGCCCCCCAGTGGCTCCCAACGTCACACACTAAAAACCACCCTCTTCCTGCAGCTTTAGCGCTGCCCAACACTTAGCAAAAATCCAGCACCTGGGTTTCAGAAATGTTCTACCCCAAAAAGGGCTGCACAACCAGCTCCAGAAAACATCCAGCACGAACGGGGAAGCCATTCTTCCACACATGCAGCAACAGACCTAAAACTTTATAAATATTGAAAATCAATTCTGTCTAAAATGTATTTGCTGTTTTCCTCTCCAGAACAAGCACGGGGTTGCTGGGACCCCAGCCAACTCCTGTGATAGTTATTGAGGTCCCTGGACTCCCTAAATTATTCTGTCTGCAATATTTTCTCTCTTACAGGGCAGAGATTTTCCCCTCACATAAAATCCCAGTTTCAGAGCTGGATGAAATATTAATGAGGCTTTGCTGCCTTCATGTTTTCTAACATCATTTTGTTTAAACTTCCTGAAAACAATTTCGAAGTTTATAAAAATAAATGGTTCCTATGGGATGAGGAAGGCAGCTAATTTCCGATTATCACAGTTACTCCCACCGTGTGACTTTAATATTAATGGAGTTTTGATGTTTCTTCAGAAACACGCCACTAACGTTCTTTTGCTTTCATTTAAATGACATTTGGCCTGATTCCTCCAAGACCCATACATTAGTAACATTATAAAATGCCCCAAGGCCATAGAGACATAAATCACTGCCCAAACCAGAGAACACACCTAGACACAGTCACTGGGGCTGATTTCCACAATCCCTTTGGCCTGCATCCTTGAGGAGAAAACCGAAAGAGCGAGAGATCGTGTAGGAGGTTAAGAGCGTGGAAGATTTATCAAGGTTGCAGCGTGGGGGGAGCAGGCGGGCATGAAATAGTCTGTGCCCATAAAGCTGACAAGAAGTCAGATCAGTGCTCTGGCAAAAGGGTGCTTAAGGTTGAAATGGGAGCATGGCCTGTATTGTCATTTATACACTCCAGTGTCTGATTGGGGAGCAGCGCTACCCAGTCGGCACAGCAGATCAGGGCAAGCCTGGTATTTTCAGGAGTGTTGGTGGATTTGATGCGGAGACCAATTTTACCTCTTGCATCCCCAGTAACAGATGTTCCTTTGCAGGGGAAGTCTCCCAGGGTCATAACTGTGTAGCCCCTTTTCACTGCTCATTTGTTAGAGAACATCCATTTCTGGCCTGAGAACAAACAGGAAAAATTGCAACCCAATAACTTGTGTTCTCGCTCGGCGGGCTCTGACATAGCCAGACATTTTCAGCATCAGGATCTTGGTCCTCAACCAACACCCCAACTGGGGCAGGTCTGGGGAACTTCTCTCCTGCTCTTTACCAGAGCTCGGGGCTCCAGGGGGGCAGCAGGAGAAAGTTACAGTGACGGTAAAATTACGTCTGCTTTGTCCATTTAGAAAGTCCTAAAGGGAAGAGCTGGATCACTAGTTAGAACAGCTGCTGGGCTGAGCGGACGGGAAGGCAAGGACTGCTTACGGGCGCACAGTCCCATTGAAACACACTGTTTACTAGGGTTACCATACGTCTGGATTTTCCCGGACATGTCCGGCTTTTTGGGCTCCAAATCCCCGTCCGGGGGGAAATCCCAAAAAGCTGGACATGTCCGGGAAAATCGGGACATGCGGGCCGGCGGTGCTGGGCCGGGAGCCGGGCCGGCGATGCCGGGCCGGGTGCCAGGCCAGCGGTGCCAAGCTGGGGGCCGGGGACCGGGCCGGCGGTGCGGTGCGGTGCCGGGGGCCGGGTCGGTGGTGCCGAGCCGGGGGCCGGGCCGGGGACTGGCAGTGCTGGGTGGGCCGGGGGTGCTCAGCCTGGGGCTCGGGGGCCGGGCCCGGGGCCAGCACCCCAGGGCCCGAGCCGACCCAGGCTGGAGATGCCGGGGGGGGGCCAGACTGGGCCGCGCCTCCTCCCCCCACACCTCCCTTACCTGCTTCAGGCTTCCCACAAATCAAATGTTTGCGGGAAGCAGGGGAGGGGGCGGAGACTTTGGGGAAGGGGCGGAGTTGGGTGTGGGGTGTGGGTGGGGCTGGGGCCCCGTGGAGTGTCCTCCTTTTGGAGGCTCAAAATATGGTAACCCTATGTTTACATACATGATATAAAACACTGCCAGACCCAGAAGCTCCCTACCAGAAGCGCAGCCCCTCTGGGACGCCTTCCCGACCTCAGGCAGCTCCGGGCCGGGCTGCTGAGAAACCTGCGAAGGGGACGGTTGGCCCCTCGCTGACACTGAGTGGGGGTTTTGGTGTTCGCCCAGTGCCAAAGGAAAGGGGCAGGGCCAATGAGAAATCAGGAGCCTGAGACTGACAGTCCCCAGGGCCAATGGGGAGAGGTCAGTGCTCCAGGTCAGCCCGATTGACAGGGCAGACAGGCCAATGAGGGAGTCAGGAGCCTGGGGTCCTGTCCTTCGAGTGGGCTGGAGCTGCCCGAGGCTGCGCAGGGCCGAGCTAAGGGGAGAGCAGGGGCCGGGGCTGGGCCGGGGGCAGAGCCAGAAAGGAGCAGCCCAGAGAGCAGAGCTGGGCCGGGAGCAGAGCCGCGCCGGCCAGAGGGGCAGCCCGGGGAGCTGCGCTGGAGGCAGAGCCGCAGCCGCGCTGAGGCAGGAGCTGGGGCCGTCCGGAGCCGAGTGCGGTGAGCAGCTGGGGAGCGCGAGGGGGGACCCCAGGCAGAGGGCCCAGCGCAGGGAGAGGTCCCCAGCCAAGGGGTCTCACAGGCCGGACTGGGAGGGGGCAACGCTGGGGGGAAGGGCCCTGCCACCTAGAGCCTGAGGGCGGCCCCGGCCAGAGCAAGTGTCCGACCCGCCGCGTCCCTGCAGCACGGCCAGGGCCTGGGCAGGGGCCTGGGGCGTGCGAGGGACAGACTGACCTTCCCTTGCAGCCCAGAGGTGGCTGGTGGCGTCCCCGGCCCACAGAGGGGGTGACGTGGTTTCCTTTAACCGGCCCGTTTTTCCTTATTTTGTTTGTTGGTTGCTGTTTAATCAATCATGATTGCTTTGAACTCTATGTAATGAGCAGCGACAGCGGGACCATTCCCCCGCTTACACCTATTTAAAAGGACTTGTAATAAGGTGAACAAATACTGAGAACAGAAAAGGCTATTGTGAGTTAGGGGCAAGCAATGTAAGCTGGTGTCACTTGACTTCACGTCTTGGGCAGCTAGCCTGCTCTCCGGATAGGAAAGTCCAGGCAATCGGCAGAAACGCCAACCCCCCCATCCTTTCTTGAGCCCACTGTTCTCTAGTCAGCTGTCGAGAGACGGAGCCTGGGGCTGGGTCATTCATGCCCCGCTCCACGCCTGGCAGGACAGGGCTCTGCTGCTTTGTTAGCATGAGGCACTTGGAAACTTGATCTCTGACTCCCAAGTGGGACTCCCCAAACTGATTCCTCGAGGACCTGGAGCCGAACCGCACTGCAGGGTGGGGAAGCACCTGCCTCCAGCGCGCTCAGCACCCTGGGAGGCCGGGTAATGAGGGAAGGCCAGTCTCACAGTACCTAAGTAGCCCCACGAATTACAGAAACAAGCAGTGCCAGGTCACGCTGATTTCATGCAAACACCAGCAGCCCAACAACCGACAGACACACCCCGTAGAGGTGGCACAATTCTTTCTGGGAAGGGAGGCAGTACAGCCAGCCCCATGAGTCTGCAGTGCGGGAGCTGCAAGGGAGAGAGCCAGCCCCTAGAGCAGTTGGGGAAGCAATGGGAGTGGCAGGTGTCCAGCCCCTCAAGACAATAGGGCAGTTATTTATGAACCTCCATGTGGATTTAGGGCATGTCTTTAGGCACCCATATTTGAAAACGCAGGGGAAATAGCCAACCTCTCTGAAATCAGGATGTTCTCTCCTACGCTACATAGGACTCTTCCTGGCTAGGTAAGAAGAGAGGAACTAAGGGCCTTCCACTGTAATTATCTGACACATTGATGTTCATAATGTGCCATCATTTATTGCTAAAATATCACCGGTGAACTCCGTGCAAATCTCCTTTGCAATACAAACCTAGCTAAATATGCAAGTCTTCGAGCAAACTGAGGGCGGGTGTGAGTGCATCGCTCTGTATGTGTGCCCTAGGTGCTGTCTTTTCACTTGGGAGAAGCCTGAGCACTGATTGCTCCCCCATGCTCTGTACCTAACCAGACACAGGCAGGAGGTATCTGTGATGTTCCTAGGAACTTGGGTCAGGTGACCTCCATTAACCTTTTAACATTGGGAGCTGCACTGTATGTGAAATGGCTGCATGGAAGCAGCTGGGCTCTGAAACCGGGCTGATTCTACCCGATTTCTTGTGTCTTGCCAGTGAATAATGCCTGCATTCCACATGGATGCAGGGAGGAGTGTCTGGACCTGCAGCAATACAGCAATGCCTGAGAATGAGCTGTGCATGTGCACACATGGCACGGAGTTACACCAGGTGCTCTCACGGACAGAGAGGTGACAGTCAGTCCAGGAGGGGAGCCATTGCTGCGCCGCTGAAATCATCACAATAAGAGGTTATTTCTAAGCCGGGGGTGGGTCTCAGTTCCATGGCCCACCCTTTGCTTTGCGAAGGGAGCGGATTTATTTGAGCAGCAGCACTGCAGTTCAAGTCACAAGTTGTGCATTGGCCACGAGCTGCCTGGACTGGAGAGTTATTTTGCACTCACAAAATCTATTTTATAGGGCTTCTGTCAATGGAAACAGGAGCCTCTGCTAACAAGCAAAGCCCTTGTGCTCCTTAAAGCCCTTAGCTGAGCCATTGATTCTGCAGACAGCACCATTCCCTGGGTGATGCTTCATCTCATTCCTGAGCTGAGCGCTACGCATGCTTCCTGCTTAGTGTGTCCCTACCACTCTGCTGGACTTGATGAGAGAGCTTCATAATGGAACCACTGCCCATGTTCATCTGGAAAACCAGATGTCAGCACCTTTTAAATCAGTATCTGGTGTTAGGCAGGGTTGTGTTCTGGCCCCTGTACTCATTTGTCAGAACAATGGATTTCATAATGCAGCATTCTGTCAGGTCCATGGGCATTGAGGTCAGTGATCTCTCGCTCACAGACCTTGACTACGCTGATGACGTTGTTCTTTTAGTACAGAGCCCCGACAGGTTTTGTGAGGCACTCCAGCATATGGAGGAGGAGTCAGCTAAGATTGGTTTCCATGTTTCATGGTCAAAGACAAAACTGCAAAATCTAGGACCAGGTCCACCTTCGACTCCAATCTCTTTGAACAACAAAACCCGTTGAATCGGTTTCCAGCTTTTGCTATCTGTGTTCTACACTTACCAGCTCCTCCAATTCTCACACGGAGGTTCTCCATTGGATTGGCATCGCAGCATCTGCCGTGGGCTGTTTACAATAGATATGGAATCAAAATCATCTTAGTATGACAACCAAGTTCAGGATTTATTCGAACTGTATCCTTCCCATACTGTTGTACAGCTGTGAAACATGGACACTATGCCGCTCAGACTGCATAACGCTGGAGGCTTTCCACTCCAAATGTCAAAGGCGTATATTGGGCATAAAGTGGAGTGACTTCATCTGTAATGCAGATGTTTATGGTTATTCGGGTCTACAGATTACTGGGGCCATAGTCCGCAGGCAGCACCTTACGCTTTTCAGACTTGTTGCAAGAATGCCACAAGATGTTCCAGCGAATGCTGTTCTCCGGGTGGCTGGTAACTTCTGGGATAAAATTCCACCAACCAATGCGTGGAGGCGGCCCAGAGGCAGACCCCCTATTACATGGGTTCATCAAGTCTGTTCCGATTTTGGACTCAGGCTGTCAAGCCTTCGCGGTTGTGCAGGAATGGACCAAATGGCGAACAATCGCTACGGCCGACTGTCTGGCTGAACACTGGAGAGAGAGAAGATGTACACTGAATTCCCTGGCGATATTTTAATGGCATTAAATCAAAGCTGCTGGGCATTGTCTGAGGAGTGTGGACTGTGGCCCTGGGAAGGGCGTTCCCTTCTGAGAGCTCAGCAGGCAGCTTGCAGTGGTTATGACTTGCTTAGCACCAGGAACAAACTGGGCACTGTGCAATACACAAAAGAGAGAGGCCCAGGTCCAAAGAGCTTCCAAAGGGCCAGAGACTGAGGATTCCCCACTGACAAGAGTGGGAAGACTCGCAGCTCAGCCATCCGTGCAGAGTTGTTTGCAGAATCACAGAACGTGGACTCTGCAGCAGAAAGACAAGAGGCAAAAGAGGAAATCGTTCCCATCCCCCCTCCTCCCCCCCCACCTTCCCAGTGTACCACTGGGCCCCAGGTCAGCATCTAGCACCTCGCTCCGAATTTGCTACATACAGAATTTAATCTGAAAACCTCATTGTAAACCAATGGCAAGAAATAGCCTCAGCAGGGTGAGCTGGCACATCAGTCAGAGCCAAGGGGAACAGGGAGTGCCCCAATTACCTCAGCTAGTCCACAGAGTGGGGGTTTAAAGTCACTCTCCACACGTTGTAATTAGGGCCTGGAGGTGATAATTGAAGAGCCAGAGAATCCCAGCATCAGGTAGCACTCATCTCTCCGGCACTGTCGTATCCAGCAAGCATTACCTGCTCTGAATGGTCAGTGCATGTCTCTGCAATTAATATGCTCAACCCAGAATGCACTGGGGTGACTCATTTCAGGGATTTTTTAAAATCTGTGAGTTTTCTAAATTGTTAAACATCCCAAAGGTTATGAGAAAAAGGGAAAGACAGACTGGAAGGACGGATGGTAGCTGGCTAAACTGTGCAATGCCCCTGCAAAGACACTCAGTTACTATGGTGATCGGTGTAGGACAAGAACCCAGACAGACCCAGCTACTCAGGACCTTTCATGGCTTTGCATACAAAGCCCGAACTCTGTCCAAGCCCCAGAAATCAGTCAGCCAAGCAGGCTCACTAAGGAGTGCAATAAAATAAATATAAAAGTTAACAGTGAAAGTTAACTATCAGGTTAGCAAGAAATTATGGTGAAGACAGAATCAGAAGCACCTCATATAAGGAGGTCTGGAGACTGTGGATGCAGTGAGTTATATTGAACTGTTCAAGGTGCTAAGCGAGGAATACGATGAGCAAGGTGTATTCAGCCCTCAGGAACGTCAGCGAGACCTGTATGCGTCCGAGGGACAGAAATTACAGGTGGAAAAGGCCTTTCAGACCATCGCTTCCAGCACAGATGGCCCCGAGCCTTTGTTAGTGAGACTAGCAGGGCTTTTGCCTCTTCCTCTGGTGACTATACCAAAGCCCAGAGCCTTCCCTTCGGAGCACTGATGGAAACGCTCAGCGGAAGAGTGGACAGCATAGCCGTGGGAGCAGGAGAGTGGAGCGCACAGCTGTGGGGAGAACCCTGGTCAGTCGGGGCAGCGGGTTGGGCTTGCTGAAGCTCCTTTCTGGCCCCAACGCCCGGCACTCTGTGAGCGTCTGCTCAATATCCAGGCTCCCTCCTTGCTACATTTAACACCAGATAGTTTGGCATGAAGCGCCTCTTTCTGCTTTTTAGCTTCCCCTGAAGCCATTCCAGCCTCTTGTTAGAATGTTTCCTCCAAGTGCAGGAATCTGTCCAAGCACTCTTCTCTTCAGCCAGCATCAGATTTCCATTAGAGGGAGGTTTCCTCCTCTGCCATTCTAAGGCAAAGGCACAAATTTCTATTCCTTTTAAACCCTGTGCTTTATCGAACTCAAGCCTTTCAATAATGAATGAAAAGAAAATCCTTGCTTGGCTAATAAAGCAGGATTGGCAAAAAACTTTCTGACTGGAGCATCTGACTGTGAACAGAATCGATGCAACTGTAACGAGCCTCTCGGTCCAGCATTGATTGGCGGAGACCGTGGAACTAGCACTTGGAAGAAATCACACTCCAGATTAACTGCTATTTTTAATTCCTGCTACAGTTTTTAGAAGGTCCCCTGTGGTATAATCAGAAGCAAGACTCAGGGCAGAAATCAGATTGTGCAGGTTTGAGTGGCTGCAGGACATGACTATGGCCCCTAGTGATTTAGGGCTAACACATCATTTTATCAAAGAGGAGCTGTTAAATAAAAGTGTTGCTTCTTCACATGCAGCCAAGGACACCTGGGCCATCCCCAGCTTGCTGAGGTCAGGAGTTCTGAGCTGGCCCTAGCAGCCCAATAATGGCGCCACTGCTGCTTGCTCTGCGTCCCGCTGTGTTTGCCTATGGGGCTTGGAAAGTCTTTTCTCACGTGCTAATGCCGACTAGGTGGGCTGCATTGCTCAGGAGAGCTCTGGGAGGCTCAGCCACAGAAATGGCCAACAAAGAGTTAATGCCAAGTGAATGAGGCTTTGTGCTAGGGGATCCCCATGCTAACCACGCAGCAGGACTTTCTGTGCAGCCTCACGGCTGCGGCCTGTCTACCAGGGCTCAGCCACCTCCCCCAGGGCCTTCTGCACGGCTTTGTGCCCAGCCCTGTCTGGCAGGTGTCTTGTGCCTTCTCTCTGCTCCCTGTGGTCACTGGGTACCTGCCCAGCAGGGGACAGCAGCCAGAGACCCTTGAGGCTGAAAGGATGCTGCTGGGTGGCTCATACCAGCCTCTGCCCAGCACTCCTAGGTGATGCACCCACTGAGCCAGGACACGCTAGCGAATCGCCAGCACTTTGAGCCCCTCTAGCAACCAGTCGGAGCCCAGGTCTGTACATGCATGAGGCAGGTCTCTCACTGTGAGGAGCCAGCAAGGCCTCACGGCCCTTCCCCAGCCCCATACATGTCCATCAGGCCCAGGGCCCTGTCAGAGGCCGTTGCAATGGCAGAATCTGTGCCGGGACAGCCGAGTTTGGGGTTGGCCACCTCAGCCCCATCTACAGCTGAATGACGCAGCAAAAATGGGCCAAGAAAAGTCACCACTACAGTGATTGGCACTTAGGGGAAGCCAGACCCCCCACAAACTGACCAGCGTCCCTTCAGTGCGTTCCTCAGCCGCCACCAGACTCTGGCCCCCAAGGTCGCTCATAACACATTTCAAAACCAACAATCCTGCTCTCAAGCTGCTGCCCCTGGCAGCCAAGGGCTGGTGAGGCTCCTGTCCCCAGATCAGAGAGCAGCCACTGCCTGAGCATAGACACACAAGGGCCACCTCGGGGCACAGGAAACGGATGCTGTCCCAGATGCTAGCGAGCACCCTCCATTCTGCCCTGGCCCCCCTGCACTGTGTTAAGCTCCTGCAGCACTGGTTCCTCCCTTGGCCTGGGCACTGGCCCGCAGTCTGCTGCCTTTTCTGGAAACAGGGCTCCTCAGCAACCTGCCCTAGGCCTCTAGACCAGCACTGACCCCCGGAGATACCCTCCTCTCCCAGAACTTCACCCAAAGGAGCTAAGTTTACAGATCCAGTTTAACACTAGCCGGGGCGCGCAGTCAGCACACGCTCAGACACTGTGCAGGGCCTACCACCTTTATGCTCTTTATACTAAATCATGTAAAGCACAGAGGAGTACAGATCCTATAAAACAATAACCCTACACACGTGTCCGTGCCTCAGTTTCCTTACCACTCCAGGGCATTCCCTGCACTGTCCACATTCCTTGGGGCCATCTAGGCTGGGACCCTCTGCCCCAGGAGCATTCTGGGTTGCTTTTCCCACCTAGACTGGAGAGAAAGACCCCTGAGCAGCCTCTGCCCTTTTAAAACCTCCAGTCCCCTGTGGCAGGTGAAGGACCCCCAGCCAGCTTCCCCACATGAGCACCCACCGCTGTCATGTGACTTTGTTGCCCAGGGGCTAAACCAGTCTGCTGCTAAACCAGTTCCTCTGGGCAGGGACCAGTCTTTTGTCCAAAGTGAATAGTGTCCAACCATCAGGGGCGGCTCCAGGCACCAGCGCATCAAGCGCGTGCCTGGGGCGGCAAGCTGCGGGGGGCAGCCTGCCAGTCACTGTGAGGGCGGCATGCCTGCAGGAGGCTTTCGGCGGCATGCCTGCAGGAGGCCCTCCAGTCCCGCGGCTTTGGCGGCGGGGACGCCGATGGCGCGGCACTGGCGGACCTCCCGCAGGCATGCCGCCGAATCTGCATGACCAGCAGACTGTCCGCAGGCGTGCCGCCGAAAGCCACCTGCCTGCCGTGCTTGGGGCGGCAAAAAACATAGAGCCACCCCTGCCGACCATTGAGTACTTAGAGTCAAATATCGTCTCCTGCCTTTGGAATTTTCAGCCCAATGGAGGCAAACATGCTGTGGATAAGGCAAAAGGCAATTCAAAATGGAGTTTGCAGCCTGATCCAGACACACAGGGTTCATAATCTCACACAGAATTCATCAACTGTACAGACATTTCCACTTCATCACAGATACCACACTAGGCCCTGTTGCCAGTAGAGCCCGAGGGCCAAAATTCAGGGTCGGAGCCGGATTCTGGGAGCCAAGCCCAGACAGTCCCAGGGGGACATTGAGACGCCTCCTAACGACAGCCACAGAACTTCCTGGTGCAGGGCTGCAGCACTCACTTACTGAGAAAAGCCATTTCCATCCAGCACTGCCCTTGTTCCAGAGATGCACTGACTGACGTGTTGCCAGCTTCTAAATGAACAGTAATCACTCAGGAAAAGTCATGCACATTGCTGTGGACAGTTCAGAGACATCCCACCCTGCTAAGTGTTCAACAACTGCAGTCAGAAAAGAAAACAAAATGTGAGACTAAGTATGAAATGGGGAGGGGAAGGATCCTGAAAACCCTGCCGTGCCAATGTATAAATCAATAACTTCCCCCTCACCCAGGGCACCGCATACAGCTCTGGTCACCCCGTCTCACACAGGCATGGAAAACATAGGAAATGATTTGGAGATGGGACAAAAATGAATATCCACCTGGAAAAAATTCTGCATGAGATGGGGATTCAAATGTTTTGAACTGTTTAGAGAGAAGAGAAAGGGGGTCAGGACAGTGGCGAGCAAGATGAGTGATAGAGAGAAGGTAAGTCAGGTGGCTCCTGTTCACCCTCTCTGCTAATACAGAGGCAAGCCCAAAGGAATTAAATGACAGCTGATTTAAAACTGAGAAAAGGAGACACTTTACACATTTATACACTGTGAAATAATTATCCCTCCGAACTGATCAAGGCAAACAGCTTGTAGAATAAAAAACAAAAAGATATTCACCGAAGACGTGGACAACAAAGGCTATTAAAATCCATCACATGAGACTTGCAAGTTTCTTCTGCTCAGATGAGCACTAAAATCCAAGAATCTTTACAAAGCATCATCTTCATTGACAACAGATCACAGACACTTCCTTAATGATGAAACAGCTCTGCATCTGGAAAGCTATTTCCTCAGGCTATTTCTAGCACTTCTTCTGTGCTTTGAGCAAATTTACTTTACAATTCAACATGTTCCGGGGAGTGAAAAGCACTTTCCACACACTGCAAGTTTTTATGAGTGGTTTGTGATGTACATCTCTCTCAGGAGCTATCAGTTCCCATTGTCATGAGACGCCAGCCTTTCTTTCCCAGTCTGACAGCAGCCCTAGCACATCAGACTAGAATTGCAAAAAGAAAGGTTTAAAGTCCCTTATTTAAAAAGTTAAATGTCTTTGCAGCTTTGGGGGAAAGGAATAAATGGATCTGTTGTAACAATCCAATAACATGGCCTGATACCTTTTAAAACGGGCAATCCCAACATTCAGTTCCTTGTCAATAGCCACTGAGGCCTTCCAAATACTAACAAAACAGAACTGCTGCTGAACGTAACGGCACAGGTTACCGAAATAAGACACTGTGCGCATCAGACCTTTGAGGAAACCTCTAATCACCTTTTGCTCCAGCTCTTCACAGTCAGTTGGTTTTATTGCTCTGATCTGAGTTCTAACAATTTTCTACATTTTTTTCATAGAGCCTTTAATCTCAACCTGTTTTACAGTCTTCTGGCCATATGTACAAGTGTCAACATACCCACTACTTAACTGCAGCCACCTCTGGGCTGAAATATGGCAGCTATTTAAGCAGCATATAGCTATAACACACACACACACACACACACACATTTAGGACAGGAAATGAAGAACCCCACATCTTAGTTATTGAGGCTTTGATTACCTATGTAGGTTGCTCCGTGGAGATACAGGATCTAAGTTCCTTCATTTCTGACAGCAAGTGCCCAGGAAAGATGCTCTGTGCTTCAGGACGGGCGCCAACCTTTAACTGAGGGGTGAGTTTGGGGGCAATACTCCTATGGCCAGGTTGTCCCATAATCCCCCCAGAGGGTTTCATGCACTTTTCTGGGATGCAGCCAAAGCTGGCCCATCCGAGATGGATACTGGGCTAGATGGACCCTGGGCTGATCAGCTTGGCAATTCCTACATTCATGTCATGATGTGGAAGTCAAACAGTGCCATAAACCAGAACAGGAATCACGCTCCAGCCTTTTGGTTCAGCTCAGTTCTAATCCTGACAGAAGCTGTCTAGTAGACAAGAGCTACCAACACTGGTTTGGCTTAATGTTTTCTCTGAGCTTGACCGATGCTTTTCTCCCCCTTGCCTGGCTTTAAGGAGTCAGTAATGTTAAAGTGCTTGTGGAGTGAGCTCCAATGAAAAGAGGAATCTCTGCCTTTGCTGTCATTTATTATTCACAGCTGTGAGAACTGGGTTGTTAATTGAGCAGAAGAGGGCCAATTATCCACTTTTCTCTTGCTTTTGTACCCTGGCTGACCTCCCTAGGAGAAACAGAGCGCAATGCAGACAGGTGTGAAGCTCAGGCACCCTGGGCTAGGGTCTGAAGCTAAGTTCCCTTGATCATTGAAAAACACAAAAGATGCTTCAGCATAGAACAGTGTGGTAGTGCTCTAGTAGAGCGCACTCCAGCCTGGGAGAGCTGAAGTCTCTTCTGCTTTGGGGCCAAAACAGGCAGCTCTCTTTCCCCTCCCAGCCATTGTCTGTCACATCTACAAAAAGAGGTAGATTAAGATTTATTGAGGCCCTGCTACAAAGAATATTTGCCCCCCCCCCACCAGGGGTGCTGGGAGGGCCAGGGAGGCCATCCCTCCCCCCCACACTTTTAAAAGTGCGAGGGCCATGCCCACCCACTTTATAACATGAGTGTAGTAGCTTCGGGCAGATGCAGAGCGGCGGTGGGAGGGGCTGTGCTTCGTGATGGGGGTGATTAGCTCCATTGCCAGCCCATGAAGCGCAACCCCTGACAGAGGCACCAGCCTCTTCCCAGTGAGGGGCCGAGGCGGGCCTTAGTCCCCTTCACCACAGGGGCCTGCCCCCTGCTCCTCCTCTGCCCCCCAAGCCAGCCAGGCTGGAAGCCAGAGCCAGGCTGAGAGAGGAGCCTCCCGGGGAGCCCAAGACCCTCCACCTGCCCTGGGCCGTACTCCGGGGGGGGACACAGGCTGGGGACTGCTGTTGGGCACCCTGCCCAATACCCAGAGCAGGTGGATGGTCCGGGGAGCAGGGTACAGCGGTCCACTCTCTGGGTGGCTGTTTCCACAGCCTGGCTTCCAGCTTGGCCAGGGGGTAGGGTCTGGGGAGGAAGAAGAGGAGCAGGGGGGCAGGGTCATAGCTCCGGCACTGGTGGCACCCCCTTACTTCTTCCCAGGTTCCGGCGCTCTTGCAGTGGCCCCCAAATTGGCTGAGGCAGCGCTTTAACGTGGCATGTGTAATCGCGGCACAGCGCTGGGAGAGAGCTCTAAAAAATCCACCTCCACACAGGGCGCGGCTCCCAGCACTGGTGCAGTCTACACTGGCCCTTTACAGTGCTGAAACTTGCAGTGCTCAGGGAGGTGTTTTTTTACACCCCTGAGCAAGAAAGTTGCAGCGCTGTAAAGTGCCAGTGTAGACAAGCCCTTACACTGAGCACTTTCACCAGATTCTCACCTGCAGTAGAAGTGATACCGAGGCCCTGAGACTTAGTCGCCCAGCACAGTAATGCTCACAAGGCAGCATTGCTTCGCTTCGCAGCACATTACGGTCAAAAAACTGCACTGAGAATTTTTCTCTCCCTGGAGGCTTGCATACAAATAACTACCACCAGCCTCAGGGCAAGGAACCAGAGCCACTTCTTCAAACAATCCTTAACCAGCCTCACCATTGCTGCGGCACTCACAGTACACGGATCCCCAGGCGCATCCTGCTGTAACAGGGAGCGTCTCCCCTAGGGTGGCTGTAGCTCTTCCTGGTGCCTCCCAATGTGCAATTATTTATTAGGTGTTTTACAATAGTGCCTGGGAGCCTAGGCCAAGTCCACACCCCTGATGCTAGGTGCTGTACAAACTGATCAAGAGGTGGGCCCTGTGCTCAGGGCCACAGGGCCTAGTGCCCCCACAGCAGCACGTACAACGAAGTATTGCAGGTCACAGGGAGCTTCATTTCTGCATCTTATAGTTTAATATGTGTTGGGAAGGGTTGGAACCTTTCCATTTCTTGCATCATCAGCTCAGGAATGAGATTTGGGCAGGGACAACAGCAGGTGTTAGACGCTTACCCTCTACTACAGCAGCTGCTTGGCCCGCTCTTTGCTCTTCCCTCACAGAGTTTCCAAACAAACGCTGGGCCTGCATCTCACTGAATAGGAGTCGTTCTTAGTTCCATGGGATACGGAGCTCGGCTCCCAGACGGTATTCTGGGTTTATTTCCTCATTAATTGCAGTGGGCATTCCCTTCCCCAGTTGTTGGGGTGCACGACATGGCTGTGGTTTGCTAGAGGCTGGGGCAATGCGAAGCAAGGCAGTATGATCTCAAGATGGTGCCTCCCCCATTCTAGGGAAGGCAAGTGCTGCTGAGTGAGGGACAGGGCACATGTGTGGGCTGCTGGACTTTGAAGACATAGCGGTCTCAGCCCCTGCACTGGGAGACCCCTGAGACTGCCACAGCTTTAGAGGAAAACTTGCTGTGGCTACATATTTATTGCACCTGGAATAAACATCACTCTGCATATGACACATGTGCATCCCAACAGCGAGGCTGGCAGACCTGGGCACCGCTGGGGCACTCAGCCTTCACTCATAGGCTCAGCACCATGGGCATGTTCGAGGTTGGGGAAAGGAGCAGCTTTTGCAGAACATACGCGTAGGGGAGATCAGCACCCTGAGCAATGCGCCGGAGACCTGCAGGGGGTGTTACGAGAGCGTCTTACATGCCCAGCCCTGATGGTTGCCAGCCTGGCGTTTGCAGACCTGTGCTAGTTTCTTTGGGCCCTCAGTCAGAGAAGTTCTGGGCTGCATGCTGGGATTTGAATGCCAGGGGCTCCCTCTGTTGGTGCTAAATGGTAGCTGCTGTTCTCTTGTATTCTAATCCCCATACACAGAAGCTGTTGCCCGGTTATGGTCATTTGTGAGTTTGCCTTAAAAACACCCAAGGAGCAGCTCATTGTGGTTTTCAGAAGAGGAATGAGGGGTAGCTTTGCACGTGCTTTTCCCAGGAACTCAAGGGCTCCTGTGAAGGAGGGGGACCTAAATGGGAATCTGCTAACTCCTCCATCACCTGGGAGACAGGATTTCTCCTTCAAACCCCTTCTAAAGGGGCAGATGCATGATTCAAACCAGGAAATCCAAGGATTGCCCACTTCCTAAGCAAGCACCCAACCACTGGAATATAGAGTGATCCAGAGTTCTGGGCTGTCCCAATTCATACTTAGGTAAAGGGGAACAGCTCCAAAAGGCAAGCCTGAGGGACTCCCTGTTCAAATGAACCACCTTTGCCAGCAGAGCATGAACTTGAACCAAGTAAGCCAACTTCCCAGGCAAGTGCTGTAACCACTGCACTATAGACAGGTTCCGGGGCTTAAGCCTTGCTTTGACCCAATTAATAGTTAATTAAAGTGGACCAGTGTCAACAGGAAAGCCAGGGCAACTCCCTGTTCAAATTCCCAGCTTACAGCCAGGGGAGCTGAACCAGCATAGTTCAGAGACCAAGTGAGCACTGTAACCACTGCACCCTAGAAGGCTTCCCACAACGGAATCTTGCTTTGGCCCAATTAATAGTTAATTAAAGTGGAACAGTGTCAACAGAAAGGCTGAGCTCCCTGTTCAAATCCTTTTACTCCAGCTGGCAGATAATGGAATTAAACCAGGGAACTTCATAGCCTAGCAGAGCATCCTCACCACTGCATCACAGAAGGGCGTTCCCTACTAGAAACTTCCTTTGGGCCAATTAATAGTTAATTAAAGTGGAACAGCTTCAAACAGAAAGCCACCATTGTTCAAATCCCTTTTTTTGAACTTTTGGAGCAAACGTTGATGCCAAGTGAGCTTGGGCACCAGCTGAGCAGGAGTTTGGCAGCACCTAACTCCCTGTGTGGATCTGGCTTTGTGTGCCAATGGAGTGGCACGAGTGTGCCCATTCTTGGCTTCCCTGTAAGTTTGCCTGAGTTCCTGTGGCATGTACTGCACACACACAGTCTCAGTTCACTCCCCAGTTCAGCACTGGATGCCTGCTACCTGTACCTCCACCTGCTCAGTACGAGTAACAAGATTTGAAGGTAGGTAAGTGCAGTCCAACCCAACGGCAGCTTTTTCAGAGTCAACAGCCTGTGTCTCAATGGTATCTTTATTGTACAGCCACATCCAGCTGAGGTGGGGGTGGAAAGGACACGGGGTCACATGCCCCCCAAGATTTCTGCCAGTGTTTGCCAGCCCTGCTCAGTCACATGGTGTGGCTGGCCCCGCTCCCTGGGCGGCAGCTGCTGGAGCCAGAGCTGTGTGGGGAGAGACGGGAGCAACAGCTGGGAGCTGCAGGGAGAGGCAACTGCTTTTTAGGAGGGGAGCCTGAGGGCAAGGGGGTGGCAGCCAAACCTTTACATTGTGCCCCCCCTACTATTAGCAGGTGCAAGGCATCTCTGCTCAGGCTCTCCACCTGCACCCCAGCCCCGGATGTGAAAGCCAAGCAGGCCAAAGACTTAAGGTGTGAGGGAGCCCTGCAGTACACAGGCCAAGCATGGCCCGAGTAATGTGAGCGCTGGGGGGCAGGGTTACCGAGTGCATGTGAGGGGTTAGGGAGCTGGCACAGGAGGCTACGTGCCCAAGCGGGCAGGCTCCTGGCAGAGAGGAAGCCAGCGCAGCCAGGGTATTGCTATGGCACCCTTTCCAGTGAGGGACCGGAGTGTGGTGGGGGCAGCAGAGCAATCTGCGCCTCTCCCCAGGCCAGGACGGGAGCAGGTGTTTAGTCCCAGGCTGCAGACAGAGCAGCCCAGCGTGGCAGTGCAGGGCCCTGCTTGTGTGCACTCCACATGGGGGCAGCCTGCGCACCCAGCTAGGCTCAGCCTGGCTCCAGTCACCACCATGGGCCTGCTTGCTGTCAAAATCAACCCTGGGGAGAAAAGCATTGGTGCTTCGTGGTCCTGGGCTGCTAGCCACTGCCAAGCTGCTGCGGGAACAGCAACCAGCCCCATGCAGCCTCTGCTCCTGGCCTGGCAGCTGGTGCCTCTCTGCAGGGTGTGGCTGGCAGGTGCATCCCTCTTTGGTAACAGTGATTCTAGCACTGACACAGGCCATGTGGCACTTGGGCCCCGCTGAGCCTGTCCCTGCGGGAAGCAATTACTGATGGGTCAGCGCCTGCAGACACTAGGGCACCAATGGATTTGCATGGCTGCATAATGTGTTGGGCTGCCAGGGCTGGCTGCATGGAAACTGCCCTGTGAGGAGGGGCCTCAATCAGGAAGGGCCCGGTCTCCGTCTCTGCCTGCTTCCCCCTGCCCAGCCTTTGCCAGATTCCAGCCAAAAGCCTCTTGTGTTCCAGCCCGTGGCTGATTGCCCTTTGGACAGGCCTGTTCTGCGCCATGGGGGACAGGTGTGATGGCTCCTCCCCTCACCCTGGCAGGACAGCCGTCTGGAAGGGGACGGTTGGGCACAGGCAGCCGGTCAGCGCACAGATGGCCTTTTGGCAGCAAGCCACCCTGCTATCTGCGCTGGACTCTCCCCCTGGGCTGGGAGACGCTGTGCACAGGATGGCAGGTCTGCACAGGCACTGCATTGTGCTCACAAGACGCTGCTGGCAGTCACCATGGACCCCCAAGATGGCCAATCAGGCTGCGCTGTGTGGGTCACTATTTCCTGGGCCTAAGCAGAGGCACTCGTGCAGCAGCACACTGGTTCTGGGTGAGGAACGTTCCTGCATTCCTCTGCCTGCTGCAGGCTGACCTGTGTGCACAACGAAACAGTGACATGCCCTGAGCTGTAAACCAGTTCAGCTGAGGCCAAGCCCGACAAGGGTACGTCCCTGTCCAGGGAATGCCAGTGAGACAGGCACTAACGAGGAGCAAAATCACCCTCCCCAGGCCTGGGCTTTGGAAATTGCGTGCCTTGGTGAAGGGGGCTGGGATGTCCTCATGGCAGGTCTACACTACACTAGCAGCCAGTCTGTGCTAGCCTCTGACCCCTTTTCTACTAGCCAGGTGCTGCTGGTTTGAGGTAGCACCTGTCACGAGGGGACTGCAAAATCTGCTGGAGAAATCCCCCCCTCCTCCCCCCCAGCAGCAAGTCCCCACCCAGGCAGGCAGCAGCCTCCCAGGCCTCTACCCAGCACTAGCTCCCACTGTGTTCACCTTGAGAGCTGCATCACAGGCTGCACCTGCCAGGCCCCAGCCTAGTGCTGCCACCCTCACCCTCCCTGCCCCGAATAAAATAGTGGACCCAAAATCATGGGTTTGGGGTTTTTTTTGATCGAGCTTGTGATTGTTGAAACCCTCCCCTGCCCTCAGCCCACTGCATGTGTTCGCACGTGTCTGGATGGCGGCAGCAGCAGCGTTACCAACCCTCGCACGTTAGGAGTGAAGCAGTTTGGGGCCCAGCAAAGGAGCTCGTGGTGGAGGCATCCCTGAGATCAGCACAAGGAGATGGTGAGAGAGAATCCTTTCCCCCACCCTTACAGTCTAGTGCCAATCCCGGGGGGAACAGGTGGGAGTTCAGTAGGGCCGGCCTTAGGGAAAAGGCACCCTGGCCAAACTTGCATTTTGGTGCCGCCCATGGGCTCCCCAGGCAGGGCTGGCTCCAGGCACCAGCCATCCAAGCATGTGCTTGGGGCGGTGCCTGGACGGGGGCGGCGCTCACCTGGGGAGCCGGGGAGCCGCGGGCGGGCTCGCCGCCCTCCTCCCAGCACTCCGGGCAGCCGGGGAGAGCAGGGCTGCGGCCGCGCTCCCCGCTGGGGGGCGGAGGGCAGCTTTTTTGCCGGGGGGCGGCAAAAAAGCCAGAGCCGGCCCTGTCCCCAGGCTCCCTTCCTGCCAACCCCTGCACTGTGCCCCCAGTGTGCCTAATGCCTGCTCCCCCTCCTGTGCCCCAATTCCTACACCCCCTTCATTCCGAGCCTGTCCCCCCTGCGCCCTAACCCATCACCTTCACCCCATCCCTGCACCTCCCTCCTGGCCCAATCCCTACACCTCCCTCCTGTGCCCCTAACCCCTGCACTGTCCCCTTTATCCCAACCACTGACCCTCCTATGTCCCCTTCACCCCAACACCTGCCCCCTCCTGGGCCCCTAACCCCTGCATCCCCCTCCTGCACCCACATGGGAAAACTGACCTAGATTCACAAAGCAGCTGGCACTGCTGCTCCTCCGCCCTGCGCAGCCCTAGGAGGCTGTGAGGGGAGAGCAAGGAGCGATGTCAGGCTCCCTGCACCCAGGTCACTTTCCCTGCGGGCTGTGTAAGGGGAGGGCAGAAGAGCAGCAGCTCCTGATGCCTCAGCACAGCGCACGTGGGGAAAGTGACCTGGATGCAGGATCACTGGTGTGTGGGTTGGGGGGACCATGTGAAGGAGAGTGTGTGTGTGTGTGTATAGGGCCGAGTGTATGAGCGTGCTGTCTCTTTAAGAAAGCACTCAGGGTCAGGAGCCTGAAGGCATGTTCAAACACAAGCACCCAGCAGCTCTGGACCCAGAGAGGCAGCAGCAGTAGGTGGAACTGGGTCATCTCAGGCCAACCACATGCCAGCTAGATGGGGACCACTGTTAACCCCTGCTGAGCTAGGCAAGCCGGGTGGGGTCAGGCTCCTGGTCTGCCTTCAGCCTGAAGCTTCAATCACATGCTGGTGCTGGAATTCCCAGATGTCGGTTGTTCTCTGCTCACAGGCACCATCTCCTGGTGCTTAGCCTCACGCATACTGACCCATAAGTGCCGTGCCCAGCTTCTGTTGACAAGTACACAAGAAAAATGCAACAGAAAAGAAATATTAGAAAATTACCAACTTCACTGTAAATACTATCACACTAGTTCTGTCACTGAGGTCCCTATACTGCCTTGAACTCAGCCCCTTCAGCTGCACAACACAGACATCCTGTTGCACCATAGGCATGAGCGGGAGGAGGGGAGTTAGTCATGCTGTTCTCCCCTCTATGGACCAGGCCATGCAGCAAGACATTGCATAGCCAGCGAGTTACCCCCGTGTGTGAGATGACCATGGGCTCTCTTTTTGGCACTAGGAACAGCTTGTGCTCCAGTGGTCAGACAGGGACAACTGTAACAGGGCCCATGTGGATTACCCGCAGGGACAAAGCCAGGATCAGCCTCTAGCCCTAGCAGAGTCAAACCTCTGTATATGGTCTGGACAGAGTTCGTCTGGTAGTACGGCTCACAGCAGCACTGATCTGGCACATCCCTTCCGAAAGGCTGCATGGTAAAGCAGAGAAGTAGCTTCAAGCAGAAGGGTTTATATCACTTTTTATTTTAATTCCCAACTCTAGGTGTTCTTTTGATTCATGTAATTGTCCAGTTATTTTTGAAGCCTGCTAAGGAATGAGCCTGTGTAACTCACCACCACAGTGTACTTGGACAGCGTACTTCCTTCTATCAGGAGGAGTTTTGTTTAATATGCTTTGTTCCTGTATTATGGGAGAGTGTGACCAGAAGCATGGCGGCACACAACCCAACCCTGAATACAGGCCTTCAAGCACTGGCATACTCAACCGTCACAACTGCCAACACCACACTGATCTCTGAACTTGTGACCTGCAGTAAGGAGGGGAATGAGAAAGGTGGCACTTTGCAGACACCAGCTCATCTTCACCTGGGGATAAGAGCATTCTGAAATCGCATGTTCTCTCCGTGGAAACAGTTATTGCTAATGTTGGAGCATCTCAGCCAGCGGCAGTAACTGTGCCATGGTTCCAAACTCAGCCACTTAGCCCTGTGATGAGGAAAACTGTCTTCAACGGCTGGTGTTTGGGAGGTATAGGGTTAAAACCCTAAACCTTGACAACTGGAAATCAAACTCCTTTCTGATGTAGGGAAGATTCTGAATCTCACTGAAGCAAGCCAGGACAAAGGTCACTTAAGAGAAACAAGCTAGAATGAAAGAGGAAGTCTGTTCCTAGGGGATTGAATGGAGACAGGCATGGTGGTGCTGAAATTGACAGATGAGAATCTAGCCACAGGGGCAGGCCAAATGAACAGCACAGTAGGAGATGGAGCAGATGGTCTGGCAGAAGTTGCAGCAGAAGCACTGACAAGGCTGAGACTGTGTTCAATATGCAGCGGGGAGAATACACTCAACTTTACAGACTAGTTGAAAGATGTGCACAACAAAACCTCCACCCCCAAAGCTCCCATGGGCCTGTTACCCCTGGGACCTCCAAGTCCCAAGACTTGGGGAGGTGCCTCTTTAAGGCAGGACATTTTAGCAGATTTAGATTAAATCTCATGAAAAACTCCCTAACTGTAAGAACAGTGGGACAATGGAACTGACGCCTGGGATGGTCATTGAAGTGCCTTTCCTGGAGGTTTTCAAAAGGAGGCTGGGTAGCCATCTACCTTGGATGGTTTAGACCAGAGGCTCTCAACCTTTCCAGCCTACTGCACCCCTTTCAGGAGTCTGATTTGCATACCCTCCCCCCCCGTTTCACCTCACTTAAAAACTACTTGCTTAGTACAATACTCAGACAAAAATACAGACGTGTCACAGCACACTGTTACAGAAAAATTGCTGATTTTCTCATTTTTACCATATAGCTATAAAATAAGTCAATTGGAATATAAATATTGTACTTAGATTTCAGTGTATAGTATAGAAAGCAGTATAAACAAGTCGTATGAAATTTTAGTTTGTACTGACTTCGCTAGTGCTTTTTATGTAGCCTGTTGTAAAACTAGGCAAATATCTAGATGAATTGTCTTCCAGGGGGTACAGCATCTGTGTACTCCAGGGGTATGTGTACCCCTCGCTGAGAACCACTGGTGTAGACCCAACAAATCCTGCATCTTGATAGGGGGCTAGGCTAAATGACCTTTGTGGTCCCTTCCAACCCCACAGTTCTATGACTAGTGGCAGATTACAGAGCCAGCATCTCAAAATGTGCAGCATTGGAAACCTTTCTAGATGCATTTGTGGGAATGGGGAATCACAGTGGACACAAACGTCATCTCTATAAAGACAAATGCTAGGGCTGGCAGCAAAATACTCTCACCCAAAAGAGCAGTTTGCTTTCAGATCCACCTATCTTTCTACGACAGCCCACAACAGTTAGATGTGTCTGTGGACCGTGCTCAGCTGAGAGCACAGATTTTTCAATGGATGCGTTTGCAAGAAGGAACACCTCATATTTCAGCAAAATCTTAAGTTAACACTGTTTAGTGCTAGAGATGGAGCACCTATCTAGGTGCTTGCATGGTACCTGGTCACCAGCCAAGCACTTGAAGAAATGAATCTCTTTCCATCCCGCCCACCCATAGGAGACTTAGTCAGCGGGGCTTTGGTGTGTGTGTGCATGCGCAGGCGCAATGGTGTTACACGTGTGGAGAACTTGGCTTTCCCAAGTGTTTCCCCATCCTAGATTTTAAGGCCAAAAGGGACCATTGTGATCGTCTGACCTCCTGCAGAACCCACAACCACAGGACTTACCAGAATTAATTCTTGCTTAAAATTAACAGCTGTGGTTGAATAGGGCATACATGAGTAGGAGTGGTTTTGCATTTAGTTCTGCATGTGACAAGGCCTGTAGTCATACCTGGGATGACAACAATTCTCCTCTTTCCAAGACCTCTTTCTTCTGCAAATAGGATGGAGCTGATTGCAAGGTATAACAGCCAAACTATCTGGCTCAACCACCGTCATGAGCAGGCAGCTATTACCCATGCTGAACTGTTCCTGGTGTTGTATGTGCACACACGTAAGACTTTTCTACAAGCGCTCATGCAGATAGCACTCAAACATGAGAGCCTTTTCAGTCCAAGAGGAAGAACTTTCAAAGCCATGCAACCGCCTTCCTTCACACTCGCCAGAACTAAGTTCTAGATAACTGTTCCTACTATTTAGCTCCATTTGGAGACTTCCCTCTCCAAAACAAGCATTGGGCAAGCCAAGAATGCACCTTCTGGTACTATCCAGTCTAGTCCCATTTTAAAATGAGTAAATACACAAACCATGATGGAGAGAGGTGTGGCAACAGCAAAGCCAAAGGAGCGAGAGAAACGGGGACCATTAGACAAAGAAATCATGCTAGGAATGCTCTTTACACCTCGTCCCGTTCTAGCTCATGCTCCAGACACTGCTCTCGTCTTTATTTGATAGTCTTGCCCAACAATGGAATTTACTTTTATTTGTACAAATTTCTGTTCTAAGTATTTACTGTTTCCCACTATCGTGAAAATGACTCATCAAAATACATTTGTGCCCTCTAAAGGTCTAGTTCAGATGTGCAAAAAAGAAACTCAAATTGAAAAATTCTGCATTTTTCTAATTTAATAGAAATAACCAAAACAAAGTGGTTTTCAAACAATGCTTTAAACTGATCTAGTACAACTTCTACACCACATTCCAGAGCATTTAACAAGAAATATTTACAGGCAGCTAGTGTATTAAATAACCATGAAAGAAAAAAGTTGCCTTTATTACACACCAGCAAAAAACACAGGAACAGAACAATTAGAAACTGTAACTGTTAAAGTTAAATATGATTATTCAGATAATACAATACCACAGAAACAGCACTTTTTGAAGAATCATACTGAAGGATGAGCAAAGTTAACTATGTGCAAAAAGAATACCAGTTTAATTGCTGGAAACAAGAAATTATTGAGATTGCTGTGAATTTAACCCTTCCATGAGTATGCTTACATATAAAATTAAACCAGACTTGCAATTGCACAGATCTTTATAGGCTATATACATGTTTCAGGATGTTTTGAACTTAAGAAATGCTCACATTTGCAGACCATTACCAGACATGCATTTTATTTTTTTATTCCTTTAAATTTAGATCACACTCTAGAGTGAATGCTATAATAAGCAGACTTATAAAATTCTTTTAGTACCTTTCCTTGTATAAATTCAGTTAATTTTAAAGAAGGCAGCCTTCAGTTGTAAAGATCATTCAATAGAAAAGGGCAAAACTGTATTTCATACATTTAATAGTTCAGTTACAATAAAGATATCCAAATTAACTGCAATTTTTGAAAACTATTTTGATTCAGATACATTAAAAAGCATATAAAGGAGGATCCGAGTAGGCAAACACAAGGAATTAAGATGGAAGTGTTACTGTACATGCATTTTGACAAAGTAAAAGAAATATCCATATCTGAAGTTACAATGTATATGTTTAGTCTGAAATATGTCTATGTAAACTGTGGCATATACATTTTTTAAAAAAGTACCTCCATTATTTACTCAAACACCTACTTTTTAAAAAAATATGTAACTTTCCCCAATTTTTAAAATAAAATGCCACACTATATTGTCAATAACTCCTGCACACTCTGTTTTAAAAGCTAGACTTGGTGATATGCATACAAACTTTCCTATAAAACCACTATCCAAAGGAAAGGATTCCTGTCATGCTAATAGGCAACAGACAAAGCAGTTTTATTGCTTTTTCCAAGGAAGAGAATAAGAAAACAAGAAAAATAGCCTACACATCCAGTACATCATACACACAACTTTAAAACACTGTTGCCATTACCTAAGCTTAAATAGGATCAGCTAATAAACTAGGTTATACAACAGAATGGTAAGTTTGGGTTAATTATAAAGATCGCAGTTCTGGTAGCTTGCAGAAATGTTTATAAAACATTTCACTGATCCAGTGTTGAGTATGTTGACATACCATCAGTGCCATACCACATAATATTAATGGTGACATTTCACAAGAAACAAGCTATCTACACTTAACAGAGCATTTCTACTTTTAAAAGTTAGAGGAACACCCTTTTTGGATAGTAACTCAGCCTTAACATTACATGGTAGGCGATTTAATTCCAGGGCACAGTTAAGTAAGAGACCTGAACCTATGTAGCTGGTTAAATTAACACTAATCACTAGTAATTACATGGCAGGATACCTGCTGAGGTAATTGAGAAGTCCACAATTAGCACACTGTACACACTTTTCACTCCTGTTTCAAAGCAAGTTACCTTTTACTTCTTTGGATTAACTTAAACCTCAGAACCATTTACAACAAAAAGTGAGATGCAAATGATCTTTTTACAGGAGCATTTAAAAATCAGAGCATATAGTTACATCACATGCCAAAATATCTTCTTGCTATCACATTAGAACATTGCAACTGTGCAGATAAACTATGATGCATGCACAGTGCACCCCAATATCTGCTACAAGGCTTATCCTTAATGTAAGGCATGTTCTAAATTCCAATGTAGCTCACAACTTATTTGCATCTATTGCACACACATCCTTCAGTACCCATCAACTGCCAAACAGGCTGCTCCGAACGTTCCAGATGTTAATACAAAATTAATAGATTTGCTATTAAGTAAAATATGCAACCCGGCACAAATACGTTTTGGCTGAGTGAACTCTGAACAGTTGTAGGATAAATTTTTTATCATCACAGTCTAAGGGAGTAAGAAGCAGGTTAATGTAGCTTATATATCCGTCAGCATCCTTTATGAATGGAACCTAGCTAATTCCAAAAAGTTACTGACTTAGTATATTCGGCGTACCAAAAGGGAAAGAAAAAATGAAAAATATTTACTTGATTGAATTGTTCTTCGTTCTCATTTACTTGATTGGATTGTTCTCAATAATTTGTTGTACACAAGTTAAGAAAATTTAAGATTTCTTGCCAACAGTTCAAAATTTCATATAATCAAAAGCAATCTTTACGGTCATCTAGAGATGAAAGGAAAAACCAACTTTTTAAAGTTTACTGGATAACGTGCAAGAATAAAACTTGAAACTGTGACCAGGATCAAAGCTCAACATCACTAACTGTGGTTTGTAGCTGGAACTAATGGAATACAGGCTACTTTAAAGTTTAACAAAATTCCTTATAGTGAGTCTACCTGTTTATATAGAGAACAATTCTAAAGTGTCTGAGAGGTTATTTCAAAATGTTAAGACATCTGCAGAATGTAGAGTTTAAATGCCATAAAAACTAGCAACACAAACTGAAGACAATCCACAAAATCTCATTTTCCACTGTTAATTTAATAGCAAATATTCCTTTTCAAATTGACAAGTTTTTCTGAGATAAACTAGAAACTGCACAACGAATAGGTGATGAGTGTAGTCATTAAGTGATCTAATCTTACCAAAAGGTTAGAATTTCCTACGCACACGTCCCATCCTTCTCTTCTGACACTCAAAGATTTAACAAAATGTCACTACATGAATGTACATATGTACATTATTAAAGAAGTTGGGAAACTACTTTCTGTATTCAAATAGAAATGGTTTTTAATGACTACATTTAATGGGGCAAAATCCTTTGAGAAAATGTTACCATTTGAACAAAATAAAACAAAAGGATCCAACAATTTTGTTCAAGTGTAATGTTTAAGGTAACCTAAGGAAGTAAGACAAAGCTGTAAATGCCTTTAAATCCCTTCAATATTTTAGAAGGGATTTAGTCACATGTGAATTTATGTTTCTCTATGTAAATAGAAAATTAATCTTAAGTGTTTCGCATAAAGAAATTTTTAGAGCATCATTTATGTTGATTCAATACATTTTTTGCTAAAAATATTTACCTCTACTTTATGGTTAAGTTAAATCTTTCTTTACATGCAACGTTTGTCATATGAATCGCTCATGCTGAAAATAATTCATTTGCCACAGATCTGCTGTATTTAAGCAAAATTTCATGGCAAATTTACATTCTGGTCACCCTGATCTGGTCTGCGTTCACACACAGGACTGTTTCATCTTATTCTAACAAAAGATTCCTCTCTACATAGGCTAAAAATTACATTTCTTAGTGCCAATCCTTGCAGATCAGGCCAGTAGAAGAAGTTTAACCAGTTCATTGTGCTGGTATGTCTACCCACAAATGCTGCAATCAAGGCAGTTTTAAATTGGAAGGTATAAGCAGAGGTGCCTGCTTTATACAGAGTTTGGATAGGGACTGATCTATTTTCAGAATTCAACCAGAAATCACTCAAAATTTCAAACCCTGGTCCGTGCATGTGCTCCATTTTGTGGCTGGATAAGTAACCCAATTTCAACAGGTTTATTCTAATCTTTCTAGGTATTTCACTCATAAGCTGCTTCTGAAGAAAGTTCTGAGTGGTTCTCTAATAAAATTAGATAGAACCTCAATATGAATGCAATGTTAGAAATAGACAGCATATATTACAAATCTGTTCTTGATAGGAACATTAGTAAGAATACATATAAGCTTAAAAACAGCTCAGCAAATGTTGCTGAGCTGTAAAAAATTTCAGTCCACTATTTACAAATAAGACAAAGTGAATACAGAAAATTTTACACATTTGGTAGTCAGGTTATTGTTTGCCAATAGTGGTCTATCGGAAACTGATATTAAGGAAGACTGGAAAATCAGCAGTTATCTTCTCAGTCTAAATGTATAAGTATAGAAAATTACATAACTAATATTGGCGGTATCTGCCTCTGCAGGGGGATTTGGAAGAGAGAATAAAATCCTAAGAATTCCAACAAGAAATGCATTTAAGTGTTCTGTGTATAGGACTCCATTAATAAATATACATGAACCCTACTGAAAAGCATTCATTGCAACCAGGCCTAGTCCTGCATGTATTAAGAACGCACACTCCTGCACTTGCCAATTTAGAACAGTTTAATGATCATTTGTAATGTTTCTATACATAAAATGTTGTAAAGAAAGTGGAATCTAGATATCTGAATTAACACAGAAGATCAGTTACTCACAACATCACTTAAATGAGAAGGTGATAAAAGCAATGATGCAATTCACACTTAAATTCACACAAAAGGGGATGTTTTAGCAAAGTTTCTTACAGTTTAGATGGCAGTCCATTGTGAAAGTGATATACAGTTGCTGTATTGGTCCAGTCTTGCAGAAAAGTTCACTAAGCAGTATGGCAGTCCACTTATCTGTACAAGGAGCATCCTATATCACCTCTGCATCTTTATCAACATTCACCCACCTCTAACTGTGAGAACATGCCGAGAGTGTCCTCGGGAAAAGAAAAGGGAATTCCAAATAATCCAACCCCACAAAAAATTACAACCAAACTTTTCCCCCTTTGACAAGAATGTTTCTGTACACATATTTTTTGTAATCTAATACTGTCTAAAAGCTATCAGCTTCTTCAAAATGACCACTGAAGGCATGATGATATTCCAGGAACACTTAAATAACAGTTTTTACAATAGGTTTAGGTCCATATTATCAGATTACTTTATATGCACTGGTCTTTCATCTGATTTTAGACGTTTTCTACGTGGCTGTATAAAATCTTCATCGGAGTCCTCAGTTATTTCACCATCATCCTCTTCCTGCTCAAATTCAGGCAAAGGCTGGAAGGTCCTGTCTGGGTAGATCTCTGTAAGTTTATCTTCAAAGTACAATGCAACTGCCTTCCCTGCCTGTGCTACTTCTGAATCAGCCTGCAAATAAAAAAAAAAAAAAAAAAAAGGAATATTCACCTGTTGGTAATGCACATCCCTTCACCAAGTGTGCGTGGTCTGAAACGCTTACCTTCAAATTAATCTCTTGTGTTTCTGCATAAACTTGAACAACTTTCATCATCTAAAAAGGATACCAGAGTCAAAAAAAATGAAATTATAATCCTTTCTAAAGTTATGAGATTGCATAGGGTTGGATGACTAAAGTTAGCCATAACAGGAAAAACAGATTGTTATGACCAGATAAGTATAGTTCTAAAATTCAGTGTCGTATAGTTCACCCTCTTTATAAGGCTGGTTCAAAATCTATGGTTCGTGAACCTTTGGCAAGATATGAAACTATCGTATAATAAGCTGCTCCCGGTCATGTTAAAACATATTATACTAAACGCTCATGACAACATTCCTTTATTATAAAACTCAGTTGCCCAGGATGTCATCATGGAAAGTAAGTGGTCTATGTTTCAATCATAACAGAAGAGCTCCTGTATAAATCTTGTCTATAAAAGAAATGAGAGTGCGTTCTTGCAGGATCCATTTCCACTTTGATTACCTTCATGTGTCAGCTATAAAAATGCAGGAACTGTATTTGAACCTGTGTCATGAGTAAGGATCTGATTTATGTCATGGTGGCCACCACTGTCATGGAACTGTACATTTTGCCATTTATATAGACCCTGCTGCCACACATTAACAGTTCATTAGTTCACTGTGCTCTAGTCCTCTTTGAAAGGGAATTCCAAATAATCCAACCCCACAAAAAATTACAACCAAGACAAGTGGATTTGACAAGAATGTTTCTGTACACATATTTTTTGTAGACTAGAAAGACTAGATTAAAGCCAATTAATGAACTTTTCAACTTTTCATGTGGACCCTGTTGCCCTGCATTAAAAGTTGATTAGTTTGCTTTGATCTAGTTCTGTTTCAAAGAGGACTAGATCAGTGTGAACTAATAAACTGTTAATGCACGGGAGGAGGGTCCACAAGGTGGCCACGATAATAGCATGAAATTCTCTCTTTTTTTTTTTTTTTTTTTTTAAACTGTGACCGTGCTGTGAATTATGCATAATTTTACTGTGACAAAATTGTATCCATAGTCATGAGTGGTCGGACCACCTCAGCTTCCAGAATAAGAGTCAGCACTTGAGACTCCAAACAGCTAAGTCTGAAGAGTCCGTTTAAAGAACCACTGTTCCCTGGAGCCTCCTGCTACTCTTGCCATAGTTACACTATACTTCCTAAGAGCAGCAGAAGTGGTTTCCTCCAGAGCAGAGGCTTCATTCACTCCCTAGATCAAACAGCTTTGAGAGATGCACTTTTTTCATATTCCCCATTAACCTCCACCTGACAGAGGGTTATAAAGAGGTCAAGTCCCATGTCCTTGTGCCTAAGTCTATTGTGCAAATGTGCCTCATTCTAAAACTTGTTTTTAATGGTTATTTTCACTATTCCAGTATTTTACGTGAGGCTCAGTCAGTTTTAAACATAGGTTTGTTTCCTCCAAAGGGCCTCTCTCTGTGCAGAGGACAGAAATGCTATTTAAACATCAGAAAACTGAAGTTACACACTGAGAACTATCAAGGTCATTTCACCGTCACTAGGGCCCATGCAAGACAATTCCCTACAGTACATTCTGCAGGCCTTCATATGATCTTGCTTTAAGTGTCCCAGAGATGGTCATTCCCCCCCACTTCTCTCCAGGACTATTCCATATTCCAGGGGCTCAGCATCAAGGACGTTTCTGTGACATTCAGATTAAGTTTTCCTTTTGTTTGTTCCACTTTATTACTACTATACTCTACAGCACCTTAAGTGGTACCTCCCCACTAGGGATCACACTCTTCAGCTCTTCATGTGAGCGAGTTCTTCAGTAACTGGTGAGCAAATGTCCCACAGCTGCTGGCGCATCTATCCACATTCCCCAGAAAAGTTTTACATCCCTGTGTGGGCTACCAATTTAACATCTGCTTCTGTGCCAGACTAGACACCTATGAGCCAGAAGAAGAGAGAACTGCCAGATCTTTTGGGGACTAATAGAAAGCCATTTGGGGCTCTGCTTACAGTTATGAAAGCCTGACTCTGGGAGCTCAGGAAGAGACAACCAGTAGTTCTCTCTAGATACATTTTTTTCCTTACCAGTACAAGTTTATGGCATAATATTGATAAGCAATAATAGTATATTCCATTTTGACATAATTTGGAATATTTTGGGGGACTACCCAATTTATGCCACGCCACAGTTCTCAGCAACGGCCACAATCCAGTCAACATGTGCCAGCCAGCAGGCCTTAGCAAATAACTGCTCTCACACATCATGAATTTAATCCATAAGTACAGCTATTGCAGAGTTCACAACTTCCCACAAACACATGTAAAAGTTTTCCTTCAGTGCACTTTATAGCCCCTTCTAACTAAAACCAAAGGCAAGATCTGTCATTAATTGGTTTGTATTTACTTATAAAGGGCCTGAGACTGCATCTGCTCCAGACATGGAACTCCCACAGACTGCAAGTTGGAGTTCTGAGTGAGACAGCCGTGGAATCAGGCCTAAATAAATCTCAATCCAAAAAATTTTACAGTTTGGAAGTTAACATACTTCATTAAACCTTTCACAGTTCTTGAAGATCAGCCGGACATCTGCCACAAAATCGTCAGGAGTTTGGTAGTGCTGGGAATGTTTCTTTTGCAGCTTCTTTTTTACTGTAGATAAATCCATTGGTTTCTTTATAATTTTATAGTAGTTTGGTATCTGTGAAGAAAGCGTACATCTAATCACAAACCACCAAAAAAAGACTGATATGCAATTTTTATACTTCACAAAAGGAGCAGAATTAAATCTACTTATCAGAGTATCAAAAATGTGCACACAAGGGAACAATCAGAAGCAACTACCTCAGTTTATGGGGGGAGGAAAGAGGGCAAACAGAGGTTTTATTAACACAACATATTTTGTTATATTTTAGTGCTGATTATTAGTATTTGGGAAAGAAACCTGTGTATAAAGATTATATTAGACCATCACTGTCTTTTCTAGAATAATTAAAATCACTTGTTTTACATCTCAAAATACAAGACTGTCAAGCAGATCAGATTTTTGGTTTAATTCAAACGGCTGACAGTTTCTTTTAAAACCTCTTGCTAAGCATAAATGGTAAAATATATTTTATAAGATATCCCTAATCCTCTCCAGTCCATTCAGTTATTGCTATTGGAAAGGATTTTTTTTAAGTAAGAGGTTTAATGGTTCAGAAGTACCATGCTAGGTAAGACCAGTGAAATTTTCAGACTGGTTTTATTCCAGAAGGGTCTAATGACAAATATGGCAAGAACAAGCAACTCATTCCAAAAAAACAAAACTTGTCACAGTGGTGGCCTTTTGGTGACATTGACGACATTTTATTTTTTCCATAGTTTCATGCAGCAGGACACTCACCGAGGCTGGGACTGGCTCTTGGAATTCAATGCTCAGCTCATGGCAATAGAGGTAAAGCAGGAGACGTTCACATTTCTTGCAAAGGAACAAAAAACTTCAAGTGAATATCCCTTTTTAATCCTCAGTCTAAAAGCTGGTACTTAACTAATGTAAATAGGTTCAGATTATATAGTCTGACTAGTAGAAAATGAAGTCCTTCAAGCCTAGAAGCCTCTTCATTCATTGTAAGAGTGTAAAAGATAACATTTATAGAGTGCATATTGTTGGAGAAGGAAAGAGTGCCTTTACTTTGGCTGGCACAATACACTTAATATAAAAGCTCTTGATTCCTTTTTTGGCTTTCCTTTCCCCAAAGGGTTAATAAAACAAAAATTGCAGAACAAGCCAATACATTAAATAACCAAATTAAAACAGAGCAACTAGAAGATGTTCAGTGACACTGTTACTATTCATATTGTTAAATGCAATTGAACTACACTTAAGTCTGACCTATTTTTTCATAAATCCAGAATTAAACAATCTGAAATTCCATTCAAATAATTGTTTTCAGTATTTCCCCTCAAACATTTCCATATTTTGATTTGTTGGTAAGTTCCTCTGAAGAATTTATTCATGGTGAAGAAGTTCTAAGGACTATTCTGACTGCTGATTCAAAACACTTTATAGATTCTCCATATATAAAGCTAGAAATCATTCTGACACACTCAAGACATTTTGCCATACATATGCTCTTAGAAATACCTATCAGTACTTCTCCCCATGAATTTAAGGCATCAAATCTACATATTGTTATGTAGGTAGGTTAAAACATCCATGTTAAATCCACAAAAGAGCTTCCAATTAAAAACTTAGGAGATAAAATTATATTTAATTCACATTTAAAAGTTATTTGATTAGTTGTGTGCTCACAGAAATTTTAACCTACTAGACAAGTACAGCTATAATATAGGGATGACCAATAACAATCAGTTAAGTCAAAGATGATCGGTTTTAGATGCAGATACCTACAGTATTTGACACATACCCTTTGGTCCACAGGACTTAAGCCTTGTGCTGTTTTCCCCTTCTTACTATGTTGCAAATTGTCACAATCATATTCTACTTCAGGTTTGCTTAGATCTCTGCAGAACGTACATATCCACTCCCCACTAAATAGGAAGAGACACAATTAGTCCAGGAATCCACCAGAGATTACGTCTACTATGTGACTACTATGATTTTTCTACAGCATCTATGCCTTTCAAAAGTAAAGTTGTACCTCATTAAAGACTCCTCTAATGTGTAGAATTTATCATGGTGTAAGCGTTAATCATGTATCCACTAAACACTCTGTGCACCACTTTAAAAAGCACTAGAAAATACTGACATTGACAGAATCACCATAGAACAACTATAAACCAAAATAAATCTTAAGAGCAAAGACAATGTACACGGCAGGGAAGTTTTTATGCTATTCCTGGGCATTGAGGTTCCAGATCCTGAGTTTCATTGTGTGAATAAGCCCACAAAGCTCTTTTTGGGCACCAGTAACATTATTTTAATTTCTGGTACCTTGGAAAGCTGAGAAGTGTTGGTACATGACAAGTGAGGTGAAACACTTTTGGGCACTTTTCACAACATAACAGATCGCCTCCATTTTGGCATACAGCACACCAGTCTTCATTTGGATCATCCTCTTTGTTGTTGCCTTCTCCTCCAACTCTAGCTGACCGATGCATTAGACTTCGCACTGGCGATTTCCCATTTACAAGACTATGTCCAGACTGTTTGCAACTTTCACTTAAATCTGTTGGTTCAGTTTTTACATGATTTTCAAGACTTCCTAATGCTTCCAACTCGCTTTCCAGATGCAAGTTAGTGGAGAGAGGTGGTGTCAAGCTGCTCTCAGGACTGCTAAGCTGAAATAAAATTACTGCATGAAAATCTGTAAAGAAATCAGTTTTACAAATTCATCTTTCCTCATATGCTGGGAATCAGAAGCCATCTGCTGCCTATAGCACTCCAAATTAAAATGCTTCCCAAAACAAACAAATATTGGCAATTCCTTATCAGATATTTGAGTTACATACTGTATGGAGAACAAGTATACCTTATTTTCTATGCTAAATTGCATAGGACTTTAATAAGAGTTACAAACATTCAATAGCTTGATCTTGAGAGAACATGCCAGTGAATTATCAGAAGCTTTTACTAGCTAGAGATTAAAAACAGTGAACATACTAAACCCTTGATGTTGGTTTTACGGAGATCCCAAAGACGGCACCAGCTGGGGTCTAGCCTGCCTCTGGCTCGACACATCAGCTGTTCAGCATGTACACCAAAGGACAGAATCAAGTCCTAAGTAAGGTGCCAATTTGAGATTAAGCTCCGATTTGTTTCTACTGTATAGCTTTCACTGCTGTATTACCCAACAGCAATATACCTAACACTTGGTGGGATAGGACGCCTTTCACAAATGACAGGTCAAATCCAGCCCAGCTCAGTAGTGAACAAAACTGCTACACACTGCTGCTACTCTGAAACCTGTCATTATGCAAGGCACTGCATTTAGCCGTATGGAGTGGAATTCTATCAACTTCATGAAAAAACTCGTACAGATACAGACAGACTTACCAAACTGTCTGTACTGAGCTAGCTTGATTATCACTTCAAAAAATTTTTTTCTCTTACTTAATTGGCCTCTCAGAGTTGGTAAGACAACTCCCACCTGTTCATGCTCTCTGTATGTGTGTATATATATATCTCCTCAATATATGTTCCACTCTATATGCATCCGAAGAAGAGGGCAGTAGCCCACGAAAGCTTATGCTCTAATAAATTTGTTAGTCTCTAAGGTGCCACAAGTACTCCTGTTCTTTTTGCAGATACAGACTAACACGGCTGCTACTCTGAAGTATGTATCAAACAAGGGGGGAATCCCAGTCTTTCTGCCAGTAGACTGATGTCCATGTCACTAAACCCATCAACACAGTTGGCAGCCTTAGCTGCAGTTTCAGCAGAGGTATCAAGGAAACCGAAATGCCCTCTCATCTTTCGAACTGGCCCATACAGAACAGAGTTCAGGGACATTAGTAGGGGCTGCTATCTTGCCCTTCTGTCTCCAGGGCTCTTAGGCACCATTTATGGATTTCCAAATTCTTAAAAATGCTGTTGGGGACAGGGTAACATGCAATTCACAAAGCAACTTTACCATGCATGCACTCCTCCTGCCATCCTCGGTTTTTTCTTGCTTCACTGCTCCTGAGAAACTGCATATCTCTTCCTCTGTCCCTGGCTCTTGCTTGACTTTCACATGGTCAGACTTGAAGTTAATGCCAGTCTTCTCAGCAGTTCTGCCTGATGAACCACAGCTAGAAAGACACAAGAGTACATGGAAAGCTTAGTTGCAATTGTAACTGACAAAACAGTTGTCTGGGGTGATCTAGATTTACTTGGTCCTGCCTCAGTGCAGGGTGGACTTGACCTCTCAAGGTCCCTTCCAGTCCTACATTTCCATGTTTAAAACAATTTAGATGTTTCAAAGCCAAAGCTATTACTGTGAATTTTCGGATGCCTACATTTTACAAAATATAAGGACAAACATCTGGCAACATAATTTTTCAATAATTATTTTCCTATATGCATTCTCTCTTCAATTAAGAGGTCACAGTTATAACAGTAGCTAATAATGACTTGCTGTTGATTTTAGTTTAACCTTTATCATGTTCTTTACATTTGATTTTTCAGCCACACATTGTTAACTAAGAACATACTTACCTGCCTCTGCTGCCTGTGCTGGAGGTGCTGGGTGGCCTCACGGGGGTGTGGGAATTGGATAACCCTGAAAAAGTATAAATCACTTTTCATAAATATCTACAGAAGCTTACATGTAACTAGTATTCTACAACAACATAAATGAAAGTTATGCTAAATGTCAGTGATCCTTCAATCCACTGGCTCTCAACCTTTCCAGACTACCGTACCCCTTTCAGCAGTCTGATTTGTCTTGCGTACCCCAAGTTTCACCTCACTTAAAAAAACTACTTGCTTACAAAATCAAACATTAAAAAAACCAAGTGTCACAGCACACTATTACTGAAAAATTGCTTACTTTCTCATTTTTACCATGTCATTATAAAATAAATCAATTGGAATGTAAACATTGTATTTACATTTCACAGTATAGTATATAAAGCATTATAAACAAGTCATTGTCAGTATGAAATTTTATTAAATTGTACTGACTTCCCTAGTGCTTTTTATGTAGCCTGTTGTAAAACTACAGTAACTCCTCACTTAACATTGTAGTTATGTTCTTGAAAAACATGACTTTAAGTGAAACTATGTTAAGCGAATCCAATTTCCCCAATAAGAATTAATGTAAAAAGGGGGTTAGTTCCAGGGAAATTTTTTTTGCCAGACAAAAGACATTATATACATATGCAATATAAGTTCTAAACAATTTTAAACAAGCAATTTAATACTGTATTCAGCAATGATGATTGTGAAGTTTAGTTGATGTGGTGCAGTCTGATGGTGAAAAAGGGTGGATCGTCTGGCTACTCCTCTTGCTGTTCTTTCCAAAGTGCTGGGGGTTGTGTGTGTGCTCAACCCCTGGCTCTGCCCCAGGCCCGCCTCCACTCCACCCCTTCCCACAAGCCCCCTCCCCCCACCACGCCGCATCCTCGCTCTCTCCCCCACCCCTCCCAGCCTCCTGAACACCGTGAAACAGCTGATTGCGACAGGCGGGAGGCGCAGGGAGGGAGGGGGGAATTGCTGATCTCCCGGTGGATGGGAGGTGCTGGGGGTGTGTGTGGAAGGGAGTTGATGGGGGCTGCTGGCCCACCCTGGTTCCAAGGCCCCATGGCCAAACAACATAAGCAAACGTTGCACAACTTTAAATGAGTATGTTCTCTAATAGATCAGCGACGTAACAATGAAACAACATTAACTGAGACGATGTTAAGTGAGGAGTTACTTTAGGTAGATATCTAGATGAGTTGATGTACCTCGTGGAAGGTTTTTCTTGTGTCCAGTATTTTTGAAATGGCCATTTACATTATGGAATGTTAGGTGATTTCAGTAATGTAATTTGTTCAGATGCAGAACAAAAGCTTCGTTCACAATTCTATGTACTTCTAAAAGAACTGCACAAATAGCAAACTCCTTACATAACTCTGAATCTCTCCCTAAGTGGGGTATGTAATGAAATTTAGTAAGTTCCCTTCACAAAACCTGGAATGGACTGGAGCTTCATAAGTCAGAGAATATCAGGGTTGGAAATGACCTCAGGAGGTCATCTAGTCCAACCCCCTGCTCAAAGTAGGATCAATCCCCAACTAAAACATCCCAGCCAGGGCTTTGTCAAGCCTGAGCTTAAAAACCTCTAGAGATTCCACCACCTCCCTAGGTAACCCATTCCAGCGTTTCACCACCCTCCTAGTGAAAAAGTTTTTTCTAATATCCAACCTAAACCTCCTCCACTGCAACTTGAGACCCTTACTCCTTGTACTGTCATCTGCTACCACTGAGAACAGTCTAGATCAGGCCTGCACAACTCGTAAAGCGGCAAGGGCCATATTACTCCAAAGAAAACAGCTGAGGGCCGAAACCCCCCGAGCATCGCCAACGCCCCCCCCAGCACCACCCAGCCCCCCCGAAACACAACACACACACCCCAGCGCCACCTGCCCCATGGAAACAACCCCCCAGCGCCGCCGAAACACATCCCCCCCCGACACGCCACCTGCCTCACGGAAACAAACCCTCCTTCCTCAGCGCCGCCCCACCGAAACAGCAGTATTGAACCTCGGTAATATGTTATAGCAGGCCCCTAAGGTAGCATAATTAAGGTAAAAGAAAAATGTCTTTTTGCTAGAAGTAGAATAAGATCTTCCCCCCACTTTGTAATCAATTGCCCTGTTGAATGAATGAGGTGTGAATGAGGAAGGCAGGCACCTCCAGACAGCTGCAACCCTTGGAGAGGACAGGGCCAGCTCTAGGATTTTTGCCGCCCCAAGCAAAAAATTTTTTGGCTGCCTCCCCTTTCTTTTTCGTGCCCTTCTGCCCCCGGCCGCACCCCAACTCCACCCCTTCCCCAAATCCCCAGCACCGCCTCCTACCCCGGCGTGCCGCATTCCCCCCCCCCTTGCTTCCTGCGGGCCCCCTGTGACCTCCCGCCCTAGCTCACCTCCGCTCTGCCTGCTCCCCCAGGTGTGCCGCCGCTCTGCTTCTCCCCCCTCCCTCTCAGGCGAGGGAGGAGGGAGAAGCGGAGCAGCAGCGCATTGAGGGGAGCAGGCAGAGCAGAGGTGAGCTGGGGGGGGCACAGGAAGTAATGGGGGGGGGGTAGAGGAACCACTCCCCGCTCCAGCTCATCTCTGCTCCACCACCACTGCCTCCCCCGAGCGCCCACCGCTCGGTTTCTCCTCCCTCCCAGCCTTGCTGCGCGAAATAGCGGTTTCACACATGGCAAGCCTGGGAGGGAGGGGGGAGAAGCGAAGCAGCGGCAGCACGCTCAGGGTAGCAGGCGGAGGCAGAGCAGAGGTGAGCTGGGGTGGCGAGGGCACTTTTTCCCCATGCCCCGAGTCGGCATCTATGATGGCCGGCGCCAGAATGCCGCCCCAAGCACCTGCTTGTTTTGCTGGTGCCGGCCCTGGCAGAGGGGATGGGAGCCAGACCAGATCAGTAGAACAGGTCAGCCACCGACTCACCACTCGCCTCCTCAGCCCCCCCTCACCCAGCTCGCCTACTCACCCCCCGCCACTGCCTGCTCGCTTGCCTCCTCGGCGCCCCACCCCTCCGGCTCGCCGGTTCACCTGCCCCCCCGCCACTGCCAGCCCACTCGCCTCCTCAGCCCTCCACCCACCCAGCTCGCCTACTCATTCCCCGCCACTGCCCACCCACTCAGCCCCCCCTCCCTCACCTGCCGCTTGCCTATTCACCCCCCCGCGGGCCACACAATGAGCCTATCTACTCAATCCCCGTGGGCCGCACAGTGAGCCCACCAGGGCCACATGCGGCCCCCGGGCCGCATGTTGTGCAGGCCTGGTCTAGATCCATCCTCTTTGGAACCCCCTTTCAGGTAGTCCCCCTCATTCTTCTCTTCTGCAGACTAAACAATCCCAGTTCCCTCAGCCTCTCCTCATAAGTCATGTGCTCCAGTCCCCTAATCATTTTTTGTTGCCCTCCGCTGGACTCTTTCCAATTTTTTCCCACATCCTTCTTGTAGTTTGGGGCCCAGTACTCCAGATGAGGCCTCACCAATGCTGAATAGAGGAGAATGATCACGTCCCTCGATCTGCTGACCATGCCCCTACTTATACAGCCCAAAATGCCGTTAGCCTTCTTGGCAACAAGGGCACACTGTTGACTCATATCCAGCTTCTCATCCACTGTAACCCCTAGGTCCTTTTCTGCAGAACTGCTGCCTAGCCACTCGGTCCCTAGTCTGTAGCAGTGCATGGGGTTCTTCCGTCCTAAGTCAAATTATTCGAACTGAACTGTGGACTCAGATCTAAGTCTGCAAGGTGATATGGTAACAAAAAGGACCAATGGACTTTTGAGGAACATTGAGAAGTATAACGTCACAGCACAGAAAGGTGCTGGTCCTTCTCTGGGCCACTGGAATACTGTGTTCGATTCTACTTATGTGAACCCATCACCATGGCATCATAGAATATCAGGGTTGGAAGGGACCTCAGGAGGTCATCTAGTCCAACCCCCTGCTCAAAGCAGGGCCAATCTGCAGATCCCTAAATGGCCGCCTCAAGGCTTGAACTCACAACCCTGGGTTTAGCAAGCCAATGCTCAAACCACTGAGCTATCACTCCCCTGGGCACTTCCTTCCCATAAAAACATCATTTGGGGGAAAAAGGGCAGGGTGCTAGAGGGTTTGATTTATGAGGAAAGGCAAGTGTTTCTCAGATGTAGCCATCAGGGGCTTTTCTTGGAGCCACAGCCTCCTGAAAGGTGATGGGGGGTAAGGGAGGAGCCCCGGGGGGACAAAGCAGCTGCCCCTCCCCCCTGGGCCACCAGCCCCATTCTGGAGCCACAAACACTGTAGCAGCAGGCAACCAGTTAGAGTTCCCCACCTTCCCAGGGGCAGTCGGGCTTGGGCTTCAGCCCTGGGGTGGTGGGTGGCAGGCTCTGGCCACGTGGCAGCGGTCTCCATCCCCCAGCCGCAGTGTTTTGGGCTCCAGCCCCGGGCTCACCCCCACATCACCACTGGTCCTCTCTGCCTCCCTCCCCACCTAGGACTTAGTAAATCTGCGGTGAAAAGTGATATTTAATATACAAATATCACTTTTCACAATAGCAGATTTACTAGATAGCAAGTCTAAAAAAAAAAAAAAAAACCCAACCAAAAATAGCAAAACATGTAAAGCATTTTACTTGTGTTTCTGTTTAGGTCCAGTTAAAAAAAAAAGAAAAAAAAAAAAGACAACTGTACATTATTTTTATTATTGAGCCTGCCAAAAAAACCTACTTAAATAAATTACAATGATTTGGACACGTATATGTGCATATTTGTTTGTTTTTCCTGAAGTTAATTAAGTATTTTAGGAAAAATTGTCAGAGCGGCGACCAGCAAGAGTTGGTGGCCAAACTCGGAGGCCACCAAAAAAATTGTTGAGAGAACCTCTGGGTGAACATACCAAGAAAGGAGAGGAATATTACTTTCTTGTACATTGGGAAAATTGCTTGTCAATGATTTTAAGCTTAAAATATCAAAAATACTACAACCCTCATTCCAGTTTACCTGATGATCCTGGAGACAGGGCTGAGGGTCCTGGGGAAGGATTCATGGTACTTGTAGGCTGAGGGGGTAGGTGACTGCCTGAGATATATCTACTTAGTAGGTTATCTAAATTACTTGAACCAGCATCTTCCAGCTGAAAACAAATCAAACAAAACCAAATTTGAGCTGGGGAAGTCAAATGAGATTAAACCATTAACAGTTTTTCATCTATTTGCACATATAAATATACATGCATATTAGGTTACTTGACAACTGTTTTACCAAATTTAAATTTGAAAATGTTTTTAACCAGTGTAACTCATCAGTACTTATGAGGAAACACTTACACAATTATTACCACTTAATAAAGATAAGTAATATTGATTCACCATATCTTCTAAGGATTACAACCTCCATTCAGAGAACATTTCTGTACTTGCAAATTAATTTCTTACACCTGTTAACGCTGAACTGTGGACAAAACCTAATAAAAACTGTACCAGAATTTGTGATGCTCTGATATCCTTTAATTTTAGTCTTAATAGTCAAGACTCACTGGCAAGCATATTAGGGGGCCTGGTATTTAAGTTCGCCTTTCAATTATTCACATAAATGTCTTCATTGTATAAGAAAGAAACTAATTTCACCAAAGTGGAGCAGTTTAAATCAAGGCAATTTAAAATGACTAATATAATTCATTAGACCAGGGGTCGGCAACCTTTCAGAAGTGGTGTGCCGAGTTTTCATTTATTCACTCCAATTTAAGGTTTCGCATGCCGGTAATACATTTTAACATTTTTAAAAGGTCTCTTTCTATAAGTCTATATTATATAACTAAACTATTGTATGTAAAGTAAACAAGGTTTTCAAAATGTTTAAGAAGCGTCATTTAAAAATTAAATTAAAATGCTGATCTTATGCCACCAGCCTGCTCAGCTCGCTGCCAGCCTGGGGTTCTGTTCACCTAGGCCAGCAGAGGGCTGATCAGGGCCTGCGGCCAGGACCCCAGACCTGGGGGGGAGGAGGGGGAGTGGTTTCAGGGGTCAGGGCAGAGGGCTGGGGTATGGGTGGGGGGGTTCAGGACAGAAGGCTGGGTGTGTGTTGGGGTGGGGAGGTGCAGGGCAGAAGGCTGAGTGTGTGGGGGGGTACAGGGCAGAGGGATGGGTGTGTGTTGGGGTGAGGGGGTTCAGGGCAGAGGGGTGGGGGTGCTCGGCTCGTGGGGGTGCTCCCAGCCCCCTGCCCTGAGCAGCTCATGGCAGGGAGCTGGAAGGGATATGCCCTGTTCCACCCCCTTCCCCCAGGCTCAGTCCCTACCTCTCTCTGCGTCCTCTACAGAGCTGTGTGCACGCTGCCGCTCTTCCCCTTCCCCCTCGCTAGGCCCATCAGCTGATTAGCGCAGGGAAGGAGCCGGAAAGCACCACGCTGGGGGAAGAAGCAGGGGAGGGGAGAAGCTTGGCTGCCGCAGAACCAAGCTTCTGCGTCCTGCCCCCGCAGGGGAGAGCGGTGGGCGGGGGGGCTGAGTGGGGCCGGGACCGCAGCAGGGAACTGTGTGCCACTCAAAATCGGCTCGTGTGCAGTCTTTGGCACGCGTGCCGTAGGTTGCCGACCCCTGCATTAGACTTTTTATAGGTCCCTGATTAAATCAATTAGAGAATTTATATTACAACTTCAGATTATAATTATGTAATGATTAAATTATAAATGCTTTTAAAAAATGCTATCCTACCAGTATTTATCTTATTTGAATTTTACAAAAATTGTTGTAGGCAAAAGCAAATATTGAAAACTATGCCCCTAATTCTATTAGGCATGTGTGTAATTTTACTCACATGAATAGCTGAATGGACTTCAGTGAGACTACACATACTTTTGAAGTTAAGCATACGCAGAAGTGTTTCCATGTCAGGGTTAAAACTGTATCTTTATTACAAACTCTCTTAGTAGCATAAAAACTGTCACTTCAACATAAAATTGCTTCAGCGTTAACAAAAAGTTTAGACTTTCAATACATTATAAAAAGTTCACAATAACTTTGTTAGACTCAAATTTTCAAAAATAGGAGCCTAAAATTTGGCTCTTAAATCTATACTTAGGAACATAAGGATGGGATTCTCAAAAGCACTTAAATGACTTAGAAATACAAATCCCACTGACTTCAGGGTGCTAGCCCTGAGGGTAAAGTATAGCCTGGTCCAATCATTTCACATTTCTTTGACCGGGCAAGTTCAACTTGTCAAAAGGTAGGGGTAGTTGCACATATAGCACCAGCTATTTGCTTATCAATATTGTGAGAGTTTGTGTTGTTCTCACAGTAAGGATGCTAATGACACACTAGACTTTTCTTTTTCACCAGACACAATAATTAAGTGTGAAAACTTCAACAGAAAAAAAGACATATGTAAAATTTGAATTCTTACTAACATAGGAAAATTAGAAACGAAAATTAGAAACTAGTACAACTTAAACTATAAAATGAAAAAAAACTAGTAACAAATAAAAATCTATTTTGACTAAAACATGATTTATTTTTTTTAAATCGCTCTCAATTTCACTAAAGCCAATATTTGTAAGAGTAGTCATGAGTTAGTTTTATACCCTGTCTCTCTAAAGGAAGAAAGGTCTGGTGGAGGTATCACAAGGAGAGGGGCACACAGCATTTATAGAAGTCTTTACATTTTCAAAACACCCAAGTCACCCAGTTAAGCTTATGTTATGGCATATCATACCACCAGACTCTTCTACCTTGGTGGCCATAAAATCTGTTTAAAACTGCAAGGCCATAGTCTAGTGGCTCAACAATAATGAGCTTCAGCGCTGCAGACCAATTTAATCTCCTCAGATATGTACTATAGCTGTCCTTGAGTCTTTGCACATTTCTCTGTTTCCCGACATGCTTTTAGGTAAGCCACTCATACTGGAATGAGAGTGACCACATGGGGAGTTATACCAGTATTAGAGCACTAGTTTTTCTATAGTTACGTTTCAGCATTGCTTTTGGTTTAAAGGTGGACTATTCTAAGTGCTCACTATCTTAAGCTTGCTGTGTCTCACAGGGGTGTTTGATAGTGTTAGCTGACCAAGTTTGGGGTCATTTGAGCCAGTGGATTATGAGATATAGACCCTTAAAACATAACAGCATTTACAAAATGATCTTTTACTTTTTTTGTGCACACAACGGGGCTTAAACCAGTGGTTTGCAAACTTTTGTACTGGTGACCCCTTTCACATAGCAAGCCTCTGAGTGCAACCCCTCTTATAAATTAAAAACACATTTTTATATATTTAACACCATTATAAATGCTGGAGGAAAAGCGGGGTTTGGGGTTGGAGGCTGACAGCTCGTGACCCCGCCCCATGTAATAACCTCGCAACCCCCTGATTGGTACCGACCCCCAGTTTGAGAACTCCTGGCTTAAACTATAGCTATGATCCTCCCCTAACTGATCTCAGTTGCTCAGGATTTCTCTCAGCTAGTATTGGGGAAGCAATACAGAAAAAGTTAATGGTGGAGTTTGTAACTCAAACTTTCACAAACTTCGGCACAAACTGTACATCAGTGTGTGCCAAACTGACATACCTAAAAGAGTGAAATATACATGTGCGGCAAGATTAGGGTCTGTTCAAGCAAGAGAGTTTCCAGGCAGTCTGTTGTCACAGTAATGGAATAGCTAAAGGGGACATGCTATGGTTACATGTTCTGTAGCAGCTGTGAGGGCACAGTGATGAGTATGTTTTTCTGGTGTGCTGGGGCTTGGCTCAGATAGGACAGAGTTAAAATAAACCCCCAAAATGCTATCTTAACTCAATAGTTCCTTCTTTTCAGAGTTTGTTTTTAGCTACTCTGCACATTCTGGAAGGAAATGAGGCACCACTAGCAACTTTAGTTCTACATTCAAGTTTTGGGCATTTAAATAACTATTGGTTTAATTATACCAACATAATTATACCAGTATAACTTTCCTGTGTAGACAAGCCATAAGAAACTGAAAACAGTCACCTAAGACTGACATTTTCTTGTGACTCCAAGTGTGCCTTTTATATCAAGCATTACACACACACACACACACACACTAGTATGCTGTAACTAAAAGCTGAGTAGATCAGCACTGGATGGTTCAACAGTTGGTATATCCAACACAAGACTGCAAATTCCAGTTCTTACTACTTGGAATGATCTCAAACAGTAACCACCTTAACAAAATCTTCAAGTAATGATGCAAATACAAAAAACATGAAGAAAAAAGATCTTAATGAAGGAAAGTCAGTGATCACCTCATCTATAGCAAAATGAGCTGATCTTCTGCACTAACCTGTATGGGTGGAATATCTGGCAAGGAAGGTAGATTCTCTGGGTTTGTGACTGAAGGAATAAGTTCTATTGCTGTAACAGATGGACTTGTTGGACCACGGTTTGCATTTGCCATGGTAGCTGTCGTAGGACTAGTTGGATTGATAGTGTTGTTGTGCACTGAAACAACTGGAAAGGGCCCGGCATGCCCTGGGTTAGAATGCTGTTGGAAGAGTCAGGAAAAATAGACAACTATTGTGTTAGGGCTAAAGGCAGCAAAATATTTACCTTGGGTGTAAAATCGTAGGACTTTAAATTACATGCTGGTCTCTGACACCCAATTAGCTATTCTCAATCTAGTTTAGTAATGTTTGCAGGAAATATGAAGTCACTTTTCTGTATGAAAATTACAATCTAACGCAGTGTAAACAACCAACCAGCATTGAACATTAGAATGGAATGGGGGAAGAAAAAAAAAAAAGACAATTAACAACTCTGAATTGCTAGAGATACTAGTGTACAGTGTGGATTTCCCATGGCCTCCTGTCTAGTTCCTTACTGTTGCACATGAGGGGAGAGAGGAGAAAAAAAAAAAGGGAGGGGGGGAGAGAGAATTTTCTTAGACATGCAGCATTTTAATCCAGAGACTTCTTTAGCAGAGCCTGCATTTGCACAATATTCATAGTTGTGATGTTTTAAAAGCATTAATAAAGATGTTATGTTTTTAAAAAATTCTTCCCTTCTGCTTTTCTAATTAAGGAAACTCCCACTATTAAACATTCAGAATAAAAATATCTGTATCGAAAGTCTGCATCACATTTTTTCCCCGATATAGGGTCATATCAATTATAGCTCAGGAGTAACATTTAGTTTAAAAAAATGTCTTACAAAAATCATGACAATTTTTATTCATGCAATAATTTGAGAAAGAAACTCAGCAGCTGCCCAGCCACCACCAAGTGAAACCAGTCATTCTTGGTTCAGCTTCTTAGCTGACTAAAATGCAGAATGAAAACAATGAAAAGTACTTATTAGATTTTTCACACCTGTGTACCTTTGAAATATCAGACAGTGTGTGACATGAAAAAGGTTAGCCACTCACAAGTGTAGTTCCCATACGGCTGAAATATATACATTCAGGTATTCACAAACACACACTTTTTTTATCTATATGAGAACTGACCAATCTGGAGATAGCTATCAGTGAATTAAGTAAGCTTTTAAATGAAAGCTTGATGTGCTGGGGCACAAAAATGGTATGCATAGTACATACTTGTCTCTGAAGGTGCGGCTGCATCATGGAGTACTGTGGTCCATTATGGCGTGGTATTCCTGGAATACGAGCAGCATTCTGAGCCATTCTCATCTGGTGTGCTTGGAAAGCCCCACAGTTCAAGTTGCCCCTCTGCATGGTCTGCATGCTGATCAACCTAGGAGGCTACAAGGGTTTGGTTTTATTTAAAAATTCCTGCTGTTAATAAGGAAATGAGAAGCAAATCTTCTTCCATAGAAGTAGGTGCAATTACTGATAATTTCCATAATCTCTAGAAAAGCCAGTCATTGCCCTATTTAAAGCATGTCAAACTTCATAAGACTGGATTGCTCATACATTTTAAGTTAATTCTGTATAATATAAGCAGGTATCCGCTCATGTCAGAGAGAAGCAGAGTTAAGTCTTAGTGTTATACTGCAATGTAAGGTAAGGTATTCAGGAAACTTGCCTGTTGCTGTAACATCTGAGGGCCTGCTTGCCTAGGAAGAGGCCCAGCTGGTTGTCCCATCCTCATTTGTTGCAATTGCTGGTGTTTTTGTGCATACACCTGCTGTTGCATATGCTGGAGCCGCAGCTGTGCTAGATTAATTTGTCCAGGGGTTTTGTTGATGTGGTTTGTTCCTGGAGGAACTTGTCCAACTACTACATTAGGAGTGTAGCCAGGGGTTGGTTTATTTTCAATAACAAGGTTACCTAAGGAACAGAGGAAAAGCAAGCTGGTGAACTACGAAAGGTCCACCTTAACTCAATGACTGATAAAGATTCAAAACAGAAATCTCTGAACTTTTTACTTCAGTTTCCTCAGTATTTTACATTAAAGTAAGAAAGCAATTTAAGTCTAAATTAAAATGTGAATTCCTTGACAGCCATTTGCAAGGATCTCTGATCTAGTCTAAATGCAGGCCAGCCAGGGCTGAGCTTGGATTGTTACTCCGCTGGCATAGCTTTTACACTAACGCAGCATAAAGCAGCATCACTCCACAATAACTGAAGCTCAGATAAAGTTACATACAAATTTATACCACTAAACTTCCCCCCCCCCCCCCATGATATCCTCTATAACCTCTGAAGGGGGGTTCCAAAGAGGATGAAACTGTTCTCTAGGCTGTTCTCAGTGGTGGCAGATGACAGAACAAGGAGCAATGGTCTCAAGTTGCAGTGGGGGAGGTTTAGGTTGGATATTAGGAAAAGCTATTTCACTAGGAGGGTGGTGAAGCACTGGAATGGGTTCCCTAGGGAGGTGGTGGAATCTCCATCCTGAGAGGTTTTTAAGGCCCAGCTTGACAAACCCTTGGCTGGGAGGATTTAGTTGATGTTGGTCCTGCTTTGAGCAGCGGATTGGATTAAATGAGATCCTGAGGTCTCTTCCAACCCTAATATTCATAGAATCCTATGATAACAGACCAGTCAAAGTCTTTCACCAGGGCCTGAAGTCTTAAAATTTATTTTGGGAAGAGGTACATTTTTGGGCAGAATGGGCACTATCTGTTGTGCCTTAGGCTTTGTCTACACTAGAACAATCCCCCTAGTGTGGGCACAATTATCTCAGCACAAAGGTGCTTTATACCAGGATAGCTATTCCTCTGCAGGAAGGGGAATAACTATATTGGTATAAGGCACCTCCTTTATACTGCTATAACTGCAGCCATACTAGGACTTGTATCCATATAGCTATCTGTCTAAAAAACTAAACACCACACCCCTGAAAGCTGCATTGGTATAACCATCAAGCGTAGACCAAGCCTTAGCTCTGCTTTGGAGAGAGATTGCCTCTAGATACAAGAGAGTAACTTTTTCTGTGTCCATTCAAATCCTTGGCTGCTGCTGAGAGAATTAAATATGTAGCGCCCTACCAATTTCACGGCTGTGAAAAACACGTCACAATCTCCCCCTGCTGCTAGGAGTGCCCTGCACAGCCACTCTCAGGGGGAGCTCAGACCCACCTCCAGGTGCCTTCCCCTGTTGCAGGACGCTCTGGGACTGGACAGCAGGCCCAGAGGTTCCTGCAGCTGGAGGCAGCTTGTGGAGATGGGTCTGATCTCCCCTTGCACTGAGGAACAGCACAGCCACTCTTGGGGGGGGTAGGGGGGGGCGGGAACATGGGGAGAGAGAGGAGCTCAGACCCACCTCCACCTCCAGGAACCTCCTGGAGCTGCAGGAAGCTCTGAAGGCAGCACAGAAGTGAGGGTGGCAATCCCATGACCCCCCAACAACAGCTTTGCAACCCACCCACCCCCACAATCCCCTTTGGGTGGGGGCCCCCACAGTTACAACACTGTGAAATTTCAGATGTAAACATCTGAAAATGTGACATTTACCAATTTTCAAATGCTATGGCTGTGAAATTGACCATAATGGACTTTGAATTTGGTAGGGCCTTATGAATATGATAGTGTTTTATACACTGTGGAAATTTATGCACCAGGAACTGTACTGAACTCCGCCAACTCACTTCACACTGTTGGAAGAATATTATTGAGGCATCTTATGGTAACTCAATAGTTTGGGCTCTGCTCTAAAGTGAGCTTAAAATGGGATATAAATTCCTGCTTTTTTATCAATGTAGGTAGCCAATGTGGAATTTCACACAGGATTAGTTTTTATGCTCTTTGAATTTTCTGTGCAGCTTTTCTTTGGTTTCTCTTCATAAGGTGTTAATAGGAACCCTTTGAATTTGGGCTCTGGATAAAATTTACCTTGATAGTCTTTTTAATTGCTGACTAATCTTCACGAAACCTGGCTGAGAGGTAGCCCCTGAGGAGAACTGGTGCAAGGGGAAAAGGTTTTTCTTTTTTAAAGGGTAACTTTTACCCATTATTCACATTATAAGGAAGTGTATTTGTTGTGCACACAAACCTGATTGACTGAGGCTGGGCACACACAAACTTGGTTGGTTGATTTGGGGCTGGGGGGCAGATTCACACAAAACCTTCACCATGAAGAGCTACACTTTCCTGTCAGATTTTGTCCTACAACAGAGAATGGTCAGCAGCTGTGCATGAACCTATAAATACTCTTGCTGCATTTCTACCCCTAAGGCCTGTGCCCACCTGCTCTAAAGCCAACCCCCAAATAAGCATAAATTAGGAAATTAATCACTGGAAAACTTTTGTAAGTAATTAGTGTTGTCACACCCACCTCCCCACGTGTGACAACTCAGAAAGTTAAGCCACTTACCAGTACATAACCCCGTACTCTGAATCCACAAGCAGATATCTTACTACCACAACTAATGGACCCCATAGGCCATGCACTGCAATATTAACTCTAACCCCACAAGGGTGCTAACCTTTCTTAACCCTTTTCCAAACTACTCACTCTCTCTCTCATCACAACAATCACACCAAACACCCACAACGAATAGTGCTGGGGGAACATCTAGCAGCCGGGTGCAGTTAAAAGAATGGCTGAAAATGGGGCAAAGTTACAGTTGCAGTGCATGGTCTGTGGTGTAGGCAGTTGTGAGGTGCCAGCCCTGTATTCCTTCACCCACAAGCCATGTGCTACTTCGTAGTTCAACTTTCCATTTCTTTGCCTTGTGGTTTTGTACGTGTAGCAACCAAAACTACTTTACAAAGTTTTGTGTATTAATTCATTTACCTTTGAGACAATAGGACATGGGCTAGCTTGGAACCAGTCAACTAGGTTAACTGGGTCATCCAGGCCTCTTAAGAGTTACACTGGCTCAAGCCATATTAAACACAGTAAGACGTCTAGTGATTGGATAAAACCAAATCTAATATTATTCCCGATACACGGCTAAATAAGAAGTCCAAAGAGTTCATCCCTATAAGGCCACTTTTGCATATTTACCTGCCAATAAATAGACTTCAGAAATGTAGAGAACCCACTTAGTAGAAATGTATTTAGGCTTCACTATTTTGACCAAGTTTACCCTAATCTAAAACTAGGTAATCCTGCCAAAAGAAAAGGTTTGCAGAACACGTCTATTAAGAATTACAAACTAAAAGTCTGGGTTCAGCAATTAGAAGAGGGTCTCCATCAGCTGGTAAAAGGAAGAGAGAGCGAAGCCAGCAGGCACCATCAAACACCATGTCACATCACAAATGTTTTGTACATTTCAATCTCCAAATGGCAGGCAAATCTTGATTGACCAGATAATCATACCAAAACTAGACAGACTCTTACTCTTGCATGGAAAAGAGAGATCCTGGATCAATGGACAGGCAAGCAAGGTCAGCCCAAGAGAAGACGACACCAGGCATCAGTGTGACCAGCTACAGTGACCATATACTTAAAATGGAATACAAAGTGACCAAAGCTGTTTCCATCATGACTGCCTTTAGGGTCTGACTATAGAAAAGATAAAATATTTAATTCTGTTTCATACCAGCTAGTATTACATTGAAAACTCCCCATACAATCCAGTCTTCCCAGAAACACTTTATATGTTATTTTCTCACCTAAATTGACGACATTCTTTGCCCAGAACGTGGGGTCGCAATGGAAGCGTATTGCTCCGTTAGCAGCTGGAACAGGATCACATCGTGCCTTTAAAATATGACGCAACTGGAACGTAATCTGATGGGACACAAAACAAATTAAGATTGATTATGACACAATGTATGAGCAAAGAGTGAACATGTTAGTGAGACGTGTACAGTTTGTTCAGCAAAAAGCTGCCAGTTACCACATAAAATTATGACTTTCGATAGTCAGTTAGGTCACTGCCAAAGAAAACTATTGCTGGATAGCATTCCCTCTTAATCATCCAAGTAGAGTCTTATTCGTGAAAAGTTAGTGCATCTGCCGTTCAACTCACTTCATACAGTTTCATAGCACATATCAGCAGTGCTAAACATATGAAGGAAAAGAGCAGTAATCAGAATGCTGTGATTTCAGATGTCTGATGGCCTGCCTCACTAAGATTCCCAGCTTTCCAGCAGACTACACCATCTGTTTAGTGCTGACTGAATGCAAGATTGATAGTATGCAAAATATTCAGGCCCCTTGTTCTTTCATTAATCCAGGACTTAATTAGTAATGATTAACCAAAAAAGCTAATATTATGAAGTACTGTCCAATTTCTAACCTTTAAGTTTGCTCACCTGCTTTCAGGAAACGTTCTCAACTAGTTGTTTCTACCCAGTTATACAATAAATGTGTAATCCAACTACTGTTTTAGAAATTCTTATGTTTGTAAGGGAAAAAGCTTGCCTAAAAACAGTTACTCCTTTTATCATAATGTAGGAAACCTTAAATACAATTCACAAGGGTTTAGGGTCTATTTCGTTAGTGGGCATAGCTACCATATTCTGCTCTTAGAAAATATTGCATACATTTTACTTACAAATGTGAGTAGCTCTTCGCTTTAGAAATAAATTACGCTAAATTATAAATCCAGGTGATTCAGCTTGATGATCTGTAACAATTACTTAGAATACTACCAGTTAATCTGAACTTTTTCTAAACTCAACACGTTCTAACTATCTTCAGTTGAATCATTTAAAGAACTTTCACCCTTTGATAGCATCAGAAAATATGACTTCTAACATTACACAGAAGTAGTTCTGGGAATTCATATTAATGAGTTCACCTTGAAATTCATACTCCAATGCTAACGGACTAGAAAGGTGTGCACTCCACAGCATCTCCCCCTCTTCAAGTCAATAAAACAGCAGATATGCTTTCTGCCATTAGGTTAGAAATCTAAATAGTAAGATTGGTGCACTTAAGTGCCTGATATTAAATGAGGATATTTATACAATAGACATTACAAAAACTTGGTGGAGCGATGATAATCAATGGGACAGTAATTCCAGGATACAAAAGATACAGGAATGACAGAGTAGGTCATGCTGGTGGGGGAGTTGCACTATACATGAAAGAAAACACAGAGTCAAATATAGTAAAAGTCATAAATACAAAATGCTCCATAGAATCTATGGATAGAAATTCCAAGCTTGAATAATAATATAACAGTAGGAATATACTCCTGAACACCTAACGGAGATGACAACAGTGATTATGAAATGCTCCGGGAGATTAGAGAGGCTATAAAAATAGAAAATTCAATAATAATGGGGGATTTCAACTATCCCCATATACACATCACCCCAGGACAGAATGCAGAGATAAAATTTCTAGACACCATTAATGACGGCTTCTTGGAGCACCTAGTCCTGGAACTCTCAAGAGGAAAGGCAATTCTTGAGTTAGCTCTAAGTGGAGCACAGGATCTGGTTCAAAAGGTGAATGCAGCTGAACCACTCAGTAATAGCGATCATAATATAATTAAATTTAACATCCTTGTGGGTTGGAAATACCAAAGAAGCCCACCACAGTAGCCTTTAACTTCAAGAAGGGGAACTACACAAAAATGATGAAGCTAAACAGAAATGAAAAGGAACAGCCACAAGACTGAAATGCCTACAACCTGTATAGACACTTTTTTATAAACGACCAGACTAAAGACTTAAATTAAATTAATGCCCCAAATTTAAAAAAAAAAAAAAAAAAAAAAAAAAAGTAAGAGGAGCAAAAAGATGCCACCATGGCTAAACAGAGTAGAAGCAGCTATTAGAGCCAAAAAGGCATCCTTTAAAAATTGGAAGTCAAATTGTACGGAGGAAAATAGAAAGGAGCATAAACTCTGGCAAGTCAAGTGTAAAAGTATAATTAGGCAGGTGAAAAAAGAATTTGAAGAGCATCTGGCAAAAGACATTCCCTCTGAACCATCTGGCATTGGCCATTGTCGGAAGACAGAGTACTTGGCTAGATGGACCATGGGTCTGACCCAGTATGGCCGTTCTCATGTTCTTATTTAGCCATCTGATCCTCCAATAGCAAGAATAATTTACCAGCAAGTACAAAGCACAACATAATTTCAGTCTAATTTAGTAAATGAATTCCCAGCAGAACCAGATGTTCTTCATTCATAAAGACAACTTTAAACACAATGTTGTCCCTCAATTCCCAAAGCCAACATTTTATAACTTGTTTTCCAAATCAGAAAGTAGGCATTTCCTACTGAAGAAAATGTAGCTCCATGATTCTTGTGGAGAACTGGGAAATATTTATATTAGTTTTTATAAACATATATGCCTCTGTGTATGTAATATATTCCGTGTTTGAATGCACAGAGTTAGATCAAAAGGGGTTGTTAAAGAAACCAAACCGGAAATGTAAAAAGTGTCCTAGTAAACACCTGAATACAAGAGTCAAGTTTTTAGCTATGATCATGCCTGAGATACAATCCTGGTGACACAGCTGTTTTGCCACAGTTGAGAATCTGGAGCTCAAAGACCATGTTCTGTTAAAAGAGCGACAGAAGTGGGGACACGCAGCAAACAGGCTGTAAGTTGGTGCCCAAGAGAAGGTGGGAGGATCTGTGGCAGAAAGACTAAATTATGTCCACTTAGGTGCTTAAGGGAAATGCCAAGTTAAGGTAAGAGTACGTGCATGTGTCTCGTTTTAAATTGGTTTATCTAGTGCAAAATTCATCCTTTGTTTTGAAAAAAACATCTGTGTCACTGAACATTATCTATAGGCTCCTGAAGGAAAACTCTCACAAGTATCAAGACCATTGGGCCTCCCAAGTATCACAGCTGGCAACCATTGGGTGTAACTTGATATGGTTGGTTCACAGGGTCCCACTCCAAAAACTAGAACCATGGACCTGCCACTTCAAAGGGTGTACTCAGGGGACTGGAAAAGGTCTCAAGAAGGGGCAGTTTACCCAGGGACTGTGACAACACTGATGGCACAAAGTTCTACAAAAGAAACAACCACACAACTATCCCCCCCTAACTCTTTCAGCAAGGAGAGAGAGGTCAGTGCGCTGGCAAACCTGTTTTTATTACTATTAAATCATGAAGCCAACAGTTTTAGATGGAGTGTGATTAACTGGCTCTCCTTTCCTTGTAAGTGATCTGGAGAAACTAAACCATGTCTTGAAAATTCTTTTGACCATAAAGTTCTCTTTTGTCAAGGTTGGAGGCGCAAACATATTAAGATCCCAAAATTTTTGCTATACTCTACTCTAAATTCTGGAAGGGGCAGGTTTCCTTACCAGCCGCTTGCTGTATAGCAATGCAGTGCTACTACCACTTGCAATGGCCCAGTTGGTGAAGTTCATCACATGCTTCACCTGCCGCGAAAGCCCTGTGATGTCATTCTGCTGTTGTATTAGCTTCATCTGTCTTTCCTTTGTCACATTCTACAAAGAAACAGAAGCTCAGTCAGGTTATTAGATTTAAAAAACATCTATACTAATATCAAAATTCTAATGCACACAATTAAAAACAATATACATTGTAGGAGGAGCTAGCAGTGACATCGTTAAGTTACTTAACACTTTCCTTAAAGTACGAACACTGCCAATTCTTTGCAGCAGGTGTTCAAAAGAGGTTGGAGAAGAACGTTTTAGGTCCCACAAAATTCTATTTGGGTTTAGCAGAGTTATGAACTTTGTCATTTCCAAACTGTCATTTCCTCTTTGTCCCCTGGGTTGTCAGTAACATTTTGGTAGCATGCTGCCACCAAAGCACTTGTTATACTGGGAACCCAGGGAGCAGCCAGCCAAGCTACAGCCAGAGCAGCTGTACAGTAGTGATTGGGGGTGGAGTGGGAAAGAGAACAGGGCAGGACTCCCCCCAGTTCCAACAACCCTCACCCCCAGATGCAACAAATGGCCCCAGGGGCCTATTTCAGCACCATAGGGCAGAGGCGCCCCCATAACGACAGCACACAGTCCCAGCATCAGGTCACTACTAATATTAACAAAGGAGAAGGAATACAAGCCAGACTAGAGAAAGAACAGGTAAAAGAGTATTTAGATAAGTTAGATGTATTCATGTGAGCAGGGCCTGATTAAATTCACCACAGGGTACCGTTGTGATAACTGGGCCTAAAAAGTTACCCTAATTGTGAGCTCAACTGTAAAAACTAGGAGGATGTTTATAAAATGTCACAATAACCTATAATAATAAATGTTGATGGGAAAATGTGCAAAAGACTAAATTAGTTCAAACAAAAAGGCCTACTGATATAATGCAAGGTCTGTGTTAAAATCATGCCTGGTAAACAACGGAAGTGTGGGACAGGAAATTAATGGACCAAAATTGGTGTGTCGGAAATTAGGCCTAACTGGTGAACAAAATAATGAGGGGTGGGTTATTCCACCCACTACTCCCTTCTGGGGTTCTTAAAAAAAAAGTGAGAGACTTTGGGGGGAAATGCAGATAGACACAGGCTACTGCAACACTGACTGACTGAAAGGGGAAGGAGTGAGCTGCCACCCCTGCTGTCTTTTGGGACCCCAGAATCCAGTGCAACATTGTTCTGCCTTCATCATTCTGATCAGAGTGGGCGCCAGATGACACTGTCACCTCCACTGGCTCTGACCACCACCTAGTATGTGAAACTGCCTCCTCCTCATTTCTAATGTGTCTTTTTCCTTCCTGACCTTACTTCTTCTCTATCTCATCTCTCCTTTTTCCTTCTATCTATTAAGAGTGGCTCAGCCAGCCAAGGCTGTACATTTTGCTACACTGCTGTTGAGCCTGTGACCAGAAAGGGGCAGCTAAAAGCAATGCCCTAAACAGCCTGATACTGGTACAAGTTTGCCAGGTCTCGGAGTAGCTGATAAGACAGCATACTCAGCCTGTGTTTCTCCAGCAGTGAGAATGCAAGTGAATCAACACCAGGGACAGAAGCTGCATTTTTAAAATATTTCCCCTTTTTTCCTTCCAAAAGGGCTAAAGGGAAAGGGAACAAGGGGTGGTGTTAACATGAAAGCCTTATTTGAGATTTTACATTTCAAATGCTATAACTGTTTTTCCTTTCTGTATCTTTAATAAAAGGTTAAAAAGGATTTTTAATGGTGTTTGCCACAGTGCTAAGCAGGCTGAGATCTCGGTATATCAAATCCCAAACTTTGTTTAAAACTGCTTAATGCTGGACAGTTTCAGGGGTCATGTTAAAATCTTTGAGTTTTTGGGCCTATCTATTCCATTTAAATTAATACAAACACTACTTAAGGAGCTGTCTGAAGCAGTCTCACAACCATTAGGGTGAAGTTCTAGAGAACTGGAGAAGGGAATTATAGGGAACAAGAGGACCCAGGGAATTACAGACCAGTCAAGCCTAATACCTGGAAAGATACTGGGACAAATTGTTGAACAATCAATTTTAAGGACCTAGAGAATAACAAGGTGATAAATAGCCAACATGGATTTTGTCAAGAACAAATCATGTCAAACCAACCTAATTTCCTTCTTTGACAGGTTTACTGGCCTAGTGGATGGGAAGAAGCAGTCCATGTTATATACCTTGACTTTAGTAAGGCTTTTGAGACAGTCCAAAGTGACATTTTCATAAGCAAATTAGGGAAATGTGGTCTAGATGAAATTACTTTAAGGGTGGGGGTGAAAAACACATTGAAAAACTGTACTCAAAGAGTAATTATCAATGGTTTGCTGTCAAACTGGGAGGACATATCTAGTGGGTCTTCTTTGGGTCTGGTCCTATTCAGTGTTGGCATTAATGACTTGGACAATGGGGTGGAGAATATGCTTCTAAAGTTTGCAGATGACACCAAGCTACAAGAGGTTGCTAACACTTTGGAGGACAGAATTAGAATTCAAAATGACCTTGATGAATTGGAGAATTGGTCAGAGAGCAACTAGATGAAATTCAACAGACAAGTGCTAAGTACTTCACTAGGAAGGAAAAAATCAAATGCACAAATATAAAATGGGGAATAACTAATAGGCAAAAGTACTGCTAAAGAGTATAGTGGATCATAAATTGAATGAGTCAATGTGATGCAGTTGCAAAAAAGGCTAATATTTTGGGGTTTGACAACAGGAGTGTCATATGTAAGACATGGGAGGCAATTGTCCCATTCTGCTCGGTACTGCTGAGGCCTCAGCTGGAGTACTGTGTCCAGTTTTAGGCACTGCATCTTAAGAAAGATGTGGACAAATCTGAGAGAGTCCAGAGAAGAGAAACAAAAATAATAAAAAGTTTAGATGCGTGTGTTTAGGCTTGAGAAAAGAATGAGAGAGGGGGATATAGGAGCACCTGATAACAGGGTGGATTACTACAAAGGACTGTGGTCAACTGTTTCACATGTCTACAGAAGGTAGGACAAGAAGCAATTGGCTTAATTTGCAGCAAAGGAGATTTGGATTAGACATTAGGAAAAACTTGAGGTCCCTTCCACTTCTATATTTCTATGATTCTACAAAGACATCACATGCTTTAAGAGTTTAATTAAACTACGTAATTTAAGATTGGTGCTTTACACATTTATGTAAAAATATGCAACACCTATACTACTAGATTTCTGAATCCATTATTTGGAATGTGTCTGCTCTTTTAGTTATTAGGAATTACAGTGTCAATTCTGAAGGATGACTTTCACAACTCCAAGGGTACATAATCTGATATTAAGACCTCTACTGCAGTACAAAGTAGCCATACACACTCCTTACACAATGTAGCCTTGCAGAATCCTACTTTTAGTCTCTCTCCCTTCCCTGTGCATCCCTCTGCCCCCAAGACAGTTCCCTGAGTGAAAAATATTAATTTGCCAACAGAGCTGTAGGAGTAGACGAGTAGGTCCTGGCTTGGGCTGGTAAATTTTAATTACAATTTATTGAGACATTTATTGGTGTCTTTCAAACAGCCTTTTGTCAGCACGCACAATTTAAAAGTATGTAACAACAAGCCACAACTATGAGACAGCTTAACAGGGAGCAGTGCACTCTGTCATATATAGGAGTTCTGAAGCTGAAGTGAGGAGCTTTCCTAGTGGAGACAAGTAGATTTATGAACACAGAGGAATCACATTTCAGCCACATTCAGCTACTGCCTTACGGAGTGAGAATAATTTCAGTCCCAACCACAGACTGTACAGTCAGAGGTATATCGATAAGCTCAAGTTAGGTTAAGTAGGGAAGGATAGCCTCAAGCAAGGAGGATGACTTTAGAAGTCTTCTAAGTTACCTCCCCTTTGCTTGCCACTGCCATCTCAGAAGAGCAGAAGGAGAGGGGAGAATCCAGTTCTGACTGTATTAACTCTCACAAACTGCAGAGCAAATAGACAATTGGCAAATATTTGCCCTTTATACAGCACCAATTGTTAAGTGTTTCAGACAAAAAACTAAGGCAGATCCCTGCCTCTAAGGGCTGACATTCTAAAGAGAGTGACTCCTAGATAAGGCATTGGGAGAGGAAGTGAAAAAAGCAAGCAAATAAGCAGTGATATTATGAGTCATGTTAATTCCATAGTCTGTACACATTATCCTCTTACAGGACTAGAGTTTACAGACTTCAGGAGTAGTATGTTTTAGGTTAGGAACATGGCATTTTGGGTCAGAGAGGGCTTTTTCCAGACATTTATCTATGAAAAAGAGCAAGTTTAAAATGGGGCTATACAACACAGATGTACAAGTTAAGAAAGCCATAGCATTTTAGATCAATGAAAAGATCACAGGAGATTTAACTCCAAGCATATCACACTTGAGTGGCATACCACTGAAACACCTGTGTCTGCACAGAATAAACTCCTCACTCAAGTATGGAATGCAAGTTCTCAATAGGTGTTTAAAACAGCTAGTCTGTGAACTGATTTTTGTTTGTTCTTAACTGTACCTCAAGCTGCTGTAAGAGAGATTTTCCCTTTTTATTGATTTCATTGATGAGGGTGAAAATAGCCACTTTGATTTCCTGTTCTACTCGTTTGTTAGTTTCATTTACTTCTTTTATCCTAAAAAAGAGAAATGTATTATCAGGCAATCACTTTATACTATGCCTCAAAATACTACACAGTAATTTTTCTCACATAAAAAGTAAAGAAGCAATTTCTGTATTTTTAAAGTTATCTGATAAACGCAGAATTGTATGGCTTATTTACTTTCTACCTAACAGATAAAATGTTGCTAACCCAGTGCTATAGATAAACCATCTAGAATTTAATTCTTGGCAAATAAAGGAGAAAGTTTACACAAAGTCTGACCCTGATTTGATAACTTAATGGTTTGACTTTTCGGTCCACCTTTTTATGTTTAACCGCTCTTTCATGTTTTGCTTGAATTAGTATGAAGTATTAATTCTCTACTTCTAGTGTCTTATTTTAATATCTCCAGCTCGTCTTTTCTAATCTGAAAGATGTATATATTAAACTGTATGGCCAGTATGTTTCTCACCCCCACAGAGTTCTCACTGACAAAGACCAGAGCAGTAGAGGTTATTTTACTCTATAATAAATCATGCCACACCTTTGATAGTACCAGCAGTTCCATAAAAGGTCATCTACTTTTATGTAGTTGCAATAGTGTGTCGTGGACAAGCATAATAAAGTATAAAGCATTCCAACTATAAATCCAGTATAATTGACATAGGGACCAACTAGAATTTAAACCACCGAATTAGGAGCCTACAAAAGTATGAACAATAGGCTTTAGTAAATGCACAATGCAATATCAACGCTTGAATATTATTTGTAGGTACTTACCTATTCTGCACTTGATTAGCTGCAAAATTAACATAATTCTTCTTTTCAAGAAGTTTGGCCAACAGATTCTCAATTGCACCCTTCTGATTCTGAAAAGCTTCTTCCAAAAACTGATACCTTTCCAAGCCACAAAACAGGATACCAATTACTGTGGAGCAGTGCACGGAAACTAAAACTTCTCAGTATGGATTTAAACCTATATTTGCTAGTAAAAGCGTGACAAATTATGGCAGAATTACTGGTAAGTAGTGATTTAAGCCAAAACCTGCTCAATTTACAATACTTCTGATAATGGCACAATAAAGCTCCCAAGGAAAGAGAATCCTTAGAAGTCATTTGTGCGCCATTTAAAATTTTCTATACATTGGAAGAAGATGAGAAGCATTACTGTTCACAAGATAATAAGCTACAGGATATTATTGTAAAGGGGACACAGCAGAATAAAGCTCACAAACCATTTTATCGTTTGTCAATATTTGAAAAAACTCCTTTAAAAGTCTATTATGTGGGAAATAAATTTAAGTTATTTTCTTTTATTAAGAAAACATACGTATGGACAAGATGCACAGTGCATAAAGACCAGTCAAAAATTAAAGATATACTGACTGCTAGAATAGACTTCCACTAAGACAGATAATTTCACCTTTTACACTATGTCGTTCATATTCAGTAACAGTAATGTAAATTTAAAGCGGTTACATTCTTTCTAACAGCTTAATTGTTTGGTTCTTCTGGATCTTTTTACTTCACAACTCCCCACACACCAAATCTCTCTGACTGAACAGACACCACTTCTAAAGCACCTTCACTTAGTATTACCAGAAAAGAGTACAAGCAGCTATAGTATCAGACAAGGGAAGAAACTAGGGATGCTTCACTACTTAGTGCAGAGCACGGCAAGACAAGATAGACAACATAAAAAGCAGAACATTTAATTTAAGGCTGGCAAGAATTTAAGAAATACTTTCAAGATTTTGTGATCTTTTCCAATCAGGTGTCCAAGCTAGTAAGGTATCTTCCTCCCAACCCTCCATGACTCGGCTTAATGAATCCCATTACTAAGGCCATGTCTACACTACAAACATTGGTTGATGCAAGTTACGTCAGCGTACACCTGCCAAATATGTAGATTGCTTGGGTGCGTGCATACTTAGCTGTTTGCATTGGTGCTGCATGTACTCCTCAAGAGTGCTTGGGGTTGATGTAAAATACAATACACCATGAGGTATCCCAGTGTGCTACACACTGCTCTCCAATGCAATGCCTTTGGGGGACATTTTTGCAATGTTTTGTGGGACAGCAAGCACTTGCGCCCAGGCATCTCTGAGACCTAGGGGTCAAGTTCCCAGCATGCAACTTTCTCCACCCCATAAAGCCATCTATATAGCCCATAATTTTTGCTCCTTTTTAAAAAAAAATCCCATGAACCCACAAGGCCCTTTTCAGTGTCTGCAACCTCTGACAGAAGCCTGTGAACCACAGAGCTAGCCCCATGAATGCTGCAAATACAGGATGCAGGATTCTCCTGTCTTTCCAGACCTTAAGGAAGTGCTGCAAAATCCAGGACACAAAGATTTCTTCAAGGACAATTTGCTGAGGGACACAGCGAGAAAACAATTCAAGGCTGTTGATGGCTTTCAGGGAGCTGCTGCAGATGGTGGGAATATCTTGTCTGGACCTGAGAAACAACCCCAGACTGGTGGGACTGCATTGTAATGCAGATTTGGGATGACAAGCAGTGGCTGCATAACATTCAGATGCAAAAGGTGACATTCCTGGATTTACGTGTCAGACTTGCCCCAGCCCTGGGACACCAGAATAACTGCACTGACAGTGGAGAAGTGAGTGGTAAATTGCATGTTGGAAACTTGCAGCGCTGGATTGCTACTGGTCAGTAGGAAGTCATTCTGGAGTTGAAAACCCACAGTGGGGGACATTTTCATACAACTGTGTAGGGCCATTAATGGTCTCCTGTTATGCAGGACTGTGACTCTTGGCAATGTGCAAGACACAGTGGATGGATTTGCAGCAAGGGGGTTCCCGAACTGCACTGGGGTGATAGCTGGAATATCTCTATTTTGGCACCAGCCCACAGTGCCACAGGGTACATCAACAGAAAGGACTACTGTTCCATAGTCCATGGATCATCATGGATGCTTCAATGATTTCACTGTGGGCTGGTCAGGGAATGCTTGCATCCATAAGAACACAGGACTGTTCAGAAAGCTGTAAGCAGGGACGTTCTTTCCCAGCCAACAGACTATCATTGGCAATACTGAAATCGAACCCAGGCTACCCCTTGCTCCCTTAGCTTATGAAGTTATACACCAGCCACTCAGACAGCACCAAGGAAAGATTAAACTACTGGCTCAGCAGGTGCAGAATGGTAGACTGAAGGGACACTGGCTGATTTGCTCACTAGATTGGGTCTTGGTGAGAAAAATATCCCAATGGTTATAGCTGCTTGTTGTGTCCTGTGTAATAGCTATGAGGCAAAGTGGTAAATACTTTGGGTGCTGCTAAGAACTGTGTAGTACTTATTGTACATTGATAAATATGACTGCATGTTTTCCTGAAGCTATGGATTATATGATGCTTGGTGTGTTTTGACAATTGATATGCATTCTGCAATATTTGTTTGGAATAAAGATAATTTGATTCTTCAAAAATAGAACTTTTATTCAGTAGAAAAAGCAATACAGAAAATCAATATGCAAAAACACCCCAAAACAAGAAGCAGTGTTATACAAGTTTTTAACAACAGGGTGAAAATTTAAAATTATAAAAGCAGTAAACATTTATGTCCATTTGAGTAAACAAATGTAACCCATTGTGGCTATATGCACACCAACCGGGGTCCTCATAGGTCAGTGTATGTGGAGCTGTGGTTTTCCGTGCTGTCCCCCGGCGTGGAGTGATAAGGGTAATGATGGGCCCTGTGATGCCACGTGTTATGTAGGAAGCAGTGACAATGGAGTTCTCCACGGACTGCAAAGGGTGGACAACTAGGTATTTTTGGACATGTAGGTCAAGCAGGATCTGCAGCATTTGGGTTTGCTGCCTGAGAAGACCCGCTGGGTATGTCTACACTGCAAACAAACACCTGTGGCTGGCCCATGCCCGAGCCTGAATGTCTACACAGCAATTAACCAGCCCCATAGCCTGAGTCAGCTGACAGAGTCCAGCCAGAGGTGTTTACTTGTGGTGTAAACATACCCATTATGTCCTGGTGCATTTCCTAGGCCTTTTTCCCCTGTCCTCTCGGTCTTGCTTCATGCTCTTGGTCATATTGCTCCAAGTCCTTTGTTCATGGCCCAATGCAGTACTGGCCTGCAGGTTCTCCCAGAGTGCATCACTCCTAGTCTTTTTTCTCCACCTCACTGAGGTGAGGTGTTCTGCGGGTGTGGAGGGGCACCCCTCAAGGCCGCAACAGCAGCAACTACTGATAAAAACAGACAGATGTGTCATTGGATTTACAGTCACAAGGGAAAGGGAGAGAAGTTTCCAAACTCCCATCCCTCGTTCTCATAAACATTTTTAATAAGACGTTTATTGACACTTTGGCTTTGGAGTGTCCCGACAATGCTTTGCTTTCCAGCCCCGGCCATTGTGAGTATGGCCCACTAGAGACAAGGAGGTGAGGGGGTGGAAGGATTTCCTGTTGCATGAAGCTATAAAATTTCAATCCCTATTCTATGGGTACAAGTACAGGGCAACAGCACTGAATATTGGCACTATTTTCCACAGCTGGTGGTGATTTTAGCGAGTATCTCACAGCTGAGGGTCACAAAGACACAGAGAACACAGTTGCTACTGGTGTCCTGAAGCCGCCTGGGCTCACGTGCTGCTAGCCTGTTGGTGCCAATGGTGCCAATCAAACTCATCACAGGTAGCGTGGGAAAGCATACTGCCATGGAGGAAGAAACAAGGGAGTCATCACTAGAAACCTTCAGGAGAGGATTGCAGACCATTTCGATGAAAGTTCCACAGAGATCTCTTAGGAGGATACAAAGGACATCACTATGTACCTAAACATAGTCTTCTACATATCCCAGCTAACCAAATTTAGAGAATGATAATCACATGCCAAATCTACCTCTTCTCATACAAGCAAAACAATGAAAAGTTGATACCTTTGTCTTGTTAACTTGGGGGTGGGCCAAAAGCCATCTATAATGAACATTTTAAGGAAAAAGGCATGCACACACTTTTCCAAGTCCCCTTCCTTTTCATCAGGCTAATCTGCACTTGACTGGCTAGACTGTGATACAGTCTCAAACTAGTCCAGGGTTCATGACATGGCTGGAGTCCCATACTGTCTTTTTCTTCTACTCCTCGCTGTTCACGGCAGGGGTCTCTGTGTCAGGCTCCTCCAAGGTATCCACAGTGACTGGCGGGGTGCTGGTGAGGTCTCTGCCAAGTAGTTGGTTGTAGAAGTGGCAGGTCTGAGGCACAGCATCAGATCTATTGTTGCGCTCCCTTCACTTTCACATGGCATTGCTGTAGATCCCTGTCGTACCTCTTTGCCTGCATCCCCAGTGCAGTCTGTTTGTAGATGTCCACGTTTCTATGGTTGGTCCACAGCTGTTCTTGCACAGCATCTTCGTCCCACAGGACCAAGAGAGCCATTACTTCCTAGCTACTCCAGGCAGGACAGCTTTTAGTACCTGTCTGTCTGTGCATAGAGCTGGCATGGTCAGCTGCACACAATGGCAAACCGCTAGGTATGCTCATCAAGGGGGGCAATCAGGAAAAGGTATTTCAGCACCACCCAGGGGAGCTTAAAGGGCATGCCTTCCAGCCTCTGTGATCCCTGGGCAGTGGAGTTTCACCTTGTGACCACTGCAGTCATTGTTGTAGGGAACGGAGCACTGTGGAACAGCTGCTGGAGTCTGTTAGGGCCAACACAGGCCACGCAGTGTCTACACTCACAGGCCATAGCTCTATGCCATTCAGGGAGGTGGTTTTATTGCATCATTTTAACAGGGAATTTATGTCAGCCAGAGACAAATTTGAGCATCAATACAAGCACAAATAGGTCAATGCAAGGCTACTTGCCTCAACCTAACTTCATAGTATAAAACAGGCCAGAGGGTCACTCGCTACTTCTATTGTGGCTTAGTTGTATATAAATCCCAAGCTTCTGAAGTGCAGCTTAGCAACAGTGTTCGGAAACTTAACCAAGAGAACCCCACAATATGCTTCTCCCCTCCCTCACTAGAGGCAATTACAGCACTCTTCAAGAGGTCAGGGAGTTCTAGTGATGGAACAAAAGTAATTTATACTCTGCTCAAAGACTACCATTGAAGGGGTAAATGAGCCTCATTTGAAATCTAGAAGGGCAACTGATCTGTCTAACCAATTCAGAGAAATGTCTGCATATAGTGTTTAAAGTATGCACAAGCCGCATTACTTCCCTCAACTCCACGTTTGTGCAGTAAACCACAGTAAGAAGTGTGCTACTTAGACCAGTATATTTAGTTTTTGTATTGGCAAAATACTATCCACTTTGAACTAACAATGGACAGGTTTGAATTAAAAGAGCCTCCTCCCTCAAAACTAGCATAACAATGTTACTTTCCATATACAAGGAAAAGAACCTTACAAATCCTGAAATATATATTAAAGGCCCACAGATACCAAAAAAAATCACTCATAATCTGCATGGAATTTTCTGTCTGTTCTCATGCAGTGTCTCTGATAAAAAGATTAAGAGAATCACCTTTGGCAAATAAGAAATTTTACTGAGTTTATTTACTGCTAAACTTTTGGCACAACACTGCTGTTAAATTATCTAGAACGACTGGATTTTACTCTAATTTCTAATATTTGGGTTGGAAGGAACCTAAACCAACTAGTTCATGTCAGTCTATTGCCACAAGATAATCTCGGCTTTCTACAGCATCCCCAAAAGCTCCTTCCCTCAAAGCTGGCTGGAGTCTGAGCAGCGTGCCCTGGGGCTATTCAGATAGTGATTCAGCAGCCTCTTGTGTTTCAAAGGATTAGGATTTCAGGTGAGGAATAAGCAGGAGATTAAAAACAGTGTGTGTGTTCACCTGACAAGATTTTGCTTACACATTTCACAGAGCTCCTTCAAAATAAAACTGGGATTTTGTTTATGTAGAGGCAGACATCTTGGCCATCTGTAATTTACAGCTGCACCCAGAAAGAGATATTTTAAATAAAAGTTTCTATTTAGTGGCACCTGAAAGCAGGTTATTAGTGAAGTCTTATGGAAGAGAATACACTGTAGAACAAGATGTGTCTATTTATGGATTGTTAATCAGTTAGTGTTAAGTGCACAACAGGTGGAAATGTAAAACAGGCTACCAAGCAAAAGCTCGTCAACAAATCCTAGACGTCAATATTCTTGGTAATTGTATTCTGAGGCTATTTACAATCAAATAGCATGAAAAAAACCTGGGCCAAAATTGCTTACATTATGAAACTGTCAGTAACTGTTAGAAGTTAAAGAAGTTAAGTTTTCTCTATTAAGCTGCTTTAATGTTCTATGAAGTCATTGACTATGCTGGAAAGGTACTAAAAACGGCTAGATCAGCTGTTTCAAACCATTGTCCAAATAAACTGAAAGAGCAGCTTTACAGAGAAGTGCTGTCTGGAGACAGATTGCAGTAAGCAGTTCTGCAATGGTCTGCTAAAGCTCCCAACGTGCAGAGTTTTATTTCTATAGTTGATTACTTGAAATATATATTTGCACATTAGAATCCTTACTACACCACTGCATAACTACTTACCAAAATTCCCAAACAGCATCATTCAAATCACTGCACAACCATAAGACTTCAAAGACTTTATGCTCTTCAACAGCTCCTTCTCTCCAGTGGATCAGATAATTTCTTAAGACTAATACAAAATGAGAGGAAAACTTACATGTTACCAGCCTCACCATTTTTAATTGGAATTAGGTAAGTTTCAGACAAGCAACACACCAAGACAAGTGGATCAGACTTCAGCCCACTGTATTAGGCAAGTACATTCATCCATGATGCAAACCTTATATATAAGCTTTGTGATTTAGCCTAAAAAAGTTATACAGTATGCATCACACTAAAACATGACCTTTCCAGAAAATTACTACCTCACCCATCATTCACTACTATAGCCTCCATTCATTCAAAGCACCACTTTTTTAAATCCAGGTTTGTGCCAGTTTTGTGTTTTATTATATTTCATTTGTGTACACCTTAAAGTGGCAGCTCCACTTGAGTGCCAGGCAAGTTTATACCTTAACCTCTACTGTCAATTCACCTCAAGCCCTGACCAGCAATTCTCTGAATCCAGTCCTAGATGTCCCACATAGCTCTACCAATGCACCACCCTTACAAGTCGCAGGGCCCTTTGCTACACCAGACATAAGCAGGCAGCCAGCCATGTAGCATTGTGAGACTGTTATAAGTATCCACCACAGATGAGGATGAGACTAAAATATTAATTTATACTTATGACTTAACTCACCTGTAGAACTCAGGACCTTAAAGGAGGCCTAGTGAGTTCCCCTCACCAAGAGAGCATTTCAGTCTAATGAACAGTAAATACAGCAATATTTAATTACACAAATGCTTGATATTAATTTCACTTCCTCCTGCTCTGAGAAAATGCACCAAGGAGGTAAAACATGTTAATGACTGTACCTGTGTTCTTTGTGTTCCAATAACTGACAGTCTCTGCATGTCAGTCTGTCACATGTTTCACAGAAAAGTTTTAACTGTTCTTGTTTGTGGACAGGACAGAAAACAGGACGTTGACCGGATGCTCCCACGGCCTCTGTTTTTAAAAACAAACCATTTTTGCATTTTAAAATAAAGTTTGAAGAGCAAAATCTCTAACTGCCATGCTGGGTAAGACTTAAGAAGTCAGGCAAGGATAATTATAAACCTATTCTCAGGTAAGTCAGTGCATATTACTGTAAATATGTACTTATTAAAATATTTAGCGTCAGTAGTGCCAGGTGTGTTACTTTTAAGCAAAGAAAGGGTGAGGATTGCTTTCCCTTCCCTGCCTTAAAAAACCCCAAATCAAGCTATTTTGTTTGACTATAAAGCCACATGTCATTTCACCCTCATTATCTGAAGGTTCAAATACCCCTCAAACTTTTGTATTGTCAAGAACCCAGGGATCTTCTAAATTACCTCTTTAAAACCCTGACAAAATAGCAGTAAATCACATTTAATGGGAAAACTAATGTTAAAGTAACCACCAGCACTACTACTAGGGAATTTCATTTTGGCCAACATTCAGTCATCTGAACTGCAGTTGGGCTGGATAATAGAAATTTACACACAAACAAACAAAGGATAAAAGGCAAAAAAATTATTTCTGAGATTCCAAATTGCCCAGTGACCCTTTGAAGACACTTGTGGAGGAAAAGCAATCTTTGGAAGATGAAGCAGATCAGGATTAAAGAGAAGTAGTAAGTGGATGTTTCCTTGTATCCTCAAGTACTGTCTGAAGCTTGTTACGTGATGCAAGTTATTGTAAGGAAAGACAGCACACATGAATACAAAGTTGGGTCTTCCACTAAAGAAATGTTAAAGTATTCAAGATATATTTCACATGATCTAACAAACCATCACAAACATATAATAGATAATTTCTTCCAAGTACATGAAGAGTACATAATTCACCACAGCTGATAACATCACTAAGAATCACTATGTGGTTCGGTTTCTAGGGAACGATGACTGTATTAAAACAGTCCTAAATATGGAAGTGATATTTTCTAACGCTCTACATTCGCAGCAAAGTGTTGAAGGGTAAATCTGGCTGTATTGCCATCCTGACAAAGTTATGCTATTTGTAGGTATTACATTAAGAATGTCATTTTTTAGGTAGCCATGCTGTTGTGGCTTTACCTGGACACACTGCCACCTAGTCAGATTTAGAAGTTTGAAAATTTACCTGTGTAAGATCTTATGAATTAGTAAATGATGTCAAATTTAAGACAGAAATCAAAAAGCCTCTTAAAGTTTAATTTTGCTGCTAGAACGAGTTTTTGGACTAACCAAACCAATTTTCATGAATATTAAGCATTATAAGTCATTAATAATACAGTTTTGGCATAGACCAGGAGTTCCTGGAAAGCACTTAATGTGCAACTACACTAAAAGGGGACCAAAACTGCCATCATGAGGTTACTAGTTACATACTCTCGACTTATTTGATATCACTATTGTGAACAGAACTGACTGTCTTAATTTGACCAGCCTACATGACAGACTTAGATTTTGCAGAATCTAAGCTTCAATTTAAAAATCTTTTGTCCCTCGTTTGCAAAGAAAACCTTCCAAATGAAAATGCAGTAGTTTTACATACCCCGAAAACGGCTCTAAGAGGAGTCCCCATTTATTTCAGTAGGTTGTGAACTGCAAAGCCTAATGATGACAAATTAAGGACCACATTTCTCAATACTTTAGATATGCAATTAGACAGTTTGCTGGTACTACTGTACTAACTGAGTGCACAAATTTGGCGTGAAATTGCACATGTAATTGGTGAAAGATACTAAGCAGAAACAGTGATGGTCCTGAAAGTGTGCTGCCAATTGCATCCCCACTTAGTGATACTGATGCAATAGTAACTTGGCATCCTGTACAAGGGACATATTCTATGCTCAATCTTTATGTAAACCTCCTGTGGGAGCCCTGTTGCATATAAAGGGTGGTACAGTATGACAAACTTCATAGCCCTGGTCCACAGACCACAATTAAAGGTGTATTCCAGTCCTCTCCACCAGATGAGTTGACACCTGTTTTACACTCCTCCCACTCCCTTTTTAAACTACCAACCCTGAAAATACATCCTAGGATCTTGAAATGTAGTTTGGCTCTGTTACTAGCAATGATAGAACCAGAAAGGTTCTACAACTGGAATTTAGCCAAAACAGAATCCAGTTCACGCTCCCATATCTGTCCTAGCTCTTCAGTGTTAATAAATACATTTGTCACTAAGGTAATCCGGTATGATTCAGAATACACATCAGTTCTGTTGATTAAGGTGGTGCACCACTCACACTTTTAAAAAAAACCCAAACCCAAACAAAAATAGAAGCCTCACCCTGTTTTTCTGTTCTATACTCATGCATTTCCTTCACAGACCCTTTTAACAGTATTAAGTATTACCAGAACAAGCCATTTTAAATTTATTTAACATGTACAAGTTTCTTCCACTTTCAAGGCTCACTGACTGCATGTTGGCTTGCCTGTATCTTTCTCTAAAACCTTCCAGGGAAGTCGCAGACTAAAGGTAAGTACGTACAACTCATCCTTCCTCTCTTGGTTTGTATGGGCACACACGCTCACCCACACCAGAAACCTCCAAGTAGTTTTTATTCCTAGACTACAGGTAGGATTGGGCAAAAGATCAGCAAACTTACCTGAGGAGACATCCTCTTTCTTTCTGATCATATGATCTTTAGTAAATTTTACTCGCTGATGTGCTTCTATGCATGTCTTGCACAGCCATTCCCCACATTCCACGCAAAAGCCCACAGCACTAGCATTATCTTCACAACTAGTGCACACCTAAAAGCAGGAACAAAACAAGTCAACATAGTTACTTATAAAGATTCAATTTTCCTGTGGGGTTTTAATATGCATGTAAGTGAAGTCCAGTAAAAGTGTTCATTTCTTTCGATGCTCAATCACATATACCTACAAGATGCACATACACCAAACAGTACCTAACTTGCAGTAAGAAAAGTAGAAAAACATACCTGTTCCGATTTCTCATCAGAGCTACTTGGTGCTTCCGAAGTGTCCTTCACAAAGTAGTTATCCACCAGGTCTATCTGTCTGCACTCCTGGCGGCATATTGGACACCTGATCACACCAACTGCAACACAGAAAAGAAATGTTTTACATTCCCTTGGTTTCAAGGAACAAAACGATGAAAGTCAAATTTATAACAATGTGCCAGAATCAAGTGGGTTTAAAAGACAAGTGACCAGAATGAACAAAGAAAACCGTCTTCTGAGTGCTTAATGTGATTGGCTAAGTGAAAACCAGACTCTAGGATTAATATCAACACCCTAACAAACCCACACTGGGCCAAACATGGTGAAGTTTCGGCCAAACCTTTAGAATGAAGGACCAAACACCACTAAAGAGACTTTCCTCCCTTCGGGGGGCCAAGCCCAGCTGGTTTGAATTGTGATGCAATCATTCAGAGACTTCCCCAACAAGATCCAAGTATAGTACGTCATTTAGTTAAATGACTTGGTCTTGGCTACATGGGTTTTTCTTTCTAAGTAAGGTTAACTATTTTACTCATTGCATCCCTTCCCTACACCTCAGATCCAGTACACAAATTTAAATGTCAAAGGAGCCTTAAAACCAAGTGACTTCGTCCCCATACTCTCCAATTTGAATTCTTATCATATGGATACAATTATTCCACACTACATTAAGGATTTTAAATGCCTATAATGTACTCCAGCAGACCGTTCCTAGCTGCAATATTGCAGGCAACAGAACCTCAATCACATGCTTCCACTAAGATTTACCAGAGTACCATGGGGATATTCTAAAAATCTTTTGATTTTTAAACCCAAAACCAACATTTTCCTTAACAGCACAAAAGCCAGCCATTAACCTAGCTGTATTAGTCTTGCTACGTTCTATACCAGGCCTGCACAACATGCGGCCCAGGGGCCGCATGCGGCCCGCATGGGCTCACTGTGCGGCTCGCAGGGGTTGAGTAGGTGGGCTCACTGTGCGGCTCGCAGGGGGGTGAGTAGGCAAACGGTGGGTGAAGGGGGGGGGGCTGAGTAGGCAAGCAGGCGGGGAGTGAGTAGGTGAGCCAGGGGAGGGGGGCTGAGGAGGCAAGCGGTGAATCAGTGGCTGACCTGTTCTACTGATCTGGTCTGGCTCGCATCCCCTCTCCCAGGGCCAGCTTCAGGCACCAGCAAAACAAGCAGGTGCTTGGGGCGGCATATTTCTAGGGGCAGCATTCTGGCGCCGGCCATCATAGGCGCCAACTCCGAGGCATGGGGAAAAAGTGCCCCTGCCGCCCCAGCTCGCCTCCGCTTGCTCCCCTGAGCGCGCCGCCGCCACTCCACTTCTCCCCCTTCCCTCCCAGGCTTGCCACACGCGAAACAGCAGTTTCATGCAGCAAGGCTGGGAGGGAGGACAAGCCGAGTGGTGGGCGCTCGGGGGAGGCAGCGGTGGTGGTGGAGCGGAGGTGAGCTGAAGTGGGGAGTGGTTCCTCTACCCCCCGTTACTTCCTGCGCCCCCCCCAACTCACCTCTGCTCCGCTTGCTCCCCTGAACGCGCCGCTGCTCCGCTTCTCCGCCCTCCCTCGCCTGAGAGGGAGGAGGGAGAAGCGGAGCGGCAGCACACCCGTGGGAGCAGGCGGAGCGGAGGTGAGCTAGGGCGGGAGGTCGCGGGGGGCCTGCAGGAAGCAATGGTGGGGGGGAAATGCGGTACGCCGGGGGAGGAGGCGGGGCTGGGGATTTGGAGAAGGGGTTCAGAAGGGGTGGAGTTGGGGCGGAGCCGGGGGCAGAGGGGCATGAATAAAAGGGGGGGCGGCCAAAAATGTTTTTGCTTGGGGTGGCAAAAATACTAGAGCCGGCCCTGCCCTCTCCAAGAGTTGCAGCTGTCTGGAGGTGCCTGCCTTCCACGCCTTCCTCATTCACACCTCATTCATTCAACAGGGCAATTGATTACAAAGTGGGGGGAAGATCTTATTCTACTTCTAGCAAAAAGACATTTTTCTTTTACCTTAATTATACTACCTTAGGGGCCTGCTATAACATATTACCGAGGTTCAATACTGCTGTTTCGGTGGGGTGGCGCTGGGGAAGGAGGGTTTGTTTCCGCGGGGCAGGTGGCGCTGGGGGGGGTAGTGTTTCGGCAGCGCTGGGGGGGTTGTTTCCGTGTGGTGTGTGGCGCCGGGGGGGGGGGGGGGGTTGTGTTTCAGGGGGGCTGGGTGGCGCTGGGGAGGGGGGTTTGGCAGCGCTTGGGGGGGGGTTTCGGCCCTCAGCTGTTTTCTTTGGAGTAATATGGCCCTCGCCGCTTTACGAGTTGTGCAGGCCTGGTCTATACTATGAATTAGTATGGACTGCAATGAAACTACCAGAAAAAGAAAAGAAATCTCAGAGCAGACTAAATGTGTCCCCTACATAAGCTTAAAGTTCGTACTGGAATAAAGCACTGACAGTTTGGATGGTCACGCCTCAGAGTTAAATTAAATATTTTTATTTCATGTTTTAGATGGAAGAATTTTCAGATGAAATATCCAGTATATTTAAGTGAGCAAACTGATATTTAACAACAGAGCTGGGAACTTCAGGAAAAGATGATGTTACTATTTCAGTGGAGATCAGTTAAGTCACTGCCACAGCAGAAAGACATCAAGAACGGAACCTAGAAGCCCAAGCACTTGGAAGCAAGGTTTTGGAAGATACAGTATTTAAACTAAATGGGAATGTAGCTAGATAATCTGATGTCACATTAGTAATTTCCTGTTTTCAGGAACTTTGGTAGGGCATTACAACACTCCACCCAACTTCAAGAAGGGATGTTCTCTAGCATGACCTATTTCTAGCAATTCTGGTTGTATTGTTGTACACCATTTACAATGTGCATAACATTGCTAAACTGTTTAACCAACACACAAATAAATATCAACAAGCAAATGGCAGCAAACAACATAAAGGTAAAAAAAAACAAACCCCAAATTGGTAAAAAAAATTAAGTTACATAGTAATTACAAACTGGATAAACAAATTCCCTGGTAGTAGCAGTAACACTGCATCCTAAGTAAGGCACATGTTATTCAAAACAATCTTGTTCAGTGTCGGGGTATCAATACTAAATACTAACACAGCAATATTTAATAAACTGGTTAATAAATAAAGAAAATGGGTAAACATTCTCCCCATAAAAAGACAAAAAGCAGGGGAATGTAGTAGGAAGAGAGCCTGAGAAATAAGCCCTTGTATCAGAGACCTGGTATGAGGCAGGACCTTCTCACAAAATCTGGCAAAAACAGGGCGAATATTGCAGAAATACACATTCGCAAGAAATGCTAAGCACATAGTACTCACACAAACACATCCAGATATCAAGGATGGTACAAAAACATTCCACAAGGATAACAGGAACACACTGACCCCTCCTAAAAGATCAGGTCAGGATGACAGTACGTAATAGAGATGTTTTGATCAAACCACCATGTACAAGGTGATGGGTAAAAACTAGCCACATCAGGGGGCAGTACTAACTTGTTTGTATCAGAGTATAAAGATGCATCTCAGAGGGAGTATCTTTGTCCAGCTGAGGGGGGAATGGAAAGTCCTGCCATGCACTGAGCTGCGTCCATTGCCACGTGCATACGTCTTAGCATCCTCGTAGAGTCTGCCAGGTGCTATTACCGTGCTTTGTCGACAATAAACCTGGCCTGGCGCCTTTGTACCTTAACGGATCTTGTTGTCATTGGGCAGTTCGCTTTAAGTTTGCTGTGCCAGCTGTCTGCGCAGAACTGGGGCAGCATACAGGGAGCACACACACATGCAGCCAAACTTCTAACCACATTAACCATTGGAACAATTTACCAAGGGTCGTGGTGGATTCTTTATCACTCATGATTTTTAAATCAAGATTGGATGTTTTTCTAAAAGTTATGCTCTAAGAATTATTTTGGGGAAGTCTGATGGTCCATGCCCTACAGAAGGTCAAAGGAGAATATCACAATGCCCCTCCGCGCGCGCTCTCCCCCCCCCTTTCTGGTCTTGAAATCTATGAATTTACTTTATTATATCTACCTTTTGAGGAAGTAGCTTTCAGATTAGTCTAGAATTAATGGTCACTGCCTCAGAATTCTTGACATACATAAGAATGGCCATACTGGATCAGACCAAAGGTCCATCTAGCCCAGTATCCTGTCTTCTGACAGTGGTCAATGCCAAGTCCCCCAGAGGGAATAAACAGAACAGGTCATCAAGTGATCTATGCCCTGTCACGCATTCCCAGCTTCTGGCAAACAGAGGCTAGGGACACCATCCCTGACCATCCTGACTAATAGTCACTGATGGACCTATCCAGTTCTTTTTTGAACCCTTGGCCTTCACAATATCATCTGGCAAAGAATTCCACAGGCTGACTGTGCATTGTGAGAAAAATACTTCCTTTTGTTTGTTTTAAATCTGCTGCCTATTAATTTCATTTGGTGACTCCTAGTTCTTGCATTATGAGGAGTAAATAAACACTTCCTTATTTACTTTCTCCACACCAGTCATGATTTTATAGACCTCTATCATATCCCACTCCCTAGTCGTCTCTTTTCCAAGCTGAAAAGTTCCAGTCTTCTTAATCTCTCCTCATACGGAAGCCATTCCATATCCCTAATAATTTTTGTTGCCCTTTTCTGAACCTTTGTTGCCCTTTTCCAATTCCAATATATCTTTTTTTGAGATGAGGCAACCACATCTGCACACAGTATTCAAGATGTAGGAATACCATGGATTTATATAGAGGCAATGTGATATTTTCTGTCCTATTATCTATCCCTTTCTTAATGATTCTTAACATTCTGTTCGCTTTTTTGACTGCCACTGCACATTGAGTGGACGTTTTCAGAGACCTATCCACAATGACTCCAATGAATCTTGAGTGATAGCAGCTAATTTAGACCCCTTCGTTTATATGTATAGTTGGTATTATGTACACATGCAACTGAACTTATTCGGGGGAAATAATCTAGGATGACAAGATCTCGCACCAACCCAAACTCGGGACTGTTGCAAGGGTTAGATTTGCAGAAATAACCAATGGTTTCATATTGTCTAGATGTACAAGTGTTCACTTGCTTATATAATGAAGTCTCCAAGGTAAGGAGAGCCTTGATATTTTCTTCATACTAAAAGCTAAGATTCAGTTAATGATGGACAACCATGTGAGATAATTCCAAAAAAGTACTTAAACCAAGATTCTAGATATACAGAGGGAAAAAATAGTTTCACTAAACAATTACCACTACAAGTATTCTCAGTGGAACACCATCCCCTTGACAAACTGAAACAGATCACATATCCCTCCTCGGTTTTACTACAGTTCTCCTAGGCTAATCACAAGACAGTGGAAGGAAAACTAATAAAACCAGAGGTCTAAAATCTCTGCTCTCTCTGTAGTCAGGTCCCACAGCTTTAATACACTTCTTGAAACACAGCCTTTGGTTCTCGCTGTAAAAATTAAATGAGGGGGGAATAAACAAGCATCAAATGTTTCGAGAGGATTCAGCCATCTAAAAATATGTAATCTTGGTTAGGATGATATCACAAGACTCAAGAAAAACAGTTGTCCTTCAAGGGTTTTTACATAAAGAGCCAAATACTTCTTGAGATCCCATGTGAAAAAAATCTATTTTCACACTATTTTTAGGGTGACCTGCAGAAAGCCAATGTTTTAAAAAGAAGAGACAAAAAACGTACCACCTATGAAAGAAGGTAGAAACAACAAGTTACAATTTCAGATCACAAGAAGGACCTTGTCGAGCAAGCAAAGATGTGACTGCACATGAAGTGCCCACACCAAAGTAATGGGTATGGAGGATATATCAGAACTTTCCTTGAACCACTAGATTTATACTCCTGATTATGTTCATTAGAGCCAGAGTAAGAGTGCAATTATGTACTCAGCGGATTACAGAGTCCTTCTAAAAAAAGTTTTTATCTTCTCAGCCTGCACATTAAATGTCATTTTCGTGTTTCAGATTTCATTATTTTCAATAGTGGTTTTCATATATCCTGTGCAATATTATGTAAAACGCATCAGCCTGTGTCCCATATTCTTCCAGTCAGAATACATATCTATCAGTAAATTTATGTGAGATCTAACTATTAAGACTCCAAGTTCCATTCTCCCAAACGTTGATAAGCTTTCTGTATGAGAAAAATGTGGAAATGGTGTTATTTTATAGAAAAGAAAAAACAGGAGGAACTGGTCACTACCATCAAAACTTCCACAACATGTAACTAAATTAACAGAAAAACAAGTGTATTTTAGTACTTAAGCTATCTATGGCTCAATGTTTTAATCACGAAGCCAGAAGAACACAAGGAGGTTTTCCTTTCCAGTCTTCCAACAGGAGGCAACTTTCTCTCCTGTCAGGAAACAGGCAGAGCTTTCAGGAAACAGGCCGTTTCCTTGAGGTGCTGGTGGACATGGTGGTGGTGTTTTCCGATCCACCCAAGGCACCTAACAGAGCTTATGATGGAGCAGAACACAGACATAGCAGACTGAAACTAGCTGATGATGCTATAACCATCACAGACCGAACTGAGTGCTTGGCACAATGTGTTAGTGGGGCTGTTCAAACTTCCTGTAACGTGCAGGGTGGTCAATGACGTTTTCCTGCAGTGCACCACGGTCAAATAGCTAGAGCAGCCACACTGTGGGAGGCTACTAGATAGTCTGGGATCTGACTGGTTTGATTTGGGTCTGCATACTGCAGTGTGGATGCCAGAACCCCAGGTTCGAACACAGGTTCGAAAATTCGTGAACGCAGAGTTATCAATCATTGTAGACCCTAAAGCCCTGGGTTCTCTAACCCAGGGTCAGCTGGGTTGAGTCCCTCTAAACCTGGGCTTACACTAAAGTGTAGATATACCTTAAGAGTTCATTGTATCATACACAAAAACACACAGCTGCTATGTAAATTAGTACCACAGATAATAGTGGTTCTTGTTTCTCTCCTGTAACCCTAGCTAAGTCTGATCTAATCAAGGAGCAGGAATAACTTCTTACCTGAAAATCTGGTTTGAGTCACCAATCCAGCAGGTAGGGAAAGCCTGCCTGGCACTGTCAACCACACTCAAATCGAGATAGGTTTCACTTGCCATCTTCTCGCATCATGAGCCACTCCTCCCTGTCATGGCACCAGGAGAGAGAGTGTTTCCAAAGCCTGCAACAGAGGGAGAAGAGAAACTCCCAGATCCCTTGTGACAAGTTCCTAACAAGGGTCAGGTGACCCCAATAGGAGGAGTAATTCACCTAACACACTAATATGGGCAGAGGGCAATCATGAAGGAGGAAAGGTGGGAAAATATGCCCCTAAAACTGTGTGGTGAAGGAGGCACCTGTGAGTGAGAAGAACTAGAGTACATAGTGTTTAATGAAGGAATTCAGTCCTGTGTAACTGCTCTGTAGATTTTGCATACTGACAATGATCTGACTTATTAAAACTACTCAAAAAAAGAATGCACTGGAGGATGGATGAAGGGAATTCTTGTCACCTTCTAAGAATTGTCACTATCCTTCTAGTCAGCTGCCAGACCCAAGAAAGGGAATTTGAGCCTCCATTAATCAGACAATGAATTACAATCTTGAAACTGCAGCGTGAGAAGCAAGGACATCTTAACGGTTCTTCAGCTATCTGAATGATATTTTTAAGAGATAGAAGTTATTTCCTCACCTTCTTGACTGAAATAGAAGATAGAACATCCAGATGAAGGAAAGCCTTGTTGAGATGAAGGAAAAGATACAAGCAAAAGAAGTTCTACTATATACCAGGAGCGTTACATTGTTAGATAACTGCAAAAAGGCTGGAAAGTCAAGTCTTGCTTAGAGCTCATGTTACACATTCATTTTGTGGGGTCAAAAAGATTTTATTAAGAGAATGTCAATGCAGGAAGCTTTTTTTTGTAGCCCTTTTAATTGTTTATAACTCAGATAACAGAGTATATTAAATTAAAACCTTGGCTTTACTACAGAAGGACTCAAAAATATTCAAAACAATAGTAAGGAAAGTCACTATTCCTATTTTCATAGAAGTGAAAAAAAGATCATTAACCCTTACAATAGGTTCTAAAATCCCACACTAACCTATATTGGAGGGTATTAAAGAGACATTGACATAAAAATCGTACCCATCTGAAATTTTACCTACCACTGTCAAGTAACATCTAAAATGTCTTTAAACATATTTTTCATTTTATTTTGTGATTTGACATGAGTATTTTGCCTATTAGTTAGCATCAATGTTTTCTCAGAATAGTCAGATTCCCCTGATAGCTGCTTGCATGGGTCTTTCACACAATACAGGAGATAATTATATTTTTTATTAAAAAATTATGTAAACCATAGAGGTGGCAGTATAATACCCAAAAGTACTTTTAATTATAAATTTACTAGCTTTCAAATTAATTTTGTCCTTTTAAATAAACTGCATCGAACTCATTACTCAGATTCTGTCTTCTTCACCATGACTTCATAAAAAGTTCTCTATTTCTTTAATGCTTTAGAAGATCTGAAAAACAGCCAGAAAAAAAGCTGAATTCTACAAAGACCTTTCGTGCTGTGGGATAAAGTTAGCTGAATCTTTTCAAGACAGCATTCATTAGGGTAAGTCTCCTGCCCATTATCAACCAAGCACAATGTTCTGACTTGGGGTGGAGGGGGAAAAGAAGGAGAGAGTCAAGCTCTTACTTAAAGCATTTGTAAAACACTTGTATGAAAAGGAGGAAAAAGAGTTCCAGTCCACAAACGGAGTAATCCAAACCAGCGCACCTTGCTCTATTTGAATACATTTTACCCAATAACTAGGTGTGTGTGTCCACCCCCATCTGTCCTGGTTTTTCATAATCTGTAAATCAAGGCAAACAAATAGGATTTCACAGACCAAGCCAATGTGAATAAGATTTCTAGAGAAGTTGCAATTCAGGCAGGCTAGCCCAAGAATAAGTCTATGGGCCAGGATCATCTTAGCTGTTTGAGAATAATCAGTATGAGTAGGATTTCTAGAGTCTTGTTTCATGGAAACAATAACTGGAAAGATAACACAGAAAATGGGATTTTCAGCTGAGTTCTGTTTCATGAAAATCTCTGAATATTTGCTAAAAGCCTCTTAAAAAGTTTGGAGCAAAAAGATTCATTACAAGATTTCTCATCTCTTTACTAGAAATTTGCACACTCAAGGATTCTTTTCCTAGAAAGAGGTTGCCCACTCAGCCAGTGAACATTTAGGAGACCTTGAACAAAGAGGACTTTTAGCCCAATGGGCACAAGATTATTTGAGAAGTTGTTTGAAAATAATTGCTGAATTTTCTGATCGTAGTAGAGCCTTTTGACCATAAATGTGGTATAAGAAGATTAGCAGGTTAAGTCTGACCATTTTTAGTTATAAATTGATGCTTTCCCCCCATTCCAAGACCACGTGCCTTGACGAATTTCTTGTTCAGGGGAACTCCCCCTTTAAATTTCTTTGGTCAACCATAAACACCATAAATCTGTTTCCTGAGAGAACAGATCATGTGAACTGTGCCATTTCCTCTTTTCCCTAGATGATTTCAGTATTGTTAAGTTTCCCATGTTCCCTTGCAGCTTTGGTTATTTTATTTAAAGCTTGCTCCTAGACTCATTTTTGATGCAACTGATTATCCAGCTGACAACAGAATGTGAAGTACTGATAATATTATGAGCTCAACATTAGTCAAACTTAAAGGTACCTAGTTTTCTCTATTTAAAAACCTAATTTTACTTATAATTTAAACCAGACAAAATGTACAATTCAACCCAAAGTAAAACCATTGCACTATGCTATAAAGAAAGGTAAAAATTCAAACCTTAGCTTGTTCACAGAGGAGGATTATTTAAGTGTGTTGCTAAGGAAAATATTCATTTTACCATGCAAACAGAAGAATATTCATAAAACTAGATTAGAACAAAAAGATATCTGGCTACAAAATACACTTATTTGTTATATTGATAAAAGTAGGGTGTAGAAAGTAAATTATGAGAGTCCAAACACTGAGCATATAAGCCTGGCTAAATTGCTTTTATTTGGACATTTAATCTTGGATTAAACTTTTGGAAAATGTCACTAAAAATAAAACAAAGAAGAAATGTGAATAAACGGCCATTACGTATTTGCTTATAAGCAAGATGTCATAATATCCAAGATGGAAAAAAATCCCATAAACACAAAAATTAAACAATTAGAAAGCTGAAAAATCTGTTTAAGTTGATTAAATTTAAAATTCACTGTTCTCAGCTAAAAACCATCTACTTAAGCTTCAGAACTTCACAAGCTTTGATGGCTGCAAAAGAGCTGCCAATTTTGCTGCAAACAATCCATTTCATATTAGCAGTACTGATTCAATAACAGAAGGTGCTGCTTCCCAGAATGCCTACTCAACATGCTAAGGGAATAGCAAACGTAGGGAGCACCAAATAATTTTCAAACATCTGCACCAGAGTCCATCCTGTTCAATATAATTACCATTTTTAACAAAGGCTATGTTTCACATGGAGTAGATTAATACTTGTGCTAGGTAACCAAGGCTTCCTCCTTGACAATTCTGGCTGAGGATGCATTAAGTGTTGACATAGTACTATTGTTACATTTTAAACCACTCAATTATATTAGAGAGGACTAACCCACAACTACGCCTCTACCTCGATACAACACAGTCCTCGGGAGCCAAAAAAATCTTACCGCGTTATAGGTGAAACCGCGTTATATTGAAGTTGCTTTGATCCACCGGAGTGTGCAGCCCCGCCCCGCCAGAGCACTGCTTTACCGCGTTATAGCCAAATTCGTGTTATATCAGGTCACGTTATATCGAGGTAGCGGTGTCTCTTTCTTATTTCCTATTAAAGAGTTTCATCCTTAACAATTTAGATGTATATGTTTACTTAAATTGCCATAATGTGTTCAGCGGGAACTACAGTCTAAACACACTTGACAACAGTATTCACCTAAACTTGGGGAACTGTAATGAATTTTCCATGTGAAAAGCACTGCCATTCATATCACAAAAATAAACTTATGAAAAGATTCAGAACACAGCACTAACCCAATCCAAAACTAGTGAAGCGCCCACTAAGAAACAACTGACAGTACAGTTTGGAATTGATACAAACACTTAGATGAGACCATATAAACTGACTCTGAACTCAGACTTCCCGGAGGTACCCAGGATTGTGAGGTGCTTTGCTACCACATGCCCTTAGCTTGAGGAAGCCTGGTCTGTGGCGGTCACCTTCGCTTCTCTGCTAGCATCTCCCTGTCCTGGACACTCTGCTTTGTTTCCCCACTTTCTAGCTCTCTCTTCTATTTCCAGCGTTTGGATCTCTATCTTGTCCAGTTCTAACTGCAGGACTGCCCCCACTGGGACTTGTGCCAGGCTGGTTTCCTAAGCCAATGCCTCCCTCGACCACAGGCACTTTCAATGGATTAATCAGTTGTCCCTGATGTTTATCATATTCCATGAGTAGAGATTTCATCCCCTCTCCGGTTTTCCCTGTAGTTTCCAAGTCACAGTCTGCACACAGTTTTTCCCAATTGTGATCTGGTATGCTTAGCCTACGTCTTTGGCTTACCCATTCTGTCCTCTCCATTCCCCTTACCCAAAATAAACGGAAATCTTTTTCTTTACCTGTTTCTAACCTTCTCACTTTTAAATCTTTTTGTATCTGTGCTATCTGGTACACAAGTGTGTGGAGCGTGACCTTTGGCTAACCAGCAAGGGTGTAGTTCCTGCCAACTATGCCACTGTGAGACTTCCTGGGGTATACCCAGGGTTGTGAGGCACCTTGCTACCACCTGCCATTAGCGTAAAGAAGCCTTGTTTGTGCCTGCCCGCGGTCAGCTCCCTAACCCTAGTGGCCATGGGTAACACAAGCACTCCCCTCGAGGCTTCACAGGCCCTGCTCTGCTGCTTCTTGATAGGTTAGCGATAAGCACAAGTATTGAAAGTAAGTAGAAGTATTGGAAACAAATGGGTGGTAACATATAAAATAAAAATCGTAACATTCATTGTAGAACCTAGACTGAATTAACTAGACACTTATGTCTGATAAAGTAATGCATACCCAAAGTCCTTGAAGCAGGGCCGGCTCTAGGTTTTTTGCTGCCCCAAGCAAAAAAGTTTTTGGCTGCCCCCCACCCCAGTCCTGGGCTCTCTCCTCCCCCACCCCAACTGCACACTCCTTCCGCCGCAGCCCTGGGTCACTGGTAACTCGCTCCCAGGGCGGGTCATTCAGCAGGAATTCTGGATGTGCACAGAACACAGACAGGATTGGTTCCCATATGGTTACAGAACTGCAGTGAAGTGGAACAATTTTCATTTTGTGTGACTGGAGGATATCTGGATGCATATTATGAGGAAAAGTTGAGGTGCCTTTATTATTCTTTTGTTCCATTCTTTGTTTCTATGGGGAATTTGCCAATGCAATATCACGGTCTTCCTTTTAAACAAATAAAACTAAAAAAGCAATGGCTGTTGAAAATAGCAATTCCAGTCCTAATAACCACTGGGAAGCATTTCTTGCTCAATTTATTCTACTTTTTCTACAGCAAGTTACAGTGGATCAGTATATTTGATTTGGGAGACATGAAGTAACAGCTGCCCAAATTGAGCTTGAGCACGCCTGAATATTGAGGGTCTTCAAATCTGGAAAATAAAAGTCAATTTCTGCTTCCATGGCTCAGAAGTGGAAATCCTCCTACGTGTCTGGTACTGTCTCTAAAGCTGCCCAGTCTAGTAGAGCCTCCCCTCCCTTACTTTTCATTTTAAATTCTAGTGGGATCCACGTACCTCCCTTGCTAGGCTTCAGATAGAGAGGGGCACTGTCCATTTAGTCCACCCAATTCTTTCTTTGGGGGAGAGCCCAGGGCTGAGGCAGCAGGAGGTGCAGGTGTGGGGGGGGGGGGGGGGAGAGCCCAGGGCTGGGGCAGCAGGGGGTGGGGGCCAGAGCTGGGGCGGCAGGGGGTGCAGGTGCGGAGGGGGAGGGGTGGAAGAGCCCAGGGCTGGGGCGGCAGGGGGTGGGGGCCAGGGCTGGGGCGGCAGAGGGTGCGCAGGGGGGAAGGGGGGAGGAAGAGCCCAGGGCTGGGGCAGCAGGGGGTGCGCGGGGGGGAGGGGGAGAGGAAGAGCCCAGGGCTAGGGCAGCAGGAGGTGCGGATGGGGGCCAGAGCTGGGGTGGCAGGGGGTGTGGGCGGGGGAGAGTCCAGGGCTGGGGCAACACGGGGGTGAGGGGGGAGCCCAGGGCTGAGGTGGGGGGCGGCAAAAAACCTAGAGCTGGCTCTGTTCCTACCATTCACAGCAAGCTGCAGCATGAGGTTTCAGTTCCACACTCCTTCCCCCTCCCTTTCCTGCTACTAACGGCCAAGGGAATGCTGGGAAATGTAGTTCTTTCCCTGCTCCAGGGCTGGCTCTATAGGCAGGGAGCTAACCAAGGAACTACAGCTCCCAGGGCTCCCTGTTGGTTCTCAGCTCCCCTGCTGGATTCTTGCGCCCCTGCAAATATGCCGCCCCAAGCACCTGCTTGCTTTGCTGGTGCCTAGAGCCGGCCCTGCCTTGAAGAACTTTACAGCCAGGCTTGGCTGTGAGCCTCTTCTCATGAGACAGACGCAGAAAAGCTTGTCTCCTTCTAGGACAGGGGTTGGCAACCTTCAATACGTGGCCCATAAGGATAATCCTTTGGCAGGCCGTGAGACATTTTGTTTACGTTGACCGTCCGCCGGCCTGCCCCGTCCCGCAGCTTCCATTGGCCGGGAATGGCGAACCAGAGCCACTGGGAGCAACAGGGGGCCGTACCTGCTGACGGTCAACGTAAACAAAATGTCTCTTCTGCCAGCAGATTACCCTGATGGGCCGCGTGCAGAAGGTTGCCGACCCCTGTTCTAGGTGAAGACCCAGCGTGTTCCCTTGCCTCACAAAATAAAAAAGTCCCAGCCTTTGTTTTCATGTATAAAGGGGACACAGAGGGAGACAGACCTCCCCCCACCCCGCTTTGTTTCTTCCTATAGTTTTTCTCTTGTAGATTTTGCAACCTCTTGGCTAGCACCAGGCTCAGTATGCAAATAGGCCTCCATTGTGAGGCAGACAATACGCAATTCACATATGACCAGACAGGGAGATAAGTTCCTGTTACCTCCTGCCTGAAAGGTACATGTCTGAGGCATGTCACCCAGAGGTCACTACCCCCCTCCTGTAACCTCTGCCAGTTGGCACCCCAAGATCCCTGGGTCAGAAGAATATTACCTGTTCAAAATGTAATTACTTTTAGATGAGACTTCAATTTTTAGCTCCACTAAATGTTTAACAGCATAAAGAAAGTATCACAGAAACACTGGAAATTCAACTGGAAAGTACACTTTGTGACAGTTCCCCTTTAAGGCTGCTGCCACTTAAAACAGCAGCACAATACTTTGTATTTCATTATTTTTATAGTGATTCAGCAAGACAGAGTGATATCTGATCCAACAGCAAACAGACTGCATATCAGTGCATCTTTGTAACAGAAGACTTCTGCCAAAGAGTACTTAAAATACTAAAGGAAGAAAGCATTTCACAAAACTTCTCTATCCAACAGATTTTGTCCAATATAAAGAGTCACTACAGAAATAATTTCAGCTGCTCCTATTACACCAGTGCCAATGAAAAACATTGGAGAGGAGAAACAATCGGATGACTTGAGTACTGTACCAAGAATTAGGAATCCCTTTACTCCTTGCGCTGACACAAACTTCCTTGAGGCACGGGGCAAGACTCTTTGCCTCATGTAAAATGTTGCTAACCTGACCTAACCAAATACTAAATATGGTATAATGACAGTACCCCGTGTATGTGGCATGTGCACAGCCTGCTTCAATGAAGTTTATTCTGATCAACCTTAGGGCTTCTATCTCAAACACCAGTGAAAATGTCATAGACGATGTCAGTTTCACCCGGCGGCTGCTGCTACTACTTGGGAAAGCAGCTCCAATGTCTGCTAAGGAAGAGGTACAGCAGAGACCTCCTCCCTTCCCTCTGACAGCAGCCAAGAGGCTCTGAAGATGAGAGAGCAGATAAAGTTCTAGCTGCTGAAAAGGCAAGAATGTGGGTAAGGAAGGAGGGGGTTTGGAACTTCAGATTTCAGACTCTATGAGCCAGAATTTGATGTAAAAGATGGAGCACCTAAAAAAAGGGTCCAAAGACAGCACCCTGCTATAAATGTATTAGGTATTTGTATGGTAGCTTTTTACTGCAGTATCTGATTGCCTCACCACCTTTTATGTATTTATCCTCAACACCCAAGAGGCCGGGCAGGGCTATCATCCCCATTTTAAAGATGGGCAACTGGGGCACAGAGTGATTGACTTGCCAAGGTCACACAGGAAATCTTGTGGAGCAGTAACTTAAACCCAGCCTAGGTTCCAAGTCCTAAGCTAATGCCCTACACACTGAAACGTCCTTCTTTAAAAACCCCACACACCTCACACTAACAGCAGCGGAGGCAGCACTTCCCATGAACTTCACTAGCGTGTTGCCAATACTAGTCTCTTGTATCTCACTTTGGCTAGCAGGTGTCTCATCATGTTTACAGCTCCCGGATGGAAGGGCTTAAATTACAGATTTCAGAGTAGCAGCCGTGTTAGTCTGTATCCGCAAAAAGAAGAACAGGAGTACTTGTGGCACCTTAGAGACTAACAAATTTATTAGAGCATAAGCTTTCGTGGACTACAGCCCACATATAGCTATATGCATCCGAAGAAGTGGGCTGTAGTCCACGAAAGCTTATGCTCTAATAAATTTGTTAGTCTCTAAGGTGCCACAAGTACTCCTGTTCTTTTTAAATTACAGAATTCAACATTAAGTTTGATGTTAATACTAAATACAATGGGTAACAGCTAATTAGCTGCAATCACACAGAAATGGTGTCAGATCCTCTTTGTTTCAAATTTCCCCATTCCTGAAACAGGATGAAGTAGCATGCAATAGCAGACTTCAGTTATAGTCACTTTAGACATGAACATGCATAAAGCAGACGGTACTGCAATAGCTAAAAAAACTCATGTGCAACAAGTATCGGGGGTAGCCGTGTTAGTCTGTATCTACAAAAACAACAAGGAGTCTGATGGCACCTTAAAGACTAACAGATTTACTTGGGCATAAGCTTTCGTGGGTAAAAACCTCACGTCTTCAGATGCATAGAGTGAAAGTTACAGATGCAGACATTATATACCGACACATGGAGAGCAGGGAGTTACTTTGCAAGTAGAGAACCAGTGTTGACAGGGCCAATTGAATCAGGGTGGAAGTAGTCCACGCCGAATAATAGATGAGGAGGTGTCAATTCCAGGAGAGGAAAAGCTGCTTCTGTAATGAGCCAGCCACTCCCAGTCCCTATTCAAGCCCAGATTAATGGTGTTAAATTTGCAAATGAATTTTAGTTCTGCTGTTTCTCTTTGAAGTCTGTTTCTGAAATTTTTTTGTTCAATGATAGTGACTTTTAAATCTGTAATAGAATGACCAGGGAGATTGAAGTGTTCACTTACTGGCTTATGTATGTTACCATTCCTGATGTCCGATTTGTGTCCATTTATTCTTTTGCGGAGGGACTGTCCGGTTTGGCTAATGTACATGGCAGAGGGGCATTGCTGGCACATGATGGCATATATAACATTAGTGGATGTGCAGGTGAATGAGCCCTTGATGGTGTGACTGATGTGGTTGGGTCCTCTGATGGTGTCGCCAGAGTAGATATGGGGACAGAGTAGGCAACGAGGTTTGCTACAGGGATTGGTTCCTGGGTTGGTGTTTCTGTGGTGTGGTGTGTAGTTGCTGGTGAGTATTTGCTTCAGGTTGGGGGGTTGTCTGTAAGCGAGGACTGGCCTGCCTCCCAAGGTCTGTGAGAGTGAGGGATCATTTTCCAGGACAGGTTGTAGATCGTGGATAATGCGCTGGAGAGGTTTTAGCTGGGGGCTGTATGTGATGGCCAGTGGTATTCTGTTATTGTCCTTGTTGGGCCTGTCCTGTAGTAGGTGATTTCTGGGTACCCGTCTTGCTCTGTCAATCTGTTTCCTCACTTCCCCAGGTGGGTATTGTAGTTTTACGAATGCTTGATAAAGATCTTGTAGGTGTTTGTCTCTGTCTGAGGGGTTGGAGCAAATTCGGTTGTATCTTAGGGCTTAGCTGTAGACAATGGATCGTGTGATGTGTCTTGGATGGAAGCTGGAGGCATGTAGGTACGTATAGCGGTCAGTAGGTTTCCGGTATAGGGTGGTGTTTATGTGACCATCACTTATTTGCACTGTAGTGTCCAGGAAGTGGATCTCTTGTGTGGACTGGTCCAGGCTGAGGTTGATGGTAGGATGGAAATAATTGAAGTCCAGGTGGAATTCTTCAAGGGCCTCCTTTCCGTGGGTCCATATGATGAAGATGTCATCAATGTAGCGCAAGTAGAGGAGGGGCACTAGGGGACGAGAGCTCAGGAAGCGTTGTTCTAAGTCAGCCATAAAAATGTTGGCATACTGTGGGGCCATGCGGGAACCCATAGCAGTGCCACTGACTCGAAGGTATAAGTTGTCCCCAAATCTGAAGTGGTTGTGGGTGAGGACAAAGTCACAAAGCTCAGCCACCAGGCTTTGACTTTGTCCTCACCCACAACCACTTCAGATTTGGGGACAACTTATACCTTCAAGTCAGTGGCACTGCTATGGGTACCCGCATGGCCCCACAGTATGCCAACATTTCTTAATGTATTGAATAATGTGGCTTATTTATGTAACCTATTCTTTGTAATTATTTATACATACAAGCCAAAAGTTAAAATGAATAACATTTCTTTTTATGTTTCTTCATTGTTGTACTTTACAAAAAAACAAAACCCCAGAATGGAAAAATGAAAAAAAGGAAAACAAATGAGATCACACATTTTGGAAGAGACTTATCTCAGGACTGACTGACTTAATATAACAAATATCCAACAACATTCACTTTAGAGAAGTGGCTTAGAATTTTTAAACTGATACATAGGAGATGCCATATTAGTTAACACTGGCCTAAAGAGCTATAGCTGTGTATCCAAAGGCCCCCCATTTTAAGCTTCTATTTTCAACCAGCTTTTGTAATAAAATTTACCCTTTGAAGTGTCCCATGCTTGTTCTCAACCCAAAGATGAATTTTTCATCACAATATTTAAAGAAAATCCCTTCAGCTGTTTACTTTTTTCTAAGCATGATAAAAATAGTGTTACACACTTCAGGAAATATTTTCAAACACTTGTGTTCTCTAATAACTCAAACTTCCGTTTTGAAGTTGAAACTTGGCATACATGTAGCCTCTGAAGAATGAGTATTTTGCCAAGTTTGATATATTGGTTGAGATAGCCAAAACAAGTAAGTAGTTTTGCACATGTATAATATGTCATCATTTCCCTCACCAGCTTCAAGGCTCATCAAATGCACATATCTGATAGCCACACATCAAAATACCTGTGCTAATTGAATTGATTAGACATTCAAATAAACCCACACAGGTCGCTAGAATGTCACACCATCAGCCTGACGTCTAAACAAAATTTAAAGTAATTTCAAATTCTACATCTAAATGTCTCCGGCAATATTCATGGTATTGCAATTGATCTTTTAAAAAAAAAAGATTGATCTTCCTTTGTAGCTGTTTGAAAGACCTGCACAAAAGCGAAAAAGTGATATCGCACCAGATCCTAGAAAGCCCAGTTGAGGCTGGGACCCGAATGGGATATAGCAAAACTGACTAGCACAAAGCGCTATCAAACATATAAAGTAAACGGAGAGGGAGTAAAAAAAAAACCAAAAACATCAGTTATATCAGAAGTTCCCGAAGTGTCATCAATTGATAGCTGGATGACTGGTCAGTGGTGCTGGCTGCTCCCCCTGATTTCCAGTTGCCAAATTCATTAAAAGACACTTAGAATTTCATGTTTCTTTCTCATATCACTTTTTTATGTAAGCAGTTGCCACAAGGATGTTATGGATCGTGAACAGGAAAAGCTGTTGTCCACAAAACAATCAATGCAATGACTGGTGGCTCACAAGACACTATAGCCCACTTCTTCGGATGCATACAGAGTGGAATAAATATTGAGGAGATATATATACACACACATACAGAGAGCATAAACAGGTGGGAGTTGTCTTACCAACTCAGAGGCCAATTAAGTAAGAGAAAAAAAAAAACTTTTGAAGTGATAATCAAGATAGCCCAGTACAGACAGTTTGATAAGAAGTGTGAGAATACTTACAAGGGGAGATAGATTAAATGTTTGTAATGGTTCAGCCATTCCCAGTCCTTATTCAATCCTTTGTTGATTGTGTCTAGTTTGCATATCAATTCCAGCTCAGCAGTCTCTCGTTGGAGTCTGTTTTTAAAGTTTTTATGTGTGTATATAGATCTCCTCAATATTTATTCCACTCTGTATGCATCCGAAGAAGTGGGCTGTAGTCCACGAAAGCTTATGCTCTAATAAATTTGTTAGTCTCTAAGGTGCCACAAGTACTCCTGTTCTTTTTACGTATTAAAAAGTATGGGAACCTGTAATTTATAGTAATCTTAGACATTTGCAACACACAGGTTAAAAATAATCAGATTCATGTATGAAAATGTATTAAATTGAAAGAGCTCAGGAATTTGTATTGCACTAGTATAAGAAATCATACAAAACCTAAAAGAAGGGATTTCATGGAACATTTTTTAGAATGAAACCTCCACTGAAGTTTAGCCAACATTGCGCACACCACCTTCCTAATTATGCACAAGAAAGAAAGTGAGGGTATGTCTACACTGCAGCTGGGAACCTGCCTACCAGGTCAAGGAGACAGACACATGCTAGCTCTGCTCAAGCTAGCACCCTACAAATAGCAGTGTGCATGTTGCGGCAAGGACGCTGGTATGGGCTAGCCACCCAAGTATGATGCTAGGGGGTCAGGCAGGCTTGCACTCAGGTGGCTTGCCTGTGCCGCCAGGTCCACATTGCCATTTTTAGGGCTCTAGCTCAGGCAGAGCTCGCTCATCTGTCTACCAGGCATACTTTGAGAGAACAGCGTTGTGTCAGTGTCTGAGCCAAACGAAATGCAAATAAACTAATTTATAACCATTTCTGCAGTTTCAATAGTCTGTGATTTAACAGAAGTTTTTACTTTGAGTCTCACTTTACTGAATGCATGATGCTTACCTACAAGCTGACAGAACAGTTCATTGTATTTGAGTGTCACATCACATACATAACTCTGCTCGTTTGACATGTGCAGTCAGTTTTTGTCTTCCTTTTAAACAAAAGGATATTGCACACATTTCTTAGATGTCCATCACTGTCATATAAATGCCCAAAATGCAAAAGTCTATGAAACGTTATGAATGGAACTGCGTACACAAGAGACAAGAAATTAAAAGTAACAGTTCTTAGAGCAATTATAATTTAAATGTTGCAAATTACAGCCTTCACCACAAGAAGTGTTAATGCATCTGATTATATACACACTTTCATCTAACCCAGTGTCTATGTTTTCCTAAAGTTTTCAGAAAACTTCTCCTTGTGGGCTCACTGGCTAAGATTTCAGTAGCCTAATGAAGTCCTGACCCTTTGTGTTCTTCATAAGGGGCTGGAAGAACTGCACATTCTCCATACTGGGATAATCTTCTTAACAGATTGCAAATACCTCACTGAAACATAGTGAAATTCTCAGAACAACCTATCTTCTCAGGGAGAGAAGAAAATCATGGGTGCAACAAACCAACCAACCAAACAAACAAAAAGTGGATCTTCAAGTGTTAAGAGAGCTCTCCTTTCCTGAAATTTTAAGCTTTCATTTGAAAAAAAAGTTTCTATTTTTCCATATTTAAAATATCACTGTCAAAATGTAAACAAGTAGTTATGCAGATGACCAGTAACCCAGCCTTGCACAAAACTGCCTCCATCTGGACAGTAAAAACAACTACAGGAACTCAACCATCACCCAATGAGGCACTGAACCGTTGACATTAAAAACAAGTATCTTTTTGGTTCATTTTTGTTCTAGATTTGGAAACCCAACATTTCATCATTTAAATATCTTCAACTCATTATCAATTGTGAAATATATTAAACCCCCAAGTATTTCACTCAGCATTAGGCATCACTTGAAGGACAAAGGTAAGCATGCTTCAAAGTACTTCTTTCTTTAATACAGCAGAATGCATGTTTGGGTCATTGTTTTACCATCTAGATAATAAAATGGAACTCTCCCATATCAGTCATTTTCAGAAATACATGAAAATGGCTCTTTTACAGTATTTGTTTATACTCCAGGGTAGAGTAAAACCAGCCATTCCCCCTCATGCCGCGTGGCCAATTTGTGAAATTATGGGCCTATATCCTACTTAATGTTTAAAACTTCAGATCCTTTAAGGAATCTAAGGAGTGAAAAATTAGATTAACAAGCTAGCAACAGTAACAGGACAAATTTACCAGAAAAGAAAAAATGTCACTCTACCCCACTTGTCCCAAGGGAAAAAAATATATAACCAATAGTTTTCACTAGCCCTTAAGAATCTTATCTTAGGTGGGCAAAATCTTGTAAACATCATCTAAGCATGATGTAAATTAAGATACATGTAAAATAAACACAATGGAGCATGTAATCTGAAAGTGGTATCCTGCAGTTGCACAGGATGCTTCAGGTGTAGCAGTGGGCATGGCTAACTATCAAGGCTGACAGGGAAAGTAGCTGCTCATGGCAAGCTAACAGGCCATATGGATTGCAGAATTATATATGAAAGAAAAGGAGCTTCTGCAAAGGTAGCTTACATTGCCCATGATTGCACCACACACAGCTCAGCAATGCTGTAGCTGCCTCTGGTGCAAGAATGTTCTATTCCCACAAATGCCATGATTTTCTTGCCATCTAGCTAGTTCCATCTGTAGTGTGTAGGAATGTGTGTCCATTGAACACCAGCATTGTTCAAATATCTATAGCCCTCTGGTTTTACTCAATTCCTAGGGAACCCGCTGGGCTGATGGAAGTTTGACCATGCAATGCTGCACACTGTCCTCCACAGCTTCCAACAGGGCTGTATACTTCCTTGCTCATGCAGTTGATGCATTTTTCAGAGCCATTCATGGGAATCAATTTAGATACCCATAGCCAGATGAACCACAGTACTGATGTTTGCACGTCGCAATTTACACATCAGTTAGGTGTCTAAGTTGCCCCATCAAACAGGTAAGGTGCCTTTTACATCAGTACAGAATATGGCCTAGTGTTCTTTCAGAGAATGTTACTGGAATTTGTTTTCCATCCTTAACTTAATTATTTATTTTCTGCAGAAGTTACTCTTTACTAATTCTCTATACTTGGACACTTGTTTATCTGAACATGCCATTATTAGATAAAGCATGCAAAATTTGGCTTGATAATCTACGTCCTTTAGTACAGTACAACCTATACAGCATGCAAGATTTAGAATCTGGCCTCAGCAAAATGCCAACAGATGTATCAGAGTCCTTCAAATAAGATTTAATGAACCTTTTAAGGTGGACCTTCTGATACCATTTGCTAGAACATCTGATGGGTTCTCTACTCTTTTCCTGTACCCCCAAAGATATCAAATTCAAGTTGTGCACTCTACAAGAGCACACAGCACAGAATGCACAAATTTAACCCTCACTCATTCACATAACCATATGGGACAGATGGATAGGCAGTGTCAAGAACAGGCAAGGTTAAGGTGGACCAGCGGGCAAACAAAGGGTGAACTACTGTATTCATTGGTTTATACTGTAGTTGAGAGCCTCTGATCCTTTCCAGCGTACTGTACCCCTTTCAGGAGTCTGATTTGTCTTCTGTATCCCCCAAGTGTCACCTCACTTAAAAACTACTTGCTTACAAAGTCAGACAAAAACGTCACAGCACATTACTGAAAACTTGCTTGTTTTCTCATTTTACCATACAATTATAAAATAAATCAATTGGAATATAAATATTGTACTTACATTTCAGTGTACAGTATATAGAGCAGTATAAACAAGTCATTGTCTGTATGAAATTGTAGTTTGTACTAACTTTGCTAGTGCTTTTTATGTAGCCTGTTATAAAACTAGACAAGTATCTAGATGAGTTGATGTACCCCCAGGGGTACACATACCCCTGGTTGAGAACCACTACTTTTTAGATCATATGTATGTAGCTGGAGCTCTGCATCTCAGTGTGTACTACATACCATGTGCACAACATATACAAATATCTAATGTTGTTTCTAATCTAAAATTGTTCAAACATGCCAAAAGCACTCATTCTTATTGAAGACTAAGGCCAAACCAAGTTTTATTAAAAATAAGCAGCTTGAGTTGTGAACACAAATGTCTGAAAAGTTTCAGCGATGAAAAGAATGACATAATTTTAGGGCTGTCGATTAATTGCAGTTAACTCGATTTAAAGCGATTTAACTCAAAAATATTGTGATTAAAAAATTAATTGTGATTAATCACACTGTTAAACAGAATACCAATTAAAACTTACTAAATATTTTTGGATTTTTTCTACATTTTCAAATATATTGATTTCTATTACAACACAGAATATAAAGTGTACAGTGCTCACTTCATATTTTTAATTAAAGATATTTGCACTTTAAAAAAGAAAAAATATAGTATTTTTCAATTCACCTCATACAAGTATTGTAGTGAAATCTCTATTGTGAAAGTGTAATTTACAAAAGTAGATTTTTTTTGTTTTATTTTTGAGTGCAGTTATTTAACAATGTAAAACTTTAGAGCCTACAAAGCCACTCAGTCCTACTTCTTGTTCAGTCAATTAATAAGGAAAACAAGTTTATTTACATTTACGGAAGATACTGCTGCCTGATTCTTATTTAAAATGTCAGCAGAAAGTGAGAACAGACGTCCACATAGCACTTTTGTAGCTGGCGTTGCAAGATATTTACGTGCCACAGATATGCTAAACATTCATATGCCCCTTCATGCTCCGACCACCATTCCAGAAGATGTTTTGATGCTGCTGATGCTCGTTTTAAAAATGTGTTAATTAAATTTGTGACTTAACTTCTTGGGGGAGAATTGTAGGTCTCCTGCTCTGTTTTACCCGCATTCTGCAATATATTTCATGTTATAGCAGTCTCGGATTATGACCCAGCACGTTCGTTTTAAGAACAGTTTCACAGCAGATTTGACAAAACGCAAAGAAGGTACCAGTGTGAGATTTTTAAAAATAGCTACAGCACTCGACCCAAGATTTAAGAGTCTGAAGTACGGTCCAAAATCTGAGAGGGATGAGATGTGGAGCATGCTTTCAGAAGTCTTAAAAGAGCAATACTCAGGCGCGCAAACTACAGAACCTGAACCACCAAAAAAGAAAATCAACCTTCTGCTGGTGGCCTCTGACTTAGATGATGAAAATGAACATGCATCGGTCGGTCCGCACTGCTTTCGATCATTATCGAGCAGAACTTGTCATCTGGAAGGACACATGGCCTCTGGAATGGTGGTTGAAGCATGAAGGGACACATGAATCTTTAGCGCATTTGGCACGTAAATATCTTGCGACGCCAGCTACAATAGTGCCATGCAAACGCCTGTTCTCACTTTCAGGTGACATTGTAAACAAGAAGCAGGCAGCATTATCTCCTGCAAATTGTAACCAAACTTATTTGTCTGAGCCATTGGCTGAAGTAGGACTTAGTGACTTGTAGACGCTAAAGTTTTACTTTGTTTTATTTTTGAATGCGGTTATTTTTTGTACACAAGTCTGTATTTGTAAATTTAACTTTCATGATAAAGGAATTGCACTACAGTACTTGTATTAGGTGAAATGAAAAATACTATTTCTTTTATTTTTTTACAGTGCAAATATTTGTAATAAAAAATAAACAAAGTAAGTACTGCACACTTTGTATTCTGTTTCGTAATTGAAATCAATATATTTGAAAATGTAGAAAAACATCCAAATATTTAAATGGTATTCTATTACTGTTTAATAGCACAGTTAATGGTAATTCATTTTTTTAATCACGCAGTTAATCATGATTAATTTTTTTAATCGCTTGACAGCCCTACATAATTTCTTATTGTTGAATACTGATGAAAATATATAGCGTTTTACAAAAAGTTGCATTGAGGTGCATTAGATTTCACTTAAATGAGCAAATTTTTTAAACAGCTGTAAAACTGGAAAAGGGGCCCTTTCATGAACATGTCCCCAAGTTAGTGTTCCTTACAACCAACCCAAAATAACTATTTGTAGAAACTGCTTTTAAAATGGTAATTTAAATATCTAAAAACCTGAAAGTTTCAAAACATATGCTAACTTTCAGTTTTAATCAAGTTTAGAAATAAATCCCATTATGTATCCCAATTTAATTGAACATGGAAATATTATACCAATAGACACAGCATCTCTAACAAGCACATGCAGATTCTTCTAGAAAAAAAACAAGTAGTAATCAAGATTCAAATGAAGTTAAGTTCTCCAAATTGCTGCTTGGTATTCACATAATAACTACCAGAGACAAAATTCTTTGAGAAGACTAGCCAAGAAAGTTTTCAGTGTCTGTTTAACTACAATGCGAAGATTGTCATCTTCCAGGGACATACAGTATGAGTGTCATATGTACTATCACACAGATCATTCAAAAAAGGGATATACATAAGGAAACAACCACCATACCTAGTACATGAGTTTTGCCATTCTCATTCCATCTAACTGTGCCAAAATGGATGACAACACAAAGATACAATTTTAGCACGTCTGTGAATGAACAGGTTGGCAAACTAAAGGTAGCCCAAAATACACAATCCTTCCCAAACCAAACATAAAATTATGACTGCGTATTACAGCGTTTTCTTTAAATGATGGAACCAACAAAATACATCCGAACAACAGCATAAGGGTGTGTAGATTTTAATTCTTATCCTACCCCCCTACTTGCACACAAAGGCTGTTCCAAACTGAACTAAATTAAGACAAAACTAAAAAAACAGACTCCATGAAGCTCTCTAGGTTTCTTAAACGAGTCTATTTTTCGAGACTATGAGTGGGTAGCTCTCAACAGAGCTGTAGCTAATAAGCCCCCAAAGGCTCACATGACAGATTCGGGATTCTCCCTCTGTTCAGAGAGGCTCAGCCTTACCTCCTCTGCCACCAAGTTTACAGCCCAGCAGCCGCACTAGGTGCCCGGGGAAGGCAGGCAGCCCTGGGCGCTTTGCTGGAAGGGATGTGCTGTGCGGTGTATTTCCCAAAGAACAGAACAATTCTGACTCAAAGGCGGCTGAGGGGGGACAACGTGCCAGCCCCCAGCCGGGGTACTGGGCATGTAAACACACTGCAGGGGAGGGATCTCCGGGCAGCTCGGACCCCGGCCCATCCCCAGCCCGGGGGTTCCCGGGCAAGCAGCGAGCAGCGCGGCTAGAGCCAAACCCCGACCTGCGCCACCTGCTGTGGGCAAGGGCGGGGAGCAGGACCCCCACGGCCCCGGCCCCAGGAGCGCAGGGCGAGGCTCCGCCCGAGCCGCTCCCTGCCCCGCGGGCGGGCGGGCCGGCGGCCCCGGCCTTACCTTGCTGGATGTCGCCGTTGGCGCCGCCCGGCACGGGCACGCTGAGCTGGCGCTCGGGCTCGGGCAGGCAGCGGCGGCAGAAGGAGTGCAGGCAGGGCAGCAGCTTGGGCTCGGCCTCCCGCCGGCTCTGCAGGCTCTGCGCGCACACGGCGCAGGTGTCCAGCAGCGACAGCGGGCCCGGCGCGGCCGCCGGCAGGGGGGGCACCGGGCTGGGGCCGGGACCGGGGCCCGGGCCTGCCGCGGCCTCCGCCTCCGCCGGGCCCTTCTCGGCCGCCGCGCCGGGGCTCTCGCGCTCCTCGGGCGGGGCGACGGCGGGCGCGGGCGGGGCGGAGCCGGAGGGGGACGTGGCCGCGGGCTCCTGGCCGCCGCCGTCCGGGCCGGGCTCCGCGGCCCCCTCCCCACCGCCTCCTTTGTTTTCCGCCATGTTTCCTCCTTTGAACCCGACTCCCCGCTCCGCGCACGCACAGCTCCGCGCCTGCGCCCGCACGCCCCGCGTCACCGAGCTCCCGCATACGCTGCGTGCTCGTGCCCGGTAGGTACGCGGCAGGCGGCGCAGGGACAGGGCTGGGCACGTGCCCGAGCGAGGCGCGCACCCGGCACGCAGCGGCTATAGACTCCAGGCAGCGTGGAGCGCGCGGCCGACACGCCGCTTCCAGGGGACGCGCACGGCGTGCCCAGCGTGCACGCCACTTCGGAGGGAGCGCGTACGGCATGGCCCCAGGGAGCGGCGGCGCATGCGCCTAGTGTTCCTCCCTGGCTGCAGCAAGGAGGCGTCGTGAAGCTGCTTCACTCTTCGGCTCAGCATCAGCAGCGGCGGGAAGCTGGGCGCGGAAAGGGGCGGGGCTTCCTTTCCTCTTCGCCAGACTCCCCTCTTCAGCTCGACGCCCGACTGGCTGAGCCATAGGCTCCCTTAGAGGCTGCAGCCAATCAGCTTCCTGGGGGGGTGGGGGGGTGGAGAGGGAGTAGGCTGCCTGGCCATGGCAGCCAACTACCATTGCAGAGCGCATGATGGGCAGTGTCACTGCCCCCTCATGGCCCACAGGAGGCGGGCCTTTCTCCCCCCTTCAGCAATGCCAGGGGCAGGGTCCAGACCAGCCTGCCCACCCAGCCTGCCCACCCAGCCTGCCCTCAGCTGGGCCTGTCCAGGGGACTGGTACATTTGGTTTTGCTGCCCCGTGACCACTGGACCACGCTTGTCACAGCACCATGGCCCCAGGAGCGCCGGGCGAGGCCGGGGCAGGCCCTGCACCAAGCAAAGAAACCAAGCCCAATGCCCAGCAGCTCACTGTCATCTTACACATAGCGGGTGACCTACTGGCCATGCACTTCATGGTGCCCTGCCCCTAGTGGCCCATATAGTTCATAACAGCATGACTACTCCTTACTAGTTGCTACTATAGCTGAATGGGAAACAGGTGGTGCTGGGGTTTTGAGGGTTCAAACGCTCCTGCTCACTTGCACTAGGATGTTTAAAAAATACATATATAAAAATTAATGTAAAGATCCCACAGGAATTAGTAGAATGAATTTATATGCACCATTGTTTTCAGAAGTGAAGTTGGACATTCTGTTTAAAAAAAAAAAAAAGAGATGGCTACATGTTTAGCGTTTCATTTTGGTTAATGGAGGCTGCCCCTTTATGAACAGGATTTGGTTCTATGTTTGAGGTTGAAAGCAACGTGTGGGAGATAGTGCTTGTGTAAAATCCAAAAGGGAGTTTGGAAAAAAATGAGCTGAAGCCAAACCCCAGACCCTGCAGTAACCAAAAAGAGAAGAGCTTGACCCCCTGCAGCATGAACCAGCAGTTGAGAAGAGTGGTAAAATTTAAAAGTTGCCTCTTATTCACTTTTTTTTTTTTTTTTTTTTTTTTTAAGTATAGGCAAGGTCATTCTATCTGGGTCTTTCAGTTACAAAGTGAATAAGTTTGGGAGCTAACTACAGGCCAAGCCATGTAGTGGTTTGTCTATCTTATGAGCCCAGATAAACTTGGCAGGGAGTAGAAAAATAACACTTCCTCTTAAGCAGTTTCTCGTACCTATTCATCTCTCCCCCATATTGGGCTGAAACCTAAAAGAGAATTTTGTAGAGAATGATAAATAGTGTGAATTAACATGGGTCAATTTGACCAGCTTCTTATTTCTTATAAATTACCTCATCTAAGACATATTACTTGTTCATAGATTACAAGATAACTATAAAATCCAAATGAAAAATTAATGATTTTGTGTCAAAGAAACCATAATAATTGTCTTTTTTCCTTTCTCAAGCTATATTTTGTTATACGCCTAGCTCATTTGATTAAAATACTGTTTACTGTTACTGACAACCCCTATTGTCTGTGGTGAATGAATACTAATTGGTTAAGAATAAGCAAAAGACCTGCTTTTAAGATTACTATCTGAGTTATAAAAATAATTTGCTGGATGAGCACAGCATTGAAATAGTGGGTCGTGGTCCCTCATCACTAATCCAAGTGATAAGACTTAAAAATTAGTCTAAAATCAATCAAAGCTGTTACATTTAGGACCAACACTAGCTCGCTACTCAGTTCTTTCCTGCTTGTATCACAGTTTTCACATACCCCACCAAGTGTTTCATGTTCTCCATCAGCGGTCAGACTTTTGTTTTCCCTGCTGACTGGTTCAGATAAAGTTTTTCATAACTTCCTAAAAGTGGGTGTGATTATATTGGCCCCCTTGCCAGCAGTCTGAGGCTTCATAAATATTAATATTGTGAACAGGCTTTGGTGACAGGTTGCTTTGCTGTTCACTTTTAAATAAAGTATATAGTCATTTCATTACATAATAACTTTCTGCTGCACATTAGTATCATACAGAAGACAGAAAATTAAAGAACAAACCGTAAGACATACAAAATTGGAGAAAATGCAGTTCTGTCTTCATATCACCATGAAGACATTGTTTGGAAGAAGCAATTACAAAGCATAATGGGGCCTATGCTGCTTGTTCCAAACAACATTCATTAACTAACACACACCAGTAACGCTAGCTCTGATTCCTGACAAGTTCCCCAAACAGATTTTTTCTCCAGACCCATCCCCTCAGTATCTCACAGCATGGATGCTGGCTGGTTAACCACAGTGGAGAGAAGCTGCTCTACTGATATTTTCAACATTCTAATTCAAAGCAGCAAAGACTCCACAAGACTAACAGTAGGTGCAGGACTAGTTCACGTGCATCTTCCAGTCCTAGAACCCCCCCTCCTGTCTGAGATCTCAATGTCGTTTCAGCTAGCTTGATGGGTTCCCTTGGAGTGCTTGGCATCATGATTGCTAAACTTCCTTTTAATACAGATAGTGATTGCCTCTAAAAAGGCTATCAGCCCAAATGTCAGGAAAGATGCAGGCACTTGGGGCAGACCCACCATACACTGTCTTCCACAGGACCCCAGTAAGAATTTTTACCTAAGGTGATCTCTGACTTCATCTAAACCAGATGACCCACCTTACTTGTGTTCTTTCCTAAAAATCACATACCGAACAAGGGGAGGCTAGGCTTCATACCTTAGATGTACTCAGAACTCTATCCACTTACCTTGTATTGCTTTTGCTACTGCAGATAGGGTTAAAGGTCAAGCTACATCATCCCAAAGGCTTTCAAAATGGGTCTCTGATTGGATTACTATGTTACGAGCTTGCTGTAGGGCTAATTTAGCTGACATGAATAGGCCCAAGTTAAGACAAGCCCAAACAAGTTACTGCAGAACAAGCCCAAACAAGTAATTACTCACACCACTAGCTATTGTGAACGTTTATAGTAAGTATGGGAAGAGAGAAATTAATGAAACTATTGTAGGTATGTTTATAGTAAACCAAGCAAGCAGGAACACAATGAACTGATAAGTTTACCTTAACCAATCTGCAAAGTGATTGGTCCTCACATGCAAAAAGTATAGCTATAAGTAGCTAGGAAAAATGTATATAAACTGTGTAATGTGACACATGAATTGGGATTATGGCTCATCCTGTACCTAAACTCCCAGCAGCTTCGTCTGGCCAGCCTGGGCAAAAAGCTGTTAAGTGCCTAATAAAGTAACCTGAATGATGAGCTGGAGCTGAACTGAGGTTTTGGATACTAGAGAACTGGATGAAGTCTTCTTCCAGAACTGGACCAGGTGTTCTGGATAAGCCACATGGAAAGGTCTCAGAGGGAATCCCAACACTAGCTAGTTTAGAAACCTATCAACCAAGTCAGGGCAGAGCCCATTTGACTAGGGTGCAGGCAGCATCTGTGGTTTCTTTGAAAGGTGTTTCCATCTTTGAAATCTGTAGGGCACCTACTTGGGGATCAGTACATGCATTTACAAAACACTATTCCCTCATTGAAGCTTTCCAGTTGGATGCCCATTTTGGCAAAGCTGTCTTACAATCACTGGTTTTGTAGATTCTGAGCACCCACCTCCTCCACATCAAGTCTCTGTTTGTTAGTCACAGATATGGAAGAAAGGATACCTACTCTATAACTGAGGTTCTTCAAGATGCATTGTCAATATGTAATCCATAATCCAGCCTCCTTCCCCACTACTAAGGAGTCTGGTAACTCCTGGATTCTGTATTGGCAAAGGAACTGAGGGATGGCTGGTCCTACTTCACCCTTTATGCCCTTGGGGGTGGGGAATGAGGGCAATCAAGACACAGGTGTGGCTCCAACAGACACCACTGAGATCAGAAACTTTTGGCAGAGCACATGACAGCCAGGAGTGGAATACATATGGACAAGATAAGAAACTTATTTTTGAGACTTATTTTCAAAAAGGGATAGAGAATAAGATGAAGAATATCTTATTGCCCTTATATAAATCCATGGTACACCCACATCTTGAATACTGCGTACAGATGTGGTCTCCTCATCGCAAAAAAGATATACTGGCATTAGAAAAGGTTCAGAGAAGGGCAACTAAAATGATTAGGGGTTTGGAACGGGTCCCATACGAGGAGAGATTAAAGGGGCTAGGACTTTCCAGCTTGGAAAAGAGGAGACTAAGGGGGGATATGATAGAGGTATATAAAAATCATGAGTGGGGTGGAGAAAGTGAATAAGGAAAAGTTATTTACTTGTTCCCATAATATAAGAACTAGGGGCCACCAAATGAAATTAATGGGCAGCAGGTTTAAAACAAATAAAAGGCGCAATCAACCTGTGGAATTCCTTGCCTGAGGAGGTTGTGAAGGCTGGGACTATAACAGGGATTAAAAGAGAAGTAGATAAATTCATGGAGGTTAAGTCCATTAATGGCTATTAGCCAGGATAGGTAAGGAATGGTGTCCCTAGCCTCTGTTGTCAGAGGGTGGAGATGGATGGCAGGAGAGAGATCACTTGATCATTACCTGTTACGTTCACTCCCTCTGGGACACCTGGCATTGGTCACTGTCGGTAGACAGGATACAGACCTTTGGTCTGACCCGGTATGGCCATTTTTATGTTCTTACGAGAGATTTCTCTGCTTCTCATAAGAGACACAGCATCACTGGCAACACATTACATAAATTTCTCTGAACAAATCAACTGGGGCTTGCAATGGGTGAAGATCCCAAAACGATGCACCTCAGAGCAAAAACTTACCAAACTGCCTGATGTGATTTAGGGAAATTTCCTCCCCTCCTATTCAAATGACCACGGTTCCATGGAAGTGTGATGGGGCTATTAAAGAGGGCTCCCTATACTTTTAAACTGACCATCACCTACTTCTCCATCAAGCAGCCAAAGCAGCAAGGTGCCCTGTTGATTAACACAAATGAGATAAAGACTGCATTAAAGAATGCTTAGGTTTGGATTTAAGATATGTTCACACTGAGGTGCCAGCCTTCCTTTGCACTCCCTCACCCCAGCATACTGAAGTATTCTTACTGGGCACTATATTTCTTCTGTACTTTATCATAAGTCTCCCTTTCCCATCTACAAATACCCAGGATATAGGAGGGAGCCTGTAGGAGGGCTAAAGTTAACAGGATATTGGACATGGCAGCAGGTGCACATTTCAGTTATGCATGTGGATTTAAACAAAACTGAGTACCAATTTTTCTTGTGTTGGTACAATGCCAAGTGTAATGGGGACTAGTCCCTGAGTGGGGCTCCAAGGCACCTCTGCAATACAAATAATTTTCAGCAGTAGTTGCCAAACAAAAGCAGATCTTTGGCATTCAAAATACCACCGTGAAAGCCAAATTTTAAAATGCCTAGAAAGAAAAGGACTTACTTGTAATAACACATATGCAATGATTGTGTGTGTGGCTATCAGGACAAAAAGGAAGGAACAGCATCACAGTACCTGAAACTTCAGTTATATTTTGTAGCAGAAGCATAATTCTTTGGTATAAGGTCTGATCATTTCATTATATCCTAGAGTGCCTGGGACAAACTGTGATTAAGGTAAGACACACTCTTCATGAAATTTCAAGAGTGCAAGTTCAGAAACAGAGGAACAAGCATAGCAAATACTTGGGTTTGAGTAAGTAGCAAAGAATCAGTTGTAGAAATGACTGCATTAGACTGGTTTAAGGCAGTGAATTCTGTATTTTAAAACTGGTAGAGGGATTGGTATCTATCCCCATGAGGGAAGAGTAGCTACCTTTGGCAACTTAGCCAGTGATCTAGTATAAAATTTTCCTCTGTCAGATAAATTGACTCACAAAGAGCAGAGCACCTTGTTAATTTCAAATCTTGGTTTAAGCAGCTAACAACATGGATATTTTATATTAATTCACTGTAGCTGGATTTTATGTTTATGTTTTGAAATGGGATGACATGCAGATTAAGAGGCAACAGGAAGCAATTCACAGCAGTAAAGGATGAAGGCAGCAGGGGACCACACTAGGCTACCAGCAGGAGAGAAGGTCAGGCTGCCAGTAGGAGAGAAATCACACCAGGCTTCCAGCAGGAAAGCAATATTCTGACAGCTATATTTGACATCATCATCCACGTGGCAAACAAAGATCCAGCCATTATGCTGGAGTGTGTGGATGATACAAATATAAATAAGGCAAGAATTTTAATCTCTTTAAAAGGCTTTAACTGTAGTGTTAAGAAGCAAATATATTTCCCTTTTTGCTTTACACATAACTGCATCCAGTTTATTACTAAGGAAAATCTATTCAGTTTGAATCCGTGATGCACACTTGCTATTAGAATAAGGCCATTCATTCCTTTGGATTAAATACAAGCTCCAGTTCCTCTTACAGAATGGCCTAGTGACTTGCACTAAACTATTAACGTTAACTTTTCTTGCACTGTCACTAGTCAGGGTTATTTCTTCCTTCCATGCCATGTTATCGTACGTGGCTGAAAAATGTTGGACAGCATTTTGCCCTTTGGGTAGTTCCAGCAAGACCTATGGCATAATTTAAAAACTGCACCTAGGACTATGGACAGGTGCCTTATACACTGAAAAAGATAGATGGCCTAGACAAGAGAAATAATGAGAGCAAAGCAGCAAACCCTGGATCTGCCAGACAAGCCGAAGTGCCAGGAAATGCGAACAGCAGCTTTTGCAAAGACCAGCAAAAGCTCTTTCTAAAGGTCATGGAGGTAGTAACCACAGCAATGAAGCCACTCTCATCAATAAATTCAAAACCTTGCCCCAAGAAAGAACTTGTTCCATCTATGGCCTTGATGATATCATGCCCTCTAATGGCTCTTATGAAATGAAGCATGCATACAAGCTTAAGGTACCTGCATGAGGTTTAGTATCTGACAATGCTCAGATGTTTACGGCTATCAGAAGCCAAAGAAAGTTAGAAAAATGTTTATTTCAGGTATAAGAAATACAAAAACAAATAGATATGGTTCTAAGAACCACTGATTCACACATGAAATCCTTGTGCATTCAGTCTATGGAGCAGGATTTTTTTTCCTGAATCTGCTCTATCTCCTCCTAGTCTTTAAAACAAGAAACTGAGAACTGATGATGGTTTTCCATCTCATTACACATGCAGATATTAGAGAGCCTAAGGACACGTGGCCTCTCCACAAAAAAAAGTTGCAAATGTGCTGCAGTGAATGGCAGGGGTCAGACCTCAGAAGTCTTGCTCGATGTTCTCCTTGTTGGCCTCCCCATGCTGCTGTTTAATTTGTAAGATTTCGTTTTCTAGTTGCACAATCGTTCGCTCAATCTCATAGTTTTTACTGACCAGAGACACCCACCTGGAACAGAACATATAAAAACCCAGAGTTTAAATACTAATTAAGACTGTTCAGAGCAATAACTGTTTCTATAATTAAAGGAAGGTAGCTGCACCCTTGGATCAATCCATTAGATACAAACAAGGAAATAGTTCCTCAATATCTGATAAACTTCAACCACTACATATGACCAATTTAAACAGACTAAGTGATGGAACGTTCATTCTATTTACTTGATAAACCACAATGTGCAAAACCTGACGCATTCAGATTCCTGTCAGTTAGAAAACTAAGAGTTTTAGAAATAAAGTAAGTTCTGTAGGTGATTTCAAATTGCTAATGTGTCCTCTGTCCTCCCCATTCAGTCACTGCTTCAAGCAGCCACACTTGAATTACCCAGTTAAACAACTACACCTCTACCTCGATATAACACGACACGATATAACACAGTAAAGCAGTGCTCTGGGGGGCGGGGCTGCGGACTTCAGCGGATCAAAGCAAGTTCGATATAACGCAGTTTCACCTATAACGCGGTAAGATTTTTTGGCTCCCGAGGACAGTGCTATATCGGGGTAGAGGTGTATAACCTGCAGCTAGTGTTACTGATAAAAGATGCGCAAGGTGATGCCAATCCTGTGAAGGCATCTAACTGGGTCACCAAAAGCCTGTCATAGGCTATCCTCTCCGAGGGAGAAAAAAAAAAACATGCTGAATGTGTATCTGGGGAAGAATTAGATTAAGAGAAGGAGATTTTAGACACTTACGTTGACTCCATCTCTCGTAGCTTAGACCCAGCTGTGAGCTGCATGTTCTTTCGCTGCCAGTTGAGATCTTGAATGTTTTTCCTGGGAGAAAATGTTAATTGTTTAACCACACAATTGCATTCACTTTTTCTGCTGCCCTGGAAGTTTAACATTTGCTATTGTGCTTGAAATGCAGCCCAACTCCCTTACTCAGCTACTGGAAAGGATCCTGGATACCCAAATGCACAGCACCAGAAGCATGGAGCTCAGTCACAGGCATGCATATAAACTAAGCCTAAGTATCAAGTCTAAAGAGAAAGCGGACTGTGGACATAAAATTCTGTAAAATGAAACTCAAACATGCTAGTAGGGCAGGAAGAGCAAAGAGTGTTGAAGTGTCTGAGCTCAGAGTTCTGTTTTGTCCAGTCTGAGAAAAATCAGGATGCTTAAACTAAACTGCACCATTCTCATGAAGCCAACAATGATATCTTTGGATGGAAGGGGCTCCAGACAGGCTGGGAAGAGCTGGATACACAGAGACCATTTAGATTTTGTATTAAATAAAATTAGAACACTGATGAGGTTCTTGCTTTTGTCAGTCTCAATACCCAGATTGCATATCCAAGTTTGTTCTGGAACACTTCCCAAACTCCAGCAAAGAGCCCTATCACCCCTGCTTCCCACACTCGCTGTATCTCAGAAACTAATCCTAAATTGCCCAAGAAAAACAGGCAGTGGTGAGAAATGGTGTGCTAGGCAACTTCGCCCTTCCCTCTGACAAGGATCCACACAGTGTTACATGAGATTGTCACCTTCAGACTGGACTACTGTAATTTGCTGTATCTGAGTCTGAAGGTATAATCCATGAAAAAGCTCCTGCTTGTACGGAATGCACCAGTCCATCTCAGCAGGATGAGCTGCCATGATCAGGTCACCCCTGTTCCCTACACCCTCCACTGGTGACCAATCTGCATTTGCTGTCTATTCAAGACTGTAGCCCCGATCAAAGCAATCAACAAGCCAAACCTCACACTAGCCACCAGATAGACCTGCCAAAACTATTGGAATGCTCTGGGCAAAAATAACTCCAAGCCGTCGGAGCCCATTACCAGTAGCTGTTCTTCGAGGAGGATCCACTACTGCTGGGTAGGGGTCCAGGCAGAAACAGTTTGTATGGATTGGAAACAGGTGGAACTGTAGTGAGTTTGTCCAAAAATGATGGACTAATTCACCACCTGCTGCTTCAGCACAAAACCAAAAGAAATATGACCAGGTCCTCTTCTCTACAACCCTGGCAGCAGCCTAGGGCTGAGTGGAGGCCTTTCTATACCTGTTATTGGGGAATTCCCTTTAGAGTTCCTTCCAAGTTTGAACACAAGGATGAGAAAGGGCAGCACTTACCTCAATTTCTGTAGTTCTTTCTGAGCTTGTTCGATCATATGAACCAGGTGTCTAATAAGCAAAGATGAAAAGTGTAAAAACAGGAGAACACATGGAATTTATCAGCTCACTCAGCGCTATACAATCAATAGAGGGAAGCGAAAAAAAACAAAGATTGGTGTGTCATTTATTTCTCCAAAATGATATGAACAACACGATGGTCATACTCCCCACCCAGGCCAAGATGTCTGATATTTGCACCTCACCTTGAAGAGGCACACTGTATCTTATACAATCATTTTACAGTAAACCTGCATGATTTGGGTTGACCTGCTGCTGGGGAACAATTAAACACAAAGGCTCTAAGCTGAAAAATGCACCTCAAAACGCAACAGGCAAAATTACTGACAAGGCTTTTTATTGGTTTACAAGCGTGATGCTAAACTTTGAGCAAAACGTCCCTTGGAAACCTGTATTTGGAAAGATAAGAATATGCTCAAATTGGAGCACATTATTCCCCATAATTTTCCTACTCAAATAAGAAAAATAAAGGTTAATGAATAATTTAGGACGCACACATATTGAACTATAATATCCAAAGATGAAAAATTGCTGAATGTTAAAAAAAGTTGACATTTTGTTAGTTTAATGTTAATAGTTTATGACCATGTATAGAGAACGAGCTAGATAGACCAGTGTAACACTTATGCTAAGGCTTTGGCCTAGTCTTTGCTTGACATGAGTCTTGCCAATTTCTCTCTTAGGAAGACTTGCTTAAATGATGTTCACAGCTGATAGGACATTTTATTTTGTTCACAGAATGTATTGTGTTGGAGGACACAGACAAGAGAAAGTTAATCATTACAATAAAATACACAAAACGTCATGCAAAACTAACGTGGATACGAGAACGAATAGATATAAACTTGCCGTGGGGAAGTTCAGGCTAGAAATTAGACGAAGGTTTCTGACCGTCAGAGGGGTGAAATATTGGAACGGCCTTCCGAGGGAAACGGTGGGGGCGAGGGACCTGTCTGGTTTTAAGATTAAGTTAGATAAGTTTATGGAGGGAATGGTTTAATGGTAAAACATAGTAGTCAAGGAAAACCAAGCAATGGTAGGTAAATAGCATAATGGCTAAAAGGGGTCAGGATGGAGACTCTTGCCTATATGCTCGGGGTCTTGCTGATCACCATATTTGGGGTCGGGAAGGAATTTTCCTCCAGGGCAGATTGGCTGAGCCTCTGGAGGTTTTTCGCCTTCCTCCGCAGCATGGGGCAGGGATCTCTAGCAGGAGGGTCTCTGCCGATTGAAGTCACTAATAACAGGATTGGGGACTTCAGCAGCAGAGTCCAGGGAAGGGGTGGGGACGGTTTTATGGCCTGCAGCATGCAGGGGGTCAGACCAGATGATCATAATGGTCCCTTCTGACCTTAAAGTCTATGAGTCTATGCTAAAAAGTCCCCGGATTGGGAAAAGCAGGAGTAAGGTGACACGAAGATAATGTGGACAACATAAGTTACATACATTAAAGTTTGTGCATGTGTATTGTATGTGTTATGTAAGATACAGTGCTTAATGTTGATTGAATGCATATGTGATGTTGAAAATTATTAAAAATTACAAAGTGAACAAGGACTGAAGTTGGAGAGTATCTTCCAGAGATTGATATGACCATCATGAAGTGAAGAAGAGCTTCCTGTTCTCCTGGAACTCAGTAACTTGGGACCCTACCTGTTCCATTTTATCTGTTTGTTATCTGTCACATAAATATGATCAGAAACTAGAAGTGACAATATTTGTACATTTTCAGATAGAATCAAAGACAAAACCTGACTCAGCATAAATTGGGTGGACTCATGCTTCAGTTTCCCACCTTACACTTCAGTTAAGGACACAAACATCTACCAGGAATTCTCCAACCTCTTTCATTCTGTAGAACTCAGAGCTTCTCTCAGAATCTCTGCAAATGCCTCAATCCTGCTTCTGCCTAGGTTTTAACATACTCCATTCTGCAAACCACCCAGGAAGGGCTCCACAAATTAGTTTATAACTGAAGAAGTTATATGGAAAACACCTGGAGAACTGAAAATTGACACCACTTTTGTCCAATATTTTCAGAAGAAAAGAAGGGACTGCTTACTCGTTATACACTTTCCAAGCATTGCAGCCATGCTGAGACATTAACTCCAGATTCTCAATCCGAACAGCCTGATGCTCCAGCTGAGCCATTGAGTTATTAACACATTCTTGCCAGGCTGTGATATCATTCTTCTGACCCGAAGATGGAGCAGGCAGCTCATACCTGAAATAAAGCCAACCAGAAAAATTTGTCTCTAAACACAATGTCTCAACTACAATTAAGGTCATTGCATTTAGACCTTCTAGAACCAATTTTGCTCAGAGGCACAAACACTGACCTAGTGTCAAACCTAATGCAGAGAAAGCCATCATCTCAGAACTAGATAGAGAAAATAGAGGAAGGAGTCTTGTTGTCCACTTTTATTTAGTAAGAAACAATGCAACGTGCAGCTACTTGTCAAAATAAATGTAATGAGTGAAATACAGCATGTTACTGCTAGGAAAAAAACCAGCAGGTTCCCATTTCAAATTGTCAGTATATTTAACAGAGCTGGGCTGACCTACACAACAGGAAAGGTTATCTGCTGAAACTTAAGGGTGGTCAGCCAATCGTGTGTCTCGGCTGGATCTCTCCCCACTCTGGCAATCCTGAGTTTCCAATAAAGAGGGGTTGAAGCTGTTTGAACTTGCCAAGGAGTCTAAGGCTCCATGGTTGCATCATCTAAAAAAAAGATGTGATTTTGGCTTCTCTGTCCCTCCTGTTAGAAAAGGTGACTATGTGTTTTAAAGAAAGGTAGCCCTAAATAAAGCTGCAACATTTTCAACAAAACAAAGCCTTATTAAAAGCAGTTGCACAAATAAGGACAGATCTACACTCAAAATGCTGCTTTGGCGCAGCTGCACTGATACAGCTGCGCCACTGTAGCACTTAAGTGAAGACGCTCCTATGCCAACAGGAGAGCTTTTCCCCTAATTAATCCATCTCCCCAACAGGCAGTAGCTGTATCAATAGGAGAATCTCTCCCGTCGACCTGGCGCTGTCAACACAGGGGATTAGGTAGGTATAACCATGTCGCTTACGGGTGTGGATTTTTCACACCACTGATCTGAGAGACTTAGTTATACCGATACGGGTCTGTACTGTAGACCTGGCCTAAGAATCGTGCATTACACTGCTTCCGTCAGCAGGAGCACGCCTGCCAGGGTCTGGAACGGTTCCATCCAGACCAGGCCTTTCCCACTCAGCTCACAGCAGTCACCTGTGCGGACTCTCACTCACCTTTTCATGCTGAGGAGCTCTATGGGCTGCCGGGCTGCCAGGCGCTCAAACTCATTCCGCATAATTTCAGTCTGTTGGTGCAGAGCAGACAGTTACCCACAGCCAAGTAGGGGGAAGGAGAGACCCAGAGTGCTCCCACCCCCGAGGGCAGGAGAGACTGAAGCCCTGCCACGCAGTGACTGATGGTGGCAGTTCTCTTTGCGCCCCAGCCCCACAGTGAGGGCACAGCTGGCCTCGTGCTGCAGCAGCCTCCTGGCAGGAGCCTGTAACCAGGAGACTTCAGGGCTTGGCTCTGGCCACCCACGGCACCTGCCTGGCTCACCTCAAAGGTGCTGTAGTCAGGTGTGGGCAGGTAGCTGAGGTAATTCTTAGTGGGCCGGTAGCGTCGCGTCTCCTCCTCCACCAGGGCGGCAGCCTAGAGGGAAAGAGCGCAGAGTAGAGCAGGGTCAGTGTACCGGGTTTTCCTGGACATGAGCTCTTTGGTGGTCCTCTGATTTCCGTCCACGTGGATTTTTGAAACTTAAAGAAATGTCCAGTATTTTTCCTTGCTAGCTGCAGATCAGACTGAGCCATAGGCACCTGCGCCCCCTGCTGCTGGGTCCCTGTCATTTCTCTGTCCCCACAGCTGTGCGCACAGGGCAACTGCCCTGTTCTGGTTATGGCCCTGTGTCGCCACCGATTGGTCCCTCCTCTGCATCACAGCTGCTGGGTCCTGCCAGGCCAGGCCCACAAGGTAAGCGGAGACGCTTGCCACGCTGTAGGGCCTCAGAGCACAACCGGGAATAGGGTGACCAGATGTCCCGGTTTTATAGGACAATCCCGCTTTTGGGTGTTTTTCTTATATAGGTTCCTATTACCTCCCACCCCCGTCCTGATTTTTCACACCTACTGTCTGGTCACCCTAACCGGGAGGGGGTGAGAGGTCCAGGCCTGGGCCTGGCCCCAGCTCCTACCCTGGGGAGGAGAGTCCCGTGGGGAGGTGCTGAAGGGCCTGGGCCAATCACCTTCCACCGTGACAGGGAGCAACACTGCCCCCCACCTTGAGAGTGAGACTGCAGGTACCCCCCCCGGTACCGCTCCCCCGTACACATATCATCATCATCCTCTTCTCCCCCCCCCCCGGTACCGCTCCCCCGTACACACATCATCATCCCCCCCCCCAGGTACCGCTCCCCCGTACACACATCATCATCATCCTCTTTCCCCCCCCCCAGTACCACTCCCCCGTACACACATCATCATCATCATCCTCTTCCCCCCCCCGGTACCGCTCCCCCCGTACACACATCATCATCCTCTCCCCCCGCCCCCCAGGTACCGCTCCCCCGTACACACATCATCATCCCTCCCTCCCCCCCCCCCCCCGGTACCGCTCCCCCGTACACACATCATCATACTCCTCTCTCCCCCGCCCCCCAGGTACCGCTCCCCCGTACACACATCATCATCATCATCATCCTCTCCCCCCCGCTAGTACCGCTCCCCCGTACACACATCATCATCATCCTCTCTCCCCCGCCCCCCAGGTACCGCTCCCCCGTACACACATCATCATCCTCTCCCCCCCAGTACCGCTCCCCCGTACACACATCATCATCATCCTCTCCTCCCCCCCCAGTACCGCTCCCCCGTACACACATCATCATCCTCCTCTCCGCCCCCCCCCCGGTACCGCTCCCCCCGTACACACATCATCATCCTCTCCCCCCGCCCCCCAGGTACCGCTCCCCCGTACACACATCATCATCCTCTCCCCCCCGGCACCGCTCCCGCGTACACACATCATCATCATCCTCTCCCCCCCCCCCCGGTACCGCTCCCCCGTACACACATCATCATCCTCTCCCCCCGCCCCAAGGTACCGCTCCCCCGTACACACATCATCATCATCCTCTTCCCCCCCCCCCCCGGTACCGCTCCCCCGTACACACATCATCATCCCTCCCCCCCCCAGGTACCGCTCCCCCGTACACACATCATCATCCCTCCCCCCCCCCAGGTACCGCTCCCCCGTACACACATCATCATTCCCCCCCCCCCCCGGTACCGCTCCCCCGTACACACATCATCATCCTCTCCCCCCGCCCCAAGGTACCGCTCCCCCGTACACACATCATCATCATCCCCCCCCCCGCCCCCGTACCGCTCCCCCGTACACACATCATCATCATCCTCTCCTCCCCCCCCCCGTACCGCTCCCCCGTACACACATCATCATCCCTCCCTCCCCCCCCCCGGTACCGCTCCCCCGTACACACATCATCATCCTCTCCCTGCCCCCCCCCGGTACCGCTCCCCCGTACACACATCATCATCCTCTCCCTGCCCCCCCCCGGTACCGCTCCCCCGTACACACATCATCCTCCTCTCCCCACCCCCGCAGGTACCGCTCCCCCGTACACACATCATCATCCTCTCCCCCACCCCAGGTACCGCTCCCCCGTACACACATCATCATCCTCTCCCCCACCCCCCCAGGTACCGCTCCCCCGTACACACATCATTCCCCCTCCCCCCCCAGGTACCGCTCCCCCGTACACACATCATCATCCTCTCCCTGCCCCCCCCCGGTACCGCTCCCCCGTACACACATCATCCTCCTCTCCCCACCCCCGCAGGTACCGCTCCCCCGTACACACATCATCCTCCTCTCCCCACCCCCCCAGGTACCGCTCCCCCGTACACACATCATCATCCTCTCCCCCACCCCAGGTACCGCTCCCCCGTACACACATCATCATCCTCTCCCCCACCCCCCCAGGTACCGCTCCCCCGTACACACATCATCATCCTCTCCCCCCAGGTACCGCTCCCCCGTACACACATCATCATCCCTCCCCCCCCCCCGGTACCGCTCCCCCGTACACACATCATCATCCCTCCCCCCCCCCAGGTACCACTCCCCCGTACACACATCATCATCCCCCCCCCCCCCGGTACCGCTCCCCCGTACACACATCATCATCCCTCCCCCCCCCAGGTACCGCTCCCCCGTACACACATCATCATCCCTCCCCCCCCCCAGTACCGCTCCCCCGTACACACACCATCCTCTCCCCGCCCCCCAGTACCGCTCCCCCGTACACACATAATTCTCCTCTCCCCCCCCCCCGGTACCGCTCCCCCGTACACACATGATTCCCCCTCCCCCCCAGTACACACACACACACACACACACACACACACACACACACACGTACGTAACCACCCCCCGTACACCCACGACACCGGCAGTGTACCCCAGGGGGCGGGGCCCAGCACTCACCGCCTCTCGTACGCCTGGCGCCTCGTAGCCCTGGTCGAAGTAGGGCAGCGCATCCACCGCTACCTCCCCGGCCACCAGCCCCGGACCCGACATGGCAGCAATGACCGCGCGCTCCGCCGCGCCTGCGCGGTGCCCCCACGCCACTACCCTCTTCGCGCCTGCGCCAGCCCCTTGCCCTCGGCGCGCAGGCGCAGAGACACGCGCTCCGTAGCTGCCCAACGCGCACGCGCAACCTGGAGCGCCTCATCCCGCCACTTCCCGCGTGGCCACGCCCCTCGCACGTGGGGTCTCCTCAGAGGCCGGGAATTGAAGAGCCGCCCTCGGGGCGCTGGGGAGCGTTGCTGCCCCAGCCCGGCCCATGCAGGGGCCGTTCCCGGCCCTCCCTCAGCGAGGGGCTGCGGACAGCTGAGGGAGCACCGCAGGCCCCACGCTGAGGGCTTTAGCCACGCTAGGCAGCTGTGCGGAAAGGCCCCATTCACAAAGTTCCTGAAGGGACATGGGTCCCAGGGTGCAGCCACCACCCTCGCTTTACCCACCCCCATGCCACTGGCCTGAGGATGAGGCAGGATGACTGACAAGATGCAGGTGGCTGTAGCCTCCATTTAGAACCAACCTCCCTGCTATAGCGCCTGCATGATGAGCATACACTGGGCTCGCCGTTACCCAAAAGGCCACAGTAACAAGTCCACATGGGCCCCAAAGGCACTTGTTTTAATAGGTTTAAAGTATGGTCACATTTTGGAACTGAACACTTTGGCTTAGATTTAATAAAAAATGAGCTTGTCCAAGAACTAGCTCTGACATTAAATCTTTTGGTTTTCTTTAAAACAGAATTGGAAAAAAGTGAGTTAACACATCTAAAGTTTCTTGTCAAAACAAATAGCAGCCAGGCATGGGAGATGCTTGAAGCCTCTGCTTCAGCTCTGAACTCTACTACCAGGCTTTATAGGGACTGCTACTATTCAGCCATGCACACAACTAACTTATCTCAAGTCCTGGCTTCTAGTTGAGGAGAGAAAGAAAAAGACTCTAGCCTCCAGCCAGCTTATAAGGCAGCTGTTTTCAGATGTAGACAACCTTCTGAGGAAGATGAGCTTGTTCTGTTTATAATCCTGTATCAGGAATTGATCACTGCTAGATGGCTATGTCAATCTAGTTCATGAATTCCATGTGCCAGCTCCTCCACCCAGAGCTAGTACTTTCTCATAGCCCTTAAGTTGACGCACCAGAGAAGACTTTTCACTTCACGCTTGGAGTCACTGTATATTACACACACTCAGCATTCAGTCAGTCTGTTTCAGTTACATGTAAACATCTGTTTATGGGACAGAACTCCATCAGAAACCAGCCTCGAGCTGCAGGCAGTGGCCCACAAAGACCCAGAGAATGGTTTGATTAATTGGTTAAACATAATAGGGCAACAGCATTAATTACTTTGTATAAATAACTGGCATAAATATATAAAATAAACCCAGGCAGCTACTGTAAACTGTTCAAACCATCATGGGACTGAATTACTATCACGTACTGTATCTATTCTTCCCCCACAACAGATGGTGAGGAATCCACATTTATCAACAGCAGAGAACGAAGATAGCTGTGTTTTGAGAGGGTGAGGAAAGGAAGAAATCTTATTTGTCCAACTTTTTAATTCCATGATAAAGGAACAAAGCAGCTAGAGAGAAAGTTTAGAGGAAGAAAGGATTTGTTTTTAAAATCCTTTTTTAAAAGATCTGGCTCAGCATCTGCATCCTTGAGCTACTTTCCTGTCATCTGCACCAATTCAACATTAAACAGTTTATTTTAATGCCAACATTTAAAGAATTAATAGGGCTCCCTATGCAGAGATGCCATTTTATCACAAAAAATTGCAGTTCCGTTTTGTGGAAGTCACCCAGACCAAACTTATAGCAGTTAAGTATATGTAATAAGGTAAAGGACAAGCATATTCCCTGTGTCTGTTTGCAGGGTGAGGAGCACTGGGCAGTATGAAATCAGAATATAGGACAAATCAGCAGAAAATAAGCTGACATTTTCACTTGGTTTTCAAAAATGTAAAGCTTTGTGATAAACAGCTAGGAAGTACAAATTACATTGAATGAGAAGCTATTTCTGAGTTCAGACCAACCAACAAAGAATATGGCTAGGTGCTATCAAAACCATACACCATGCATAGGGCAGTGCACTCGAAGGAAAGACGGCAAAAGGGAACTGAACAGCAGCCAGAGCAATCTTTCCAGCTCCTGAGGCAGCCCTGTGAACCCGCTGTGTACGCCAGTATTTGCACAGCCCATTCCCTGGACCCAGCATGACCAACAGCCCTGTCTCATGATTACATTCAGTCCTTAAATGCGGAATTGGTTTTAACCAAACAAAAAACTTTTCCTAAAGAATGGCTCAGCAGGCCAAGCAGCAAAAATATGGAGTCTGAAGCTTCACAAAGAGAAAAAGCTCCCCTTTAAAATTCCCCATCAGTGGGGATGAGGTGATTAGCGTATCCAGCATCAAGTTCTCCAGCTGCAGCCATTTCCAGTTGCCTCCACAACACTCCAGTGAAACCAGGCATAGGAAGTTGATGGATTGTACTCTTTTTGTTTCCATTTTCTCCCCGTATTTGAGCTTTCCATGGACTGAGCTGCATCTCAGTAAGTACATCTGACACACAATTTGGACAAGGCGGCAGCATTTGTATGCAAAATTCCTTTGTGTCCCAGTGATGACTACATCCCTCTTCATCAGTGTTTCAGCACCCGTGTTTTCACTTCCTTTGAAGAAATTTCATTTTACTTCCTACAGAGAAAAGGACAAGACAAATTAGAATCTGAAAAGGCCCCAGAATCAGAAATTAATTAAACAGAATGTCTTAAGTTTCAAAGCCATGTAAACCATCTTGGCCAACAGAATCACAGTCTGAGATGGAAATGACTTAAGGCTCTTCAGTTAATTCTCAGCCAATGCAGGATTGTTCCCAAATGCTTCATCTGGCTCTGTTTTATGTCTTCAGGTATGGGGCTAACACCATTCATTTTAGCCAAAGATTTCTCAACATGCATGTTGAGAAGTACCAAGTGGCACTGGCAGGGGATAGATTTGTAAAGAAATTAATTACAGCTCATTTTGAGTATTCTGGGGAATTAGCAGCACCCGAGAAAAGTAAAAGACTATGCAAGGTAGAAAATGTGCTCCCCTTTTGGCCACATTCTACCTGCTCAGTGGATACCTTTATATGCAGTCTCAACTGACCTGGCCAACAACAAAACCAAACATTTACCCAGACTGCGAAGAATTTTGTTCATCCCGCTTGGTTCAGTCTCCGGAATGGTCTCTAAATACTCCAAGGCACGGACCTCAAACAGGCCTAGGGAAGAAAAACATCATTTAGCCACTTGAGATGCAATGTGCAAAGAAATGGAACAAGCCACACCACTGATAACAAAAAGCATAATCTATTCGAGCCCCATCTTGCAGGCACAAACTTTTGCAGGTCTCACCTTTGACCCCACTCTTACGGAGTTCCCGATCCTGTATGAATCCTGCAAACATCTGTGTTTCCATGAACAGGTCCAGGAAATGACGCACATTGCGGGAGGTGTGGGACTTTCGAAATGGCTCTCGCTGGAACACCCGCTCTCCTTTCTCTGTGACATTCATGTGCAAGGAGTAATGTCCTACAATCTCCACAAAGAACTGTACAAAGGCCTCAGAGACCAGGGAGTTCAGAGTTACATCACCTACCAAGAGGACACAAAAGTCATTATTTCACACAGCAGCAGTCTCCTGGGAGAATATCTCCTTCACTCCTCCTAAAAGCCCAGCCGAGTAACAGCCATCCTTCTGTCTGAATAGGGCTAGATGGGTCACCACCATTGTGATGGGGGTAACATATAGGAATTGCACCAGACACACAAATTGGTATCAGAACTTAATTTGAGTGATTGCTTAGTACAGACCTGCTGATAAACTTGCCTGGAATGATTCACTGCTTTGCAAAACACTTTTGAGATAAGCAAGTTTAAAAGCTACTGTATAAAACTCTGATTCTGCACATAACGGTGTCAGACTACACTCTGAAGTACAGAAACTCTCTCATCTCTGTTTAATGAAGAGACCCTATTGATGTGCCTTGAGTATAAGGATTACACAAACTCAAAAAGAAGAACAGGAGTACTTGTGGCACCTTAGAGACTAACAAATTTATTAGAGCATAAGCTTTCGTGGACTGTAGTCCACGAAAGCTTATGCTCTAATAAATTTGTTAGTCTCTAAGAATCATAGAATCATAGATTATAGGACTGGAAGGGACCTCGAGAGGTCATCGAGTCCAGTCCCCTGCCCGCATGGCAGGACCAAATACTGTCTAGACCATCCCTGATAGACATTTATCTAACCTACTCTTAAATATCTCCAGAGACGGAGATTCCACAACCTCCCTAGGCAATTTATTCCAGTGTTTAACCACCCTGACAGTTAGGAACTTTTTCCTAATGTCCAACCTAGACCTCCCTTGCTGCAGTTTAAACCCATTGTTTCTGGTTCTATCCTTAGAGGCTAAGGTGAACAAGTTCTCTCCCTCCTCCTCATGACACCCTTTTAGATACCTGTAAACCACAAGGTGCCACAAGGACTGTAGTCCACGAAAGCTTATGCTCTAATAAATTTGTTAGTCTCTAAGGTGCCACAAGTACTCCTGTTCTTCTTTTTGCGGATACAGACTAACACGGCTGCTACTCTGAAACAAACTCAAAAATACTACCAAGAGAACAGGCGCTCTCTCACGTGGATCAGGCAAATCTAGGGCACTGCATTTCTCATTCTGCCTTTTTATAATCCACCCAAATAGAAAAGCTTCTCAGTGAGATCACATGGAAATAACTTGTTAGCATGTGGCCCCAGCCACTTTCCACCATTTATCTTTAATTTGCAGGTTTTCTCATCTCGGCCAGAGAAAATCTTTCAGGCTTCCATATAGGCAAACACTTTGATACAATCACCTTGTGCGTAAATCTGCTCCTGGGACAAAATTTCATTTCGTTCCTCCAAAATCTGTACAAGCGCGGCCTGGAGTTTATGAGGTAGGATCTCATCCTCGTCTGATACCTAAACAAAGAGATGGCTCTTATGGCACATGTATTACATCTCACATCAAGACAGACTGTCCACGACGAAGAGAGAAAGGGATGCTGGTGACATGCTAGTTTAAGTGATCATATCGGAGTTACTCTATGGAATGGTGTCCACATGTATTGACAGCATAGAATGTGTGCCTTGTGGCCACAGAAATGAAAACATGACAAGCAAATATAAACATTTAAACCAGATTCTTGAAGCAGCTAAATTCAAATTCCCATATTACAGATACTCGATACAAAACGAGACTTTCACGTCTGACACACCCAGTATGCAGATCCAAACTCTGAACATGCCCATGATAAAACACCAAACAAAATTTATTGTGGAGAAAGAGCAAATTAAAAGGTCAGTCTTGGTGAGGCACTGATCCTTTAATACCTGTGTCTATCAGAATCCATGTGCTGGCTGCAATGCAAAGTAGAACAGTGAGTCAAAGAGAGAATTCTCAACGGGGGAAAAAAGGCAATAAGATCATATCAGTACCATAATGGAAATGGAATTGCTTCCGCAAGGACATTTATAGTCTCTGTAGGACTTTATAAACCTAAGTCAAAGAAAAAATGGGAAATATTGTCCTGTGAACCAAGTATAACTGAGATCAGGAAAGTTACTTAAACCTCCCTGCCTCAGTTTCCCCTTCTTTTGGGGATAATACAGAGTTGCCTCCTGGGGTGTCAAAATGCTTAGCCAAATTTGTATGGCACTAAAGTGTGAAGTGCTAGTGAAGTGATATTATTTGAAAAGGAACTATAATCAAGTGGAATATCCAGCATTCTAAAATTAACAAACAGCTGAGAGAATGCACTATGACCACTAGTCCCAAATCATAATGCTTTATTTCTACCTAGGGAATTGTTACACACACGCTAAACAATACTCTACCATGTATATACAGCAACTCTCATTTGAGGATCTCAAAGCATTTTTCAAACAATAGAGAATATTTGAGACTAGCATAAAATCAAGTGAGCAGTAGTGTTTTTTCAAAAAAACCAAATCTAGGAAACTAACTGACTAGACAACAAGGATAGAAACCTTGTGGAGAACAAATGCCCAGAATAGAAGGGAGGCCAAAACACAGGCAGGAAAACTGTTGGGAAACAAATATCTCTAGGCCCTAAACGGAATAAAGCACCTCAAAATGCAACTGGCAAAATTACTGACAAGGCTTTTTAATGACTTAAAAGTGTGATGCTAAACTATAAGCAAAAAGTCCCCTGAAAACTCATGCTTGGAAAAAAGATAATATGCTGATATTAAGATCATGTTGTTCCCCATAACTTTCCTACTCAAGTAAAAAGTAAAGGTTATGTTAATGAATAATTTAGGATGATTCATATATACTTAATTGTAATATTAAACTATGAAGAAAATTGCTGAATGGTAGAAAATAAAGGGTTACATTTTGTTAGTTTAATGCTGATGTACTGTTAATGATTTATAACAGAATGGAAAACAAAAAAAATTATGAAAGTTTGGGTAAATGTATAACTGGCTATATAGGATGTTAAATAGTGTTGATTGAAGGAAAGCCAATGAAAACGTAATGTGTAAAGATATAAGAAACCAAGTGAATGAAGGCTCAAGCTGGAGAACACCAGTCCAGAAATTGAGATGACCATCATGAAGTGTATAAGAGCTTCCTGGTACCTTGGAAATCGGTAGCATGGGCTCCTACCTGTTCCGTCTTTTCTGTTGACTGTCTGTTTTTTATACATATATATGATAAAAAATTAGAACTAACAATATTGTGTTTGAAAATTTATAAAGGGAAAAACTGATTAAGCCTAAATTGAGTGGACTCGTGCCTCAGTTTCCAACCTTACAATGCCCGACCATCTCATTCCACATCAGAATCTGAGCTGCCTTACCTTGAACAGAAGGCCAGAGTGAGGTCAAAGCAACACGGAAGCCTAGTGTTCTTACTCCACCGAGAAAGCACTTACAGATATCTGGGCCAGTCCTAAGCATAAGCCAAGTAAGTAGTACCTTGATTGAGGGTCATGTATGCCATGCAAACTCTGGAACTTGCAGGCCAGTACCATCTCCCTCTAACAGAGAATCAGAAGGAAGGCACCACTTTGTCCTATCCTTTGAGCCCTGCAGATCTAGGTCTGTTTGGGCTGGTACTTGGTTGGGTTTCTTGCACATATTTATCCTGTGATGCCCTATGGAGTGACTCTTTGTCCTACATGCTGGGCAGCCATCAGAAAGGTTATTTCACTCACCTGTTGCAGAAAGCTGTCAGCACAAAGATCAACAATCAGTACCTAGGGAAAGAGGAGCAGACACATTAATCATTATTATGCCTAGCTGAACTATGCAGCTATAGAGAGAAAAGCACCAGTCACAGCACCACGTAAGCCACACATTTTACACAAACGTATCCAGCCTTTCAAATCAGTGAAAATTAAGGAATTTAGAAAATAAAAGCCTGTGGAACATCGATAAGTGGCTGGCAAGTCACCGACAGATTCTGTGTGCATCATATTAGGGAGAATTTAGTATGTTTGCAAAATAAAACAATCCACAGAATTCCTCCCACATGGTTGGCAGGCCAGCAGCATCTGAACTAGTCCTTGCATTTCCTCTGTAACATCCCCAAGTCTCACCTCTTCTATGGGCAGATCCTGCAGCTGCGGTAAGGAGCAAGAAAGAATGCCAATAAGGAATGGGGTTGGAGAGCAGACAATATCGATCATGGATGCTGGTAGAACAGGAATGTAGGTGTGTTGCCAGGTGAAGGGGTAAAGTGTTGCTACCACAGCATGGCCACATTTAGACAAGGTGCTAGAGGGAGAGAAAAACCACCTAATGAATTGTCAGCACATTAAATGGTCAGATCCCAGCTACAGAGTTAAGTGACAAGTGCCCAGTACTCAGGGAAAACTTAATTCATTCACACCAGAACTGAGAAGGAGCCTAAGGTCTCCATTTACACTGTCACTTATTCACATCCTGATCTTCAAAGGGAGCTGGGAACAGCAGCAGCACACAGCTGACAAAGTCAGTCTTGTTAGGTCACATGCTAAATGCTCTCGTGTCTCCTTTTGAAGTGCACCATTTAGACTCAACTTCTGATCTAGCTTTTAACAGGTTTGCAGTTAAAACTCAGGTTAAATTTTCACGTGCAGAATTAAAACAGTCTTGACTGACTGTCCATGGGGCCCAGGGCAGCCTGAAGATCCTACATCCACATGCCTAGAGCCTTGGGCAACTTGTGCACTCTTAAGCTCTTAGCACACACAGGACGCCAGGAAGCTCTTAAAAGGCAACTGTTTCAAAGAAATATAAAACATTAATTTGTTCAGGAAAAAGGGCACAGAAGCAGAAGGAAACACTGACCTTAAAGCAAGATGTGTGACTCATTTCTCACCTCAGATTGTCCGCAACAAAGATCACCCTCCTTTCCAGCAGGAGAGAGGCACACACCTGGATCAGGTGGCAGACGCTAAGGCACTTAAACAAGCGCTCGAAATCCACGTGTTCCAGCCGGGAGTCCAATGGACGGCAGAGTTCAATTACCTGAAAACAGAGCAGAGATGCAAGGAGTCAGAGATGCCCAGCGAGACTGCAATGTAGAGACAGACCTGGGAATTTGGAAATGTGTCTGAAAATGAAACAATGGATGCTCTACAAAAAGTGGGATGCAAAGCTCCAAAGTGTCCTATGCTCCGTCTCACCCTTGGAGAGTGGTGCAAGGTACTGAGCTCACCCCTTCTCTATAAAAGTCTCAAGAGTCATTTCTATTGTAGTTTAACATTCTTGGCAGCATAGAAAGAAACAATCCTCACTTTGAGAAATCTACAGCCAGCACTGCACAACACAACAGCGAACTGGTCAAGCACCACTATACCAGGCACACACGGTCACCTTATACAGATAGCAACCCAGATCTGCAGCCAAGTCCTGGTTTCACAGTTACCTCATTTCCTGCTCCTGGCAGGAAGCTCTTCACAGTGATTGTGCGTCCGGGAGCAGGGAAAGGGGCCTCCATGACACTGCGCATGAATGGATACACCAAGGCTGGGGACATCTCTCTCCTCTTCTCTACCTCATCCAGAATCTGCAGGAAAACAACCTCTGGTGAGGACTAGGGGTGAAATATATCCCTAGATGCATGACCACAAACTGCTGCTCCAATAATCAGGGCTCTAATCCAGATTTACACCTTGACTCGCACCTTGGGGAGGGCTCCTGCACAGATGTGTCACATAGGGACACCAAAAGACAAATAGGGAGTGGACAAGGTTAAAAATCAGCTGGTGATACCATGAATGGAAGCAAGGAACTGGCTCTGTGGGCCCCAGCATGGTCAATAAATCTCATTACATTGCTGAGAACTCCCATCATAGGAGGGACATGCCCACTTCAGGAATAAAACTGCTGTTGGAATTGAATGGGTTGATTTCCAGCAGTGTCAAGTACCTTCAGCTCCCACTGACTTCAGTTTTGAGACATCCCTTTTACCCCTCTTCAGAATCTCGGATTCCTCCCAGACAAGCATATAGTGGTCAGATATTTAGTTACAGAGCTGTGAAACCAGTCAGAATAGAATCACTGACATGGCAGCTAACTGATATTTGCACACCCCATGGGCATGTAAGTAGGAATGAGGAGATGACATGAAGAGAAGAGACACTAAGGCTTGGCATTAGGAACCTTTTCCTGAGATTGAAGGGGATTTGGCTGTGGAATGGTCTCCCAAGTGCTAGAGTCATTTAAACTGGGCTAGACAAAGCACTAGATAACATGCAGCAGGGAACCAACCTGCCCTGGGTCAAGGTTACTATTGTCAGATGCAGCAATGCTATTAGAGGCTGTACTACAACAGCTCAGCTATTTCCTGGAGCTCTCAAGCTATCAGAAAGGCATTTTGAGAGGCACAGGTCTGACTCCAATGCGACAGGTTGTAGCGCGTGGGGTAGGCTGCTCACTCACCTTGGAGAAGAGGTTGAAACAGCCCAGGCGGCTCACCATGCAGTACACCTCTGGGAGCCGCTTCCCTTTCCCTTCTGGCTACAAGGCAAGGGGAATGCAGAGAGTTACACCTGGAGCAGAGCAAGGGAAGCAAGGCAGCGAATGCCCATGCCAGCGCTTGAGTGATATTGAAGCCTCCCAACGTATTCAGCCCATGTGACTGGATTTCACACCGAGTGCTTTTCGGTGCAAATCCCTCTGCACTCAATTAGAAACTCAAAGTGAGTAAGGAGTCCCAAGAACTGGCTCTTGCGCCCACACACACACCCCCACTTCATTCTAGGCATTGTGTGCCATGGGGTATGGACAACACCACACACCTTCCCTCTGCACTGCTGCTCCACCCTCTGTCAGAGGGCTGGTAACCCCAGAACCGGCATTAAGAGCAATGTAGCTCACACCTAGCCAACAAGCTGCTGCTGATCTAGGTCCTAGCTGGACCGCAAAACCCTCCACCCCCATCAGTGTGGACCCTCTCTATGGCAGCATGTCTCACAAACAGCGGCTTACCAAGAGCTTCTTGCAGTAACCGAACCAGCGGCTGCCATCCTCGCCTGTCAGCACGAAGGAAAAGGTTTCACTGGGGAGCCCAAGAACAGTCAGAGTCAGACTCACCATGCAGTTCACTGACGGTGGAGGAGGGGGACCCACAGGGGAGCAGGTCAGTCGGGGGCTGACGTAATGTGGAACAAGTGCAACACCCCACACCCCATCTGCAGCCCTTTGATCTCAATGTGGGAGACCTAGAAAGCTGCTCCCTGGCTTCGGATTCCTTCCCTCCCACACATAGGGGGACGGGATGCCTGTAGGCTGCAGAAGATTCCTCATCAGGATGCCATCTCCAAGCTCCTCCACTCTGCCGAGCACCAATAGCAGCAGCCAATGCGGGCAGGAACTAACCCCGAGACAGTGCTGCAGACTCTGCATGGGGTGAAGGGGACCACCCCTGCACCTCATCCTCCCCTAACACTCTAGATTATGGGATCAAAACCTCCAGCAAGTTCTCCTTCCCTTGGCCTCTCTCTTCCATTTCATCCTGATTCAGCTACAGCCACCTGGGCTTTGCCAGAGAGGCTGGCAGATGCCTACACACCCAGCACTGGCACCACGTCTCTCTCAGTTACTTCAGTGGGAACCCAGAAACCAGTATCTATTCACAACACAAGCCTTTACCTTTTGAGCTCTGATGTTGGAAGCCAGGCTTTGGGATCTGGAAAGCAGAACTTGGGGATGACCTTTAGCCTCTCCTCGGTATCCTTTGACTGCCTGAAGGGATGCTCGGGCTGGGAAAGATGACACATGGCTGTTATACAGGGCAGCTCTCCCAGGATCACAGAACAATGGCGGCAGCATTCACTGTAATAGGCATTGTCTCCACCCTGCAGCAGGGGCTTGTGTGCATCAACCCCCAAAAGCCTGATGTAGGGACTGCAGGAGAATATACTCTGGCTACACCAAATTCCCAGCTTCTTATACCGCTCCATGCAGCTCAAAGCACAGAGCCCCGGTTCAGCCTTGACAACAGATTCAGCCCAGGTCTCTTTCTGGTCTGGTACACACTTCTGTATCATTACACAGTGCTGATGCTCAGCTCCCCAAAGAGAAAAGCTAATTCCTGGTCCCACGTTTCAAACGGAACAGACTTTTTGCTACATCCTGTGCCGAATAGGTTTAGCTGAGGATATAGCTTAGCGACATTTCCCAGCTTATAATGTAATAAAGCTGGGAGAGCTCCCCCTAGTGATCACTGCAGGGTGAGACTGTCCCATTCAGTCCTCTTGAGAAAAAACAACAACAAGGAGTCTGGTGGCACCTTAAAGACTAACAGATTTCTTTGCGCATAAGCTTTCGTGGGTAAAAACCTCACTAACATAACAGAAATATCTTCTCAAGGTTACACTTGTGTGTCTGTAATAGGTGGAGATCCCAGCTTGCACAGTAAGGAGAGTACATCCCTTCTATGGTCTGTTACAAAGGGAGGGAAGGGAGCAAGGTTTCGTGCATCATTAAGAGATGAGAAGGGCACAAATTCTTTGACATCAGGTTCTGCAGTTACCTCCATTCAGCCAGAGACAAAGTCCCTCAGAGAGAACAGGAGCACCTCCACCTTCAGAACTGCTCAGGAAGGACAGAGTGGGATTCATTTAGTCCCTGTGGGACCACTGACTCAGCTGCATTTGGAGTAAGGGATTCAACCATTTATGGGAAACATCAGAGACAGAAAAACATATGGTCTTTTCCAAGGAATGCAAGTCATATTTGGGAGTCACGCTTTCAATCACTACACAGTTCAATTGGAACTTCAACATCACTTCAAGTGTCACAAGATGAGACAGGTTAGAAAGGTAACATGGCTGGCCTCCAAAGGATGCCCGTTGCACAGGAGTTTTGCTGGCCCCAGACAGCCCATGGAAGAGGGGGACAGGCAGATTACTTGGGAGCAATGCTATTTTTAGAGTCAAGACTCATCTGTAATCACAGCACCCAAGGTATAATCAGTGCTCCCTAATTACTGGTATGATATTTCCTCATGAATCCCAGCATGAAAGACCCTCCTGTGTAAATCTGGTTACATTCAACAAAATATTCTAAATCAGGCAAAGAGTAAACAGACATTGAGAAAATCATTAGTTTTGTCAGTATCATTATAAAACCAGGCCAACAGCCATGTGGTGCAGACTGGAATTGATCCACTGAGGAGGTGCAGTAGGGAAGGAAGATGCTCTGCCCCTCCGCAAAGGCTCTGATGGTCACAGGGAGGAAGAACTCACTCAAACCACATTTTCACTGCCTTTCAATATTGGGAGTTTATCAGCTCCGCTCATTTTCACCCTGTTGAACAGACTGATCTCTGGGACTGGCAGTGTTCCTTTCCGTGTTTTGTGAGTCACCGAGTCCGTTTAACCATAATCCTCTCAACGGCATGTCAAACACTTGGAGCTCTGGACGCAGTAGGTTCCCTTGCCGCCCCAGTTACCCTCCCAGAATGGAGGAATGACTGCACCCCCTACAGAAAGGGCACGCTAATTCCCAACAATAACTTTTTTCTTTTTGCAAGAACCAGGGAGACTTCTTTTCTGGAAACTTGAAAATCCACAGTATCTTGTGGTGCACTGCTGAGGCAGCCCACAGGAGAGGAGAGGAAATGCAACTGTAGAGCCAAAGCTGGACTGACCTCATCCTGGCTGCTGTTGATACACAGACAAGGAGGGATGTGTTGACTCACGCCGCATAGGAAACAGTGACTAGATTCCATGGGGTTTCATTCTCTTTTTCCCCAAATATCAAGATGACAAGCCGCATAAAGCAAACTGAACAAAACCGAGACCAACTATGCCAGCTACAGAGCCATAAGCAAACTCATCGACTACAGCAAGGCTTTCATTCTGCATGTTCAGACCCAAATGCATAGCAAAGGGCAGCCTCAGAGATCCCTCACACTAGCCCTGGTGTGACCAGAACTGCAAGGAGTGAGAAGAGTGATAAATGTGAGATCTATAGGGAGGTGAATTGTAGTTTGCTCCACGGTCCTACACGGAATGGAGTTTTCAGATGTTATTGTCTGCCCAGGCTTTGAGAAGGTCCCTGTCACTGGTATCTGAGCACCTTCCACAAGAAGTAAAAACAAATAATCTCTTCCAGCCCTGCCATCATGGAGTGGGGAGAGCAGTTCTCATTTCATAAAAGGGCTCAGCAGCAACCTTTTCAGTTCAAATGACTTCAGAGGAAACCCAACCCCCTCCTGGGCTTGATTCTCTCTCAGCACTAAGCAATTGCAAAAGAGTTTTACCATGTGCTTCTACTCCCTGCCAATCCCACCCACGATACCAGATTCTAGGGGTGATTGTCCCACTAACACTAGGTTCTTTGTGGGTTTCTGACACATCCAGCACACTGGGTTAGTATCCGAGCACTCTGTGGAAATGCGTCTCAAGCCATGTGCTGGGAAGCAGAATACAGCCTGCCACAACACAAACCCAGCTGTATCCCTATTACAAAAGGAACTTGGTAAATTACTGTTTATAGTGCAGCAGAGGACAGGCCCAAGTTAACTGCTGCCTGGGCACTTTAGGGCTCTGCACAGCAGCTCTACCCCTTCTCATGTGAAAGCCAGAACAGGTTTAATAACTGCTCCAAGTGACACACGGTCTCACTACATGCTGGACCCTGCTGTTCTCCTGGCTCTAGCACCACACTCAAAAGGGGGAAGGAACAGCTGCCTGCATGTACAGGATTTAAAGCAGCAAGGTTAACAACTGGAGTAAAACGGTCTCTTCGGACCAGCATTTAGATCACTTTCTACCAGCACCCTTCAGGAGACCAGAGAGAAGAGAAAAAACTCCTCACTTCCGAGAGGCTCCAGAGCAAACAACGGGTTCAAACACTGCAGGCTCAGTAAGAATCAAGGACTGGTGGTGCCACTCCCTCTTTGTGCGTAGCAGGGCAAGTGTCACAGGAGAGGACGTTTTCCCCATGAAAATCTTGAAGTCATATGCATTTTAATATGGCCAAATGTCAAGTCATACCTCTGGGAACAAAGAAGGCAGGCCATACTTACAGACTGGGGGACTCTCTCCTGGGAAGCAGCACCGGCTGGCTGCGCATTGTGAAAAGGACTTGGGGTTATGTGAATAATCAGCTGAACATGAGCGCTCAGTGCGACACCATGGCCAAAAGGGCTAATAGAATTCTTGGATGTAAAAAAAAAAAAAAAAACCCAACAGGAAAATCTTGAATAGAAATCTAGAGAGGTTATTTTACCTCTGTATTTGGCACTGGTGTGACCGCTGCTGGAATAGTGTGTCCAGTTCTGGTGCCCACAGCTCAAGGAGGATGTTGATCAATTGGAGAAGGTTCGGAGAAGAGCCACGAGAATGATTAAAAGATTGGAAAGTATGCCATATAATGAAAGAGTCAAGGACCTCAACCTACTGAGCTTAACAAAGAGGTTACGTGACTTGTTCAGTCTGCAAGTATCTATCCGGGTAACAAATTCAATAATAGAGGGCTAACAGACAAAGGTATAACAAGATCCAATGGCCTCAATTTGAAGCTAGACAAATTCAGACTTGAAATTAGGTGCAAAATTTTAACCATGAGAGTAATTAACCATTGGAACAATTTACCAAGGGTTGTGGTAGTGGATTCTCATCTCTGGAATTTTTAAATTAAAATTGGATTTTTTTATTTTTTATTTTTTTTATTTTATTTTTTAAGAGATGTGCCCTAGTTCAAACAGGAGTTAATTCAGGGAAGGCCTGGGGCCTGTGTTACACAGGACGTCAGACCAGATGATCACAATGGTCCCTTCTGGTCATATAAATGATGAAGAAATTCACCCTTTGCAGGAGAAATGTATCTGTTTACTGTCCCATTAATATAGTGCCCCAAGCATCCCAGTCTTTACTGTGTTTTCCTCCCAACACCCCTGTGAGGTAGGGAAGTGCTGTCACCGGGAAAATGAGAGAGAGGATGGGTGACTTACTCAGAGTGTCTGTGGCAGAGCCAGAAGTTGAACCCAGGTGGTTAGAACCCTAACTACTGGACATCCTGGCTGTGCTCATCTGCACAGAGCCAGGGAGGAGGGAAATGCTGGGAGGGAAAAATAATTCAGCAGATAAAGTGAAGCTGATGGGACTGGGCATCTGCGCGGCACCCACCTTGCTGGGGAACTGCTGTATGACCTGTGGGGTGTACGTCGTCTCCGACTGCTTCTTCTGCAGGGACACCACCACAAAAAGCTCAAACAGCTGCTGCTCCTGGAATTCAATCAGATCCCGCTCCAGGGTCTGATAGTGCGGGTTCCTCTTGGAGGTCAACTGTACTTGCAGCAGGCGTTTGTGGTGACCTGAGAGATAAGGACCAATTCAGTGACAGGAGGCTGGGGCTGTAACAGTGATCATCTGAGGCTCTCAAAGTGTTTAAACAAGGGGAAGTCTCATTATTTGCATTTCACAAGTGAAGAGGTGAAGGGACTTGCCCAAGGTCACACGGCAGGTGAGTGGCAGAGCTGGAATGGATGTCAGGTGCCAACACTGAGCCTAGTGCCTCCTTCCCAGAGCAGGACACCCCAGCTCAGCTCCCACAAGCACAAAGCACCCAGAGACACACAGTAATGTCCCCAGCCCCTTTGCCTGGTGGATTTTATCAGAAGCCCAACACCTTCAACTCCTCTATAGGCTCGTTTTTTTGTCACGTCCCAGAGACTCCCCCCTAACCTCTAGCAGCACGGAGGAACTCATGTGTCTGAGTGCTAACAAGGCTGCTGATGGGGAAGACTGTGAGAAGGGGCCTCCTTCTGTCAATGGGGCGTGTGTGTGGGTGGGTGTGGGGGGGTAATCTCCATAATGCTGCCACACTTCAGGCAATTACATCATAAGAGTGGCAACTTTAGCAGTAAGGGAATTCAAAACTGAGGCAGAATCCATCCCCTCCCCTCCACCCCATCCAGCCTGTCCCACGCAGCATCACAGACTCTCCCTACAAGAGGCATGGGAAACGCTGGCATAGCCAGGGGGCTGTAAAGGGTCTGTGACACATGCTCTGTGGGTTTGTACTATCCGGCCAGACTCACTCGGTGACTCATTTGCTCTATTTTAAGACAGCCTACCACCCCCACCCCCCAAAACACAGAGGGATGGAGTTTTGCCATTATCCCCAAATTATGGGCTTTTGTACGTCATCTACAGGAAGGAAACATTTAAAGCAATCCAACTGGTTCCTTGTCACTGGGTACTTCCAGCACGTAACTATCACATTAACAGGCATGCTAGACAGATTCATCTGTAGTAAGTTCAGGGCTGCAGGCAAATTTTTTACTATTTCATTTCCCAACTCTGGGAAGTGGAAGCTCAGATCCCTTCTGTGCCAACTAGAGCAGATTAGTCAGCACTGAACGCCTAGATCTGAGCCTGTAGTTCTGGTTGTCCTGCCAGTGTTTACGTCAAGCCAAGGAACCAAACTATCTACTTCTCGCTGACTCCCTTCCAAACAGGGCATTTCACAGCATGGCAAACGTGAACAGAGAAAAGGGGTACAGTGCTCAGTTCTGAGCACCAGAGACGATCCACGGGGGTGAGTTACTCCAAGACACGCATTTTACTTAGAGGAGGGAGTGACCCCAGGGTGACTGCAGGTGAGTGGCACAGCCCAAGAGGCTGAGAGACCTGGCACATGGGGCTCGACATGCAGATTCAGTCCCCTCCAGATCCTTTCATCTCACTTTTCACAAGAGGCTGGTTTGACACAAGAGTAGCAGCTTCTTACATTATCTACAGGAGGCACAAAAACCTCAGGAGTGGCTAATCCCATATAGCCCTGCCAGCATTAATTATGCTATGGCAATAGGACCAGCCCCAGTGACTCACTCACTCACTTTTCGGCAGATTCTCCGTCTCACTTTCATTCCCGCTGGTTTCACCTGAAACAAGAAACAAGGCTTCCATAAAATCATAGTTGCCATGGTAAGGGGGGTGACACCCATGGCTGCAGAAGCGGCCGCATCCGAGACCTCCCTTAAGTCTACACCATGTAGGGCTGCTCGTTAGCCATCTTGTTCATTACATAAGTCTCAGTAAAAGCAGCCCTTCGCTAGTAATAATATAAATCCCAAAGAACATCAGAGATGAAGTCAGATCCACCACTTCCAGGGAGATATTGACCAGGAATGGAGATTCTGAATAGGTATTTAAGCCCTCTAGGTGAGTTAGCAACACTCTGGGGCTGGAAACAGTTTGTATTCTTTATTTAAAGTTGTTAGGAAACCAAAGCAGCTTTGGAACCCAAGTGTCTCTCCCCAGAGGGCCACCTGAAAGCAGCATGAGAGGGCAACAACAGGTGATCTCACGACAAATAGCTTTAACACCTCAGCATGGAGCTACCCCAGCGCTGAAGACTCAGACACAGAAAGGGATCTTCCCTATGGAACACTCTCAAACTTGGATTAAAGAGAGGTACAGGGCTTGATTTGCAGAGGTGCTGAACACCCAACAAGTCCCATCGGAGTCAGTGCAAGAGGCAGGAGCTCAGCACCTGTGAAAAATCAAACCGCTGTGGTAAAGTTTGCTCGTTCTCCGAGCAGTAGCTGCAGTATGAAGCCCCCATTGTGCTGACAGGACTGTGGCGTGTTGTGAATTAGACATGTCCGTTGTCATGTCACAAGTGTGCTATGTAATGAAGAGAATGGTGCAGGCCGTCTCCAGACCTTTTGCTGGTGGAGCTTCTTTCCCTGTATAAGCGAGTAACTTCACCCTCTTCTTCCCACGTTTAGACTCAAAGATCTCCTGTATTTTTAACACAAGCTGGAATCCAAAGAGAAAGCAATCGTTAATACAGGCCATATGCACATGAGAGGCGGTGGCAAGTGGCAGCGAGGCTGCAAAGCACATAGAAGACCTTCAGCAGATGCAACCACATTCAGTAAAGGCTTTGCAGAACCCTTGCTAAAGAGATATGGTCACAATGCTGTTAACACAACTCCCTGGATACTGGGCATTCTACAGGGTCTAACAGGACTGGGAATAATTACTATAAGAGTCAGAGACATACAGAGCACCATGGAGAAGGAAGGAAACAAGCAGCACTTGTGCTCTAGCAGCAGACTACTTGCTTTATATTTGGCTTATCAAGCAGGCTGCACAGGCAGCCGGGACTAGGATACAGGGAGGTCTGAGGCTACGAACAAGACAAACCAACCATAAAGGAACTTGCAGCAGCATCCTATAGGATTTGCCTCCAGAAAGCCTTCTGCAAAGGATCCAGAACTCTGTGCAACTGCAGGTACCCCAATCCTTTCTGAGCCCAGCCAGAGCTCCTCAACGTAGCTTGGCCTAGTTTCCTTGGATTGTACAGAATGCACTGACAATTTGAGACCCCAGTATGTTTTCTAAAGCACAGAGTCCTCAATTTTCTATGTGTGTAACACCACAACAGACACGGGAACTGCCCCAAGGCATTTCCTTAGCTGAACGGTTATAAAAACCCAAGCATTTGTATTTTCTATACAGACGCCCCATGGGTTACGCAAACCCGACTTACACAAATCCACACTTACGGAAAAAGTTCCATAAGCTAGAAATAGGAGGGTGTGTTTTTGTTTTGGGGTTTTTTTTGGGGCACATAATTGTCAGGTATATGTTTCCAACTTACGCAAAATCAAGTTACGCAAGGCATTCCGGAACAGAATGCTTGCGCAAGTCGGGGAACGTCTGTACTCTAGCATGCCCAGAGGGGACAGAATGCTGTGTCTGCCCCACAGGGGCCCAGTCTACAAGAAGAAGAAACCTGAACATTACCACTGCCGTATGTGGGCTAAGCAATAGAAGAGAGAAAGGCACCAGCATTCTAACATGCAGGGCAGAAGCAGCTGGATTTCTGTGGATTCGATTGGCTTTTAAAGCCTTTGCTAATACCAAACCCGCAAGGATTTCTGAAATGGGCACCACTGGCGCTGAGGGTGTTAAAAGGCATCTCCACTGCCATCCTAAGGCACTGTGTGCCCCAAGACGCAGGCAGGACTGGAGGGAGCTCCTTGTTGCTATGCGTTGGAGCCTGCTAGTATTTCTGATTCAGGAGTGGGGTGATTTATTTTTTAAACACAGTGGGGAGGTCAAGTTCTCTCTTGCCCAGTGTTAAGAATCCATACATGCTCCCAGCAAAGGTAGTAGGGTGGGGCCCAGTTATTTCTGTCTCTCCTCCCCCCCCCTCCCCCCCCCCCCCCCCCCCCCCCCCCAGCATAAAAAGAAAAATAGTCACCCACGGAACCTGTTTTCCAGCTCAAACCCTCATCCCCCATCTTAGTGAATTAGGCCGAATTTCAGGCTTGCCTCGTTTTCTGATCTGCTTCTGGTTTTTTGGGGCAGTGACAGACACGTTCTGTTAATGCAGTGAGACTGCAAAGAGCCACCCTTCAGAGGAGCTGCTGTTTCACTTGAAGGCTTCCTTCCCTCTGTTACTCTCACCTAGAGGTTTTCTGTTATTGCTCCTAATTTTGCAGATTTCAGTCACCAGTGAGAGATGCTGGGAGCACTCAAAGCAGCAAGGTTTCTTTTATTGCTTGAGAAAGAATTGGCCTTTTTGGACTGAAATTCTTTTCTTGCCTTTTCTGAGTCTCTCTTGCAATCCTGGCTGAATCCTTTGAATGTCAGGAGAATAACGTATGCTTCCTGCATGTAAATTGCTCCCAGATTTTTGGAACAGGTTTGGGTTTTTGGGAAGGATTCCCCTTCCACATCACCCCAGAAAAAGGTTACTTGCTATCATGGCATTTTCATAGTTTTTGACACCATGCTCCCTACTGCCAGGCAGGGTGTTTATAATAATCTTTGTATGCACAAAAAGGGGTATTACTAATTAACATTTCTATAGACTTCGCAGGCAGCTCACTCCACCTCACAGTCCTCTGCCAAGTAGGTAAATATTATACCAATTTACAGAGGAACTAACTGATGCCTAAGACTTTCCCAGGGCCACACAGCAGGTTTTTGTCAGCTAGAATTAGAACGCAGGAGTCCCATGCTCAAAACACTAACCAATGGTGCCTCACCACAGTAGCTATGATATTCCCTCCATCCAATGCGCTATGTTTTGTTATTGTAGCATTGATCAGGAGAGCTGGATACTGAGTTGGGTTTAGGGGTTTTTAATTAATACAAACATTTGGAAATATTCCAAGCAGATAGAGGCAGGAATTGTAGCAAAGTTTGACTTCAACAGACAGTGGAATTAAATCCCTTTCATGTCTCTGCCCTCAGAGGTGTGTGTCCCTTACTCATGCAGAAGGGAGCGGCAGGAAGAACGATACCCAAATGTTATGAAACAGGCTCATTCCTAACGAGTTGTTCAGCAGCTTTTAACATGGAACAGCTGCCAAGGTTCTTTTATTAACATTAGATCAGGAAAATAGACCAACGGTCCAAATAACTGAGCAACAAGCCCCCACAAGAAAGCCAGGGTCGCTCCAGGCCTTGCCAACCACACAGAGTAAGCGCTTACACCGAAAGAGCTAATCAACAGATAGTTTAATGGAATGGACATGTGTCACACTCACTTGTACAAAAACTCCCCATGGTTATTCTCCGGTTCCTGACCACTACACTTGTTGGTCCTACACTAAGTTTCTCAGAGCCCTGAATGTCCTCCCTGCATGCCTGGAAAGTGCACAGCACACAGTGGGCGCTACCACAGGTAAATAGTAGATCTAATGCACGAAACGCCCAGCACATGCCTATCCTGGAAAGCAATGATCCAGTCAAACCCCACAGTGCTCCCTGGGACCCAAGGCTGGGAGGAAGTCACACCCCCCTCCTGCTCTGCACAGACATGCCAATGCGCCAATTCATCTACGTCAGAGGGCAGCTATCGTGGGGTTTGCAGACTCATGCTATCAGGAGGACGGTTACCAAACCAGACTGGGAGTCAGGACTCATGGGTTCTATTCCCCACTACCACCTGTGAGAGCCTAACGTGATCCTAGGCAAGCCACATCCCTTCCCTGTGTCCACCTGGAGAGCAGATATAAGCCCTGTTCTGCGGGGCTCCAGGACCATTGCAAAGCATTTGAAGGTACTAGAGAAGGTGGAGTGTTAGGCCACATCTACACTACCCGCCGGATCGGTGGGTAGTAATCGATGGATTGATTTATCGCGTCTCATCTAGACTCGATACATCGATCCCCAAATCGATGCCCATACTCCACCTTGGCAGGAGGAGTAAGTGGAGTCGACGGGGAAGCTGCGGTGGTCAACTTGTCGCCGTGAGGACAGCCAGGTAAGTCGAACTAAGATACTTCGACTTCAGCTACGCAAGTAGCATAGCTGAAGTTGCGCATCTTAGATCGATCCCTCCCTCCCCCCAGTGTAGACCAGCCCTTAGTGTCACAAATGCCACGCAAGAAGCAGGGATTCACACACGAGCAGAAAGCGCAAGTCTCACCTGGGGAAGGTTCCTTTTTCTACCAGCAGCCTCCCCAGCTCGGAACAGCTTCCACTCTGTCAGCGTAACGGGCAGGGTCGTGTCCTTCCCACGCAGGCATGCACGGGCAGCTTTCAGCTCCAGCGTCTTGCGATGGAGGAAGGTAGGCTTGGGAGGGAGCTGGAAACAGATAGGACAAGACACACAAGGTGTAAAGGAAGCTTTGGAGTTAAACATCTTGTTTGCCTGGTTCCAAAGGGGCTCACAGCAGGGTGCCCCAATCAGTTCCTGGGAAGCAGCCCCAGAGGGTGTCACAAGCAATCCCCTCTAACATACAAACGCATATATCGCAGCCGCTCCTGAGCCCCCTCCAGCTGCGAAGAGGGCACAGGGCCTGGAGGTTAGTGTGTATTTCAGCAGGGAAGGAACCTGGAGACTCCCACAGAGGCCTAATGGGGAGGAGAGATCTAACGCTGCCTGTCACAGGCAAGGTGAAGTTGTTAAAGGGACAGATCTGCCCTGCCCCGCAGGCCTTCTTAATGTCTAAAGTCCTCTGAGGATGGGAAGTGCCCACCATTAATATGTAGCTTGTAGGGAAAATGAGTTCCGTAACACACACAGCATCTCAGCTCCCACCCCTCTGTTCCTGCCCCACACACTCAGTGCTGACCCAGCATTTCATTCACAAACAGCTCAAGCTGCCCAGGCCTGAACGTGGGATGTAGCGTGCGACAACGACTCAGCAGGGACACGCGTTATTCATGCTGGAAACAGGAAGCACTGTGGATCCCTCTGCCTGTGACCTCGGAGTCACAGCTGTTTATTGCTGATGTACTAATTTTCAACAATAAAAACCAGGGGTGACCGAAGACATGTTGAAGGTGTAACTCCAGGTGCATGGAGAGGAGGGGCACGAGAGAGGGAAGCTCACCTTCCTTCTAGAGGCCCTGCAGCTGTCCACCTCACCTCAGAGCCAGGCGCTTCGGCCCAAGGAATATTTGATTTTTCCATGCACTAAATTTCCCTTACGCACCCAGGTGAGAGTGTCCAGCCCTGGGTATTGACAGCCACCAGACCACAGATAGTAATTCCAGTTTTGTAGCTGAGCTCTCTTGTGACAGATGCTTTTCAGATCCCAGCTCTGGGCCCTCTGGAGTCAGGACAAGCTGGGTGTGCCCCGTGAACTTGAAAACAGTCAGCCTGGGACTCACTCTCACCTTGGGAGGCTTGAAGGCATTCTTTGGGGGTGGTAACTTCCAGGCTGATGGGACCCTCCACAATGGTAAAGGCAACACTTTGATATCTTCATACAGATTCTCCTTAGCAGGATCTGGAGAGAACAACGGGTAAGAGACTCATGAAGTGGGGGGGGGGGGGGGGGGGGGGGGGGAGTGGGGAGGGGGGGTTAAAATGCCCCGTGGGGTCACCAAGAAATGGAACCAAGCAGTGCTAATGCCTGTAATACTGTCTGCTGGGAGTGCCAGGGCAGTAGGTTTGGAGATGGACTATCCCACAACGATGCTGCAAGATGGCCCCAGGGCTCCCAAAGCCCTTCCAACTCCAGTATCTGTGGGTGTGGGGATCCTGCGTAGGGACCCCACTGAATCTCAGCTACCTGCTGCTGCAGTACCACAGCCATCAGCACCTCCAGACAGCAGCCAATTCCTTCCACAAGTGTTTATATAAAGCACCGCGTGGCATCGACAGGAAAGCTTAATCCAGCTCCGCTCTGTCCTATTCCAGGTGCCACTAAAGAAAGCCTGCTAGTGGTTAGCCCTGCCTCCATCCCACCCAGCGATCAGACACGGGGAAATCCAAACACTTCCAGACCTGAACAGGCTCCTCCCCACCCCTGCTAACATCCCCGTCAGAGCACAGACACGTACAGATAATGTCCTCATAGATGTTGTCCTCTGACTGTGTGTAGAAGAGTCTAGATCCCGAGCTGCTATTCAGCTCCTCATGGAGCTTTTGGGAGCTGGTGGCTGCCATCCGACTGCGGAAGCCCTGGATGTCTTCAAACTCAAAGGATTTCCTGAAAGCAGACCGGCACGTTTTCTAGTGGTTTCTTCTCAAGAGGGACACAAGTCGCAGAGGTTAGAAGCAAGCGAGGCCCTGCCCGCTGAACTCACCAGCCCCACGTCCCCGGATAGGCCTAAAAACTGGCCAGGCCCCCCAACGCCAGGCCAGTGACTTACTGGTTTCCAGCCAATCCAATCATGTTTGTTTCCCCTGAAGAGCTTGTAGGCCTGATAAATGAGGCGGGTGGCTTTGGACTATCTGGGCCTGAGAACTGCACTCCCAGCTGGTATCTGCCCAGAGACTCCAGTGCTGAAGCCCTGTCCTGGTAGCTCAGCCAAGGGCAGGAACCCGGTGTGCTGCTATCTGGACAAAGGGATCCTGCACTGCCCCCTTCCTACCTCCCTGGTGGTGCAATCCCCAGCACTCTGACCTGGGGAGCAGGGCAGGGGGCTGCAACTGACATTGGGGGTTCTGGTTAAGGACACATGGACTGTAAACAGGGTCTGTCCCAAAGGACTCTCTCTTTCCTAGAAGATGCCTAGTCATTCTGCAGACTAATTCCCACACTTGGCTTCCTTTGGGGGGTTTAGCTCTGACAAACAGCATATCTGCATCCTGGGCAGGCACAAGTGGGCAGAATTCAGTTTTTATTTTTAATAGTTTTGACAGATAACATTTATTTTAAGCTTTTTTCTACATTGTACCAATTTAAATGGTCATAGTTGTGGGAAATTATGGGGGGGGGCAGACAATTACTTAATGACAGCAGGCATTGAGATTCAGAAAGAGAAAGCATTATAACTTCTGTCAATATCAGATGTCAAAATATACCAAGCAAACATCCTGAAATCAAACTAACAAGTCCTCAAGCAGCACTTCCCTACTTTGCTTCTCGGTACATTTCGGTTATCATCAATGGCCATACTCTTTCCAGTGCTTGTGTGTTACTAGTGACATGAACATTTATTGACATTTACTGATATCAATCTAATCTTGCCAAGCCTAAGGATGAATTGTATGGGGCTTTGTTCCAAAGCCAGTCCGGGTCAGTCATCAAAGCATTAAGGGAGACACAGGCCATTAAAAACCCCAGAGTTTTTGCAGCACATTTAATACTATAGAAAGCGTTGGAGGATTCAAGAGCACCAGCTCCCTGCCCCTCCACACAATGCTTACCCGCTTACCCAGAGATGGCTACACCTCAGCGTCTCCTACGTCTGTAGAACTAGCAGAGAGCTAACAAATGATATGTTCAGTTACTTGTCTGTAACTCTCAGACCCGCATCAGAGCCAGCCTGCTGCCCTGGTGGTTATCTGAGATTAATGGCCTCAAACTCCAGGCAACTAAAAGATCAATCAACTGGAGTCATGTCCGACTCACGTAGCAAGAGTGCTCCTCACTGGAGAAGACAATTAGCCCATGATCCATGGGAAGTATCCCAAAGCGCAGGGCAGGCAGCAGCACCCCAGTTTGGCCAAGGGTCTGGACACCACAGCTAAGTCGGCTTTCAGGGTTCTGGGGTGAGGTTTGTTTGGGGCAGTACTAGGGACCAGGCAGTCTGTGCACAGGAGTCACTGCTCTGCACAGGGTGCGGAGGGGGTATTTTAGCCAGGACATACCCATCTCCTTACTCTTCTAAAGAAGGGCCAATGGCAGAGCTATCATCACTACCGTGGATTTTAAGGTCTCGCCTGAAAGTGCAATTCATGTGAGGCCTCACTCAGTGACCTGGTTTGGGCCAGGGACTTGCTCAGCAGAGGCTGAGGAGGCAGGTGCTCAGTGCATAAGAACATAAGAACGGCCATACTGGGTCAGACCAAAGGTCCATCCAGCCCAGTATCCTGTCTACCAACAGCAGCCAATGCCAGGTTTCCCAGAGGGAGTGAACCTAACAGGTAATGATCAAGTGCTCTCTCTCCTGCTGCCCATCACCACCCCCTGTCAAACAGAGGCTAGAGACACCATTCCTTACTCATCCTGGCTAATAGCCATTAATGGACTTAATCTCCATGAATTTATCTAGTTCTCTTTTAAACCCTGTTATAGTCAAGGAGTTCCACAGGTTGACTTTGTATACAAGAGCAAATAAGAATTAAGCCACCTACCTCTTGGATCTCCCTCTGATTTTCCTGTTTGCCTCTCTTTGCTCGGGCTCGTGGGAGGAGCCTACTGGGGAATCCTTACACTGGCCTTCCGGTGGCTTTTCTCTACTACAGCTGGTTTGATCCCTTTCTGACAGATAGCGGAAAGTCCTGCGGGGCTTCGGGGGAGGGATGGCAGCACGCCTTGTCTCCTGTCCCTCGGCCTCCGAATAAATGTTTTTGAAGCTCCTCTCCATCACACTGAGGGGCTCCACTCCCCCAGCATGTAGTTCTCGCTCTGTCGAGCCACAGCTCTCTCTTTTCCTTTTCAGCTCCAATGCCATCGCTAGGACCTTGTCAGAAGGAACAGCTTCTATGTTCTTCCACAGCCCTCGTGAGGTGTAGAAGTTCCCTGGTGGCAGCGTCTGCTCTGGGTCCAGGAGGCCCCCCCGCCAGTCTCCATTCTCCTCAACCCGGGAAATTGGGCAGCATGTGCGCACTTTGGGCCTGAGGATCTCTGAGGTACCGCAATCACCATCTCTGTCACTGTCACCCTCGCTCTGAGAATGGTTCCTGCCCTTTTCCCTGAAGTCCAGGCCCAAGCTCTTTGAGTTTGCTAGCCCTGCCTTTCCGTCATTCCCACAGCCCCGTGGCTTGGCCTTCGGCAGAGCCTCACAGCCATGGTCGTACTGTACCCCAAAGTCCTTCGGCTGCTGTCTGTCTTCGCTGCAGCCCCCTCTAGTCTTCCCCTCCCACTGGGAGATCTTCTGTTTGATGTTCCGGCAGTGGCTGCGGGAAAGCGTCTGCACAGCACACCGAGAAAAGCCACCATCCGGGGTCCCTGTTGGGTGCATGGCAGGAGCCTGAATCCTCACAAACGCCCCATCGCAGGCACCGCCTAGTCCCTCCTGTGCCACACACACGGTGAGAGAGTGCAGAGTCCCAGCGCACCTGCTAGGCTCCAGTCAGGGAGCAGAACACAGGCAATCCCTTTGGACACCAGCCCTGCGAGCAACAAGTCCTAATTCAGCCCTGGGTGGGACGGGGGAGGAGAGAGAGAGAGAGAACGAACACATCCATCAGTCCGGCTCCGAGGCAGAAAGTACCAACTCACCCCACCAGAAAAGCATTCAGCGGCAAACATGAGGGCACAGTCGTAATTGTTCTCCTAGGGCTGACCTTCCTCACCAAGTGCTCAAGACTGGTCTCCCCACACCTCAACCCACTCCTGAAAATGCCTTCCCCCAAAAACTACAGAGATTTAAACATCTGCTGTAGGAAGTGCCAGGCGTCCTGATTTTCCCCACCAACATCGGGCACGGCAAGGGGGGAGGAGGAGACGGACTGGCTGCTCCCACTGCTTGGGAAACAGGCTGGTGATTTGCGGTTCTCCGAGCTCTCTCTGGGCATTGCCCATGGTTGCTAGCACAGGTGCAGCACTCCTGAAAACAACACCGGCAGGAGCTCCAGAGTGGACCCGGTGCAGCATTTTCACGACCCCCGTCGTCTAACCCTGCTCGGAGCAGGTCTGCGCAATACAGCAGCCAAGGTGCCAACAGCATCTTGTGTGTGCTGGAGCTACCGCCAGGGGAGCCACAGTGGTGAGGGGAGGTGCTGAGACAGAGCTCAGCGCAGGTATAGTGCAAGGGGCCTTCCAACTCCAGTCTGCAGTGAGCCAGCGACATCCCCGATCGGAGGCTGCAACTGTTTGACACAGGAAAGCTAAAAGGCTCATTGCGTCGACTGCAGACCGGCTCAGGGATTGGCAACACTAACCCTCCCTCCGGATGTGCCCCGCCTGCCCCACAGCTGGGCAGGAACCTGTTCGACGTTCCACCTGCCCACACCTGACCTAGATCAGCCACCGGGGAGACTCTAGGTCTCAGGGAAGTGGCAAAGTGGCTCACGGTGTCTTTTGGGGGAGTGAGAAGAAGCAGCCGCTCCGGATGCAGTGCTGTGCAGGTCAGTCACACCCTGCTCTGTCCAACAACCCCTTAGCACGGTGTATCTGCTCAGGGACCCAGAGCATAGGCCATTCAGAGACCATCACCTCCAGGCTCTAGCTGGGTGACGTTGTTCAGGACAGAAATCCTGATCACAGACATAAGTGAAGTTGGCCTGGGTGGTTCTGGCCACCATCTGACAGCAGGAAAAGCAGATGGGCTGCCGTGCAGGGGAAGGGCTGCAAGCCAGGCTGGGCTGTACATACCCAGCACTCAGGTCTGGGCAGAACGTCTGCAGCTTCAGTGCCTGTGAAGATCTCATCAGCCTTGTGCCCACATCTGCCTTTTACCCTGCAGAGAGGTGTTTGGCCCAAATCCTCACCCATCCCTTCTCCTATGAGCCAGAAATATCAGAGCACAACTTAGAGAGGAGTCTCTAGGATCAGCTTCACCTGCTGTCTGTCTCCTGCCCAGGTACTTACCCTCTGCCTAGCCCGGTGGGACGTGAGCCCCTGAACTATTTGAATATGAAAACCTAACTCGGTGCTAATCCAGTGCAAGGGCAGGCTGGCTGCTGGGGGCTATGTGTGCAGCACTGCCACACTGACCTGCTGAGCCCCCAGCGCGTAGCTCTCCACAGAGTGACGAGGCCAAACACCCCTCGGCGGCACCTCTCTCCCTGCTGCATAAATGGGAAGCTTGACTCAGAGAAGTGGAGAGACCTGAACAAGGCCACAGCAAGTGCAAGTGTCAGAGATCCTGGCTCAGGCTTGTGCTCAGGTCACAGCCCACGGGACAAAGTCCCCTTGCTCAGTGGCGGAGAGCGATGCTAAGCAGCACTGGAAGCTGCTGGTGCTGATCTCATCAGCACCATCTGCAGTGACTTTCCAAGTCGCTATGAAACCCACCTGGTCCTCACGGACTCAGCGCCTGTAAAAACTGGCAGAACTGCAGACAGGAAGGACATGAAGTCAGCGAGAAGCAGATCATAAACCTGCCTGCCCCGTTACCTCACTACCCCTGCAAGCCGCCTGCTGCCCTCGCGAGGAACAGACTCTGTGCCCCAGCGCGTTCAGCCAAGAGCCAGGTTTACACGGTGTGCATTGGGCAGATCAGCTCTCAGGAGGGCATCCTACATCACCACACCACTCAAACTACTAGCAAAGCTAGTAGCCACAAGTCACTGGCACCTGGGATTTGCAGAAATGCACTGAAGGGAGAAGGCCTGGGTTTTGTTCCACGCAGAGGCTGCTGACCCTCCCTTTGCCGGAGGAACAGGCTGTGTCTGCTGCATGGTAAAGAAAGGGGTGTCCAGCAGTTGGTGCTAGATGCGGGAGAAATGCACTGGCCAAGGCAACTCACTGTTAGAACTAGCAAAAACGGATCCTTCTTAGCCATGACAGCACACAGTTTCCCAGGCAGGGACTGAAGCTGCAGCGAGAGCACAGATGCATAGTGGAACTTACCTCTCTGCAGAGATCCTGATGTCCCAGCCGCTCCCTGCTGCACTCACACACAGCCAGCACCCAAGTGGAGCTCCCTTCTTTCGGCTGAGGGGCAGCTGCACCTAGCAGAGGCTGATGCTGCCCATCTCCAGGGATGACAGTACCGGCTGTCGCCTTCTCTAGCACTCTCCTGATGGGGAGAAAACAGCATGTGGCTTCAGCAAACACATGACCACGCCAACTCCCAATCCCGAGCAAGGCGGCAGCCACCCGCTTGCAATGCATCGTTAACATGACCAGCACTGGGTAACCCCACTGTGCTGGGGGTCTGTGCTAACCCCACCGAGCAGCCTGCTCCAGCCTCACTGCTCCACACACAGAAATCTCAGTGCTCAGATGCCGGGGCTGAACCTAGGAAAGTCACAGCACCCAGCTCCCAACAGGAGTGGGAGACCATGCAGCAGACAGCTCTGCCATTCGGAGTACACTCAGCCAAGCGAGCGGAACAAGCATTCCCCCGGTCCCTGCCAGCAGACCCCTCTGCCCATCTGGGCTGTGTTCATTGTACAGCATGGCAGCCCTACTGCAGCACAGGCGCTCTCCCCTCTCTGGCATCAGCAGGCCAGGAGCGAAGACTCGACAAGCAGCTCCTCCTGCAGCCGCAGGGTGACAGCGAGATGCAAAAGGAGGTGGAGGCAGGGGAGTAGCAAATAACGGAAACCTCATCACCTGCCCCCTGCCCAAGGCGTCAAGGGCTGGACGAGAGCCCTGCGTGCTGCAGTGCAAACTAAGGCTTTCCAGGCACAACCATCGCTCACCACTGTACCTACGTAAGGCCCAAACACACACAGCCCTATATCAGGGCCATCCCCCCGGCACTCACACCATGGTACCATGCGGCCCAGCTGCCCCAGCCAGCAGCCCTTCCCTGGCCTGGCCACTTGCAGCCAGAGCCCTGGCAGGAGCCCTCCCCTCCAGCACCACGCGAGAGCCTCCTCTCAGCCAAGACCCCACGCAGCAGCTATAAATAAGCTTCGTCTCCAAACATCCTGAGCCAGGAGCCATCCTTCCTCAACCCGTCTGCGCAGCTCGATTAGCGGGCAGGAAAGTGCCCCCCTCCCCTCAGTGGCCATGGCTGCCACACCGCGATAACAGCCCTCGCTTCCCAGGCACAGAAAGCCAACCCTGAGGCCACCGGGAGCGGACACCCAGGGCCTTGGGTCAGAAGACAGGGAAGGCCATAGCGGTAAGACACTGGGGCTGGGGAAAAAACTTTGCCAAAACAGCCCCTTACTCCCTGCTCCTGCCCCTGGACACCACACCATGAACCCAGCCAAATGTAGGGAGTAGACACCTAAGAGCCGGGACCCAGCTGGGCCAGTGGCAGGGCAGGCCAGGGCAGCAGTAATAGGAGTGCAGGGAGCAGCAGAGGAGAGAGGCTGTCGAAAGCAGGGACCTCACTCAGAACAGCCAGCAGGAGCAATCACACATGCCCGGAAGGCTCAGGGCTGCTGGGGATGGAGGCTGGAGAATGAGAATCCAGCACCCTATCCAGTGGCTGATTAGGGAAAGCGATGCTCTCAGCCACACACGAGCCCACAGGAGCCAGAACCCAGCGCAGCCATCCCCAGATCCCGATGAAGAGATTCTGCTCCATCGGGGTCTGATACCTGCTGTGCAGGGAGGGTGGAGTGCAGTGGGGGAGCCCCCCATGCAGCACGATTCACAGGCAGGGCTGGAGAGGGGAGCAGCTGAAATCACTCCTGTTATCAGAGCTCCCAAAACACAGGCCCGAGAGCCACTCTGGCGCAGGGAACAATGGGTCATTCACAGGGCAGAGCGCTCCTTGGTCTATCGCTCTGCATCTCTCTGCCCACACGCCCCTAGTAACAGCTCCACAAGGGGACTGGCAGCAGGGTACTGGAGGGCTCAGTTATTCCCCTGGAGCAGTGTCTGTTTTCACTTCCTGCCAGCCATTCGGTGCCCCACAAGGAGGGAGCAGCGTGGCCTGGAGAAGCCTGGTCTGCAGGGCAAAGGGCCACAAACTGCAGTACACATCACACTACACAACAGGCCAGCCTGGGTCTGTCCCCAGCACCTACATCAGGCCCTCTCTTTCCAAGAGCGTCATGTCTGCTGTCAGGAAGTGTGAGCAGTTACATCTGCCCCTCCACATCTCATTGGCTGGGGAAGCTATAGAAAGGCGGGAGGCACAGATCACAGGTATTTAACGCTCTGGGGCTCAGTGAAGGAGCCTGCATCCCCACAGTTACGCTGGAAGCCACCTCAGGCCCTCCCTAGCACACCTGGATGCACAGTTACCCAGGGCTCAGTAACTCAGCGGCAGAAGACTAGCCCAGCCAGGTCTCACTGTACAGTCCCACTAGAATCCATTCCCCAGCCAGTTAGCTTTTGCATTCAAAATACTGCAGCATTTATGTCAAGCTGAAGGAATTCACAGGCAAGTTCTCATGAAACACCAGGAAGGCTGCGACGCAAGCCATCAAGCTGAGACAGCACCACAACGCCTGGAAGCACTGGACACCCCACAGCTGTGGGTACCAAGGCCCATAGTTTGGCCTGCACAAGGCATTCTCCAGCTGCCATCAGAATCCAGGCACTAACCAGAGAGTTGTGCGTGAGCACACAACCCTGGTAGCCAGCCCCACCTCAGAACCAGCCTGATAAGGCTTGAGTTGCTCACCAAGGTTTGAACAGCCCACCCAAGTGATGAGAGGCAGAGGGGAAACAGGCGTGGGGGTGAGCGTCTGTGCCTTTGTTAAGAAAAAGGGTTTTCTAGTGGGTTCTCGGATTCTCCCCTTTTACAGCTGCTAAAGCCTGTGAGCGAATGTAAGGGACACGAGACCCAACACAAAGTGTGCTTATCACGTAGCAGAACCAGCAGGCCCAGTTCTTTCAGCATCACAAACCCATTTCCTTCCTGCCAAGGACTCAGCTAACAAATCAAACTGCTTCATGGGTCTCCTCCTCTGGGCACAAACCTGCCCTCACCATCCGGCTTGAGTCAGGGAACCCCAAGAACCCAGTAAGGACAAAGGACACAGCAAAAATCCATCCACCGTTTACAACAGCAAAATTTCTGTTCGGCTCCCAAGGATTTCAGCACAACCGACCATCACCTTACGATTTACAACAGCAAAGAGGAGAGAGTGCTCCAGGGAAGGGGAATGAGGCCACACAGGCAAAAGGCAAAGCCACATGGGCCACCAGGTCAGCAACAAGGAGGACTCAGGGCAGCTCAAATCCCGAGGAAAGAGCGTCTAACCAAGAACTATCACGAGAGGTGCACAGCTCTGGCCATTTATCATGAATCTCACTAATCTATTTGGGGATTTTTAAAAAGACTATTTGGTACTCAGGTGATTACGTGACAATCCCAGCCCCTAAGTTCCTGGCCCTCCTGGTTGTGGAGAAAAGCTTGATAACATGACCTCTGATGGCTCAAACACCTGACCCAACTCTGATTTTTTCAGTCTCGTGATTTTAAAATCACCCTCAAGATTTTTTGAGGCCCTACTCACGATTTTTCAAATGCTTGGAGTTGGCAAAACTGGTACACTTACCAGGCAACGCCTGCATGCCCCGGCCTTTCCCGACCACACGCTTTACATGGCATTTGCAGGAGAGTTGAGGAAGAAGCCCTTGGGAGAGGTATTTGATTAAGCAGAACTCACCAGCAAGCTTTCACCGCTCTGCAGTGCTGGCTGCCCACTGCATGGCACATCTGCTCAAATGAAGTTCTCTACTCCTGTCTCCTCATTGCCAGCTGAACAATACCCGCACAACATTCATCCGAGGGTGTACCAACAGAGCGTGCCAGCTCAGGCAGACTATGCTCAGAACTGTCTTGGTTTATAGGTGCTCCTGGGCTCAAGGCATAAAGCAAACAGCAAATGTCTTCTCCCTCTTCAACTGAGCAAGGGTCTAACTCTCAACACAAGGCATCCAGTTCACAGCCACCTCTCTACTGAGAGAAAAGCACCAACAGGTACCTCAAACTTCTCCTAAAAGAAGCTGCACAGCTTTGACTGCAATCCTGGAACCCAAAGTCTCTAAGGTGTCTCACTGGTCCTTGAGCAATTACAATTAGAGCCAGATACAATTAACAACAATTAATTTCTATTCCACCTCTGAAACAACCTGATGGAAGGTGAGCTAAAGGAACTAGCCAACATCACCTCTCCTTTGGGTCTAGTCAGCCAGGCGTAGCACTGAACAGGTATTTGTCAAATACACCCCCCTGTTTGGAAGAATGGAATGCAGCATTTAACCTGCATGGGCTTGCGAGACAGGTGGCTGCTCTCAAAGAAGAGGGATTTGATGAAAGCTGCTCCAGAGGGTGAAGCACATGAGCCCAGGAAACTATATAGACTTTGCCCTCAGGAGGAGTCACAGAAGTTGCTCCGAAGCAGGTTGGGATGGTCTGACCTCTAAGTGAAAGAAAGTTGCCTATTTCTGTGAGAGCCAATCAAACTGCTAACACAAAATCTCTGCAAAACCTGACCCAAGGGACCTTTACAGCACAACTCGAGGGACTAGGGACAAACTGAAATCGCCCATGTCTTTTAACTGCGTCGCATCTGACAGCATCTTGTGAGGCTTCTCTGCAGAAACTCTGATCTCTCAAGTTTTCCAGCTTGCAAAGGGTTGTAAATCCAATCAGCAAATTTCTAATCCTAAAAACCAATCAGGTACTTCCAGACCCTTTCACACAGAGACACCGGCAAGTTACTCAGGGACTCCTGCAGGACCACAGTAGTTAGACTTGGAAGGATGAGTCTTTGCTATTCCAGGCCTCTTCCCTATTGTACATTCTCTAGTGCTTCTAACAAAACCTGGGCTTCCTACACATGAGAAAGTTCTTCACCCCTCATCCCGTTGCTCATTCTCTGCACGTTCCTAACTGTGCCTCTGAGCAGGGAGCACTTCATGCAGGGAGCATTCAACTACAAGCTATTTTAGTTAAATTTACACTTTAAAAAAAGATTAAAGGATTGCTGCACCTCAACATGGCTCTCTCCAAACTGCATCCAGAAGGCTCAATCATCTCCAGTTTTCCTGTGTTCCCAAAAGTAGCCAAACAGCCACCCCCACCCCACCCCATTAACGGTGATAATACTCGCAGTGCCTTGCGTCTGAAGGCACTAAGCAGAGATTCTAAATCAATATAATTTTATTTGAAAATGTTCTCCTCTAGAAACATTTAAAATCTTTCTATACCTAGGAAGATTTGCCAACAGCATTGCCCATTTCTTGAAAAAAGGATACCCTCTCAAGATGCAGTTCTCAGATTCAACGTCTAGAGAAAGTTTCCAAATCTTGGCCGAAAGTTGAAGCACGAGGCGTTTTAACACTACATGGCAGGGAATGCTATCTTTTTTCCAGTACTGAGAGCCAGAGAGCATTCTAAGCATTTTCCATCCAAAGAATCCCAACAGGATTCAATTTCCTGAAACCATATGTTCCAAAAGAGAACGCTGCCAACATTATTCAGGAACAAAATACTCTTCATTGTTGAGCCCACCCAACGCAGGTGCTGCTGGCCCTGTGCTAACCCTCATACTGCAGTCACAAAATCTCAAGCAATTAGCAAAACAAAGGCACTAACATGTATGCGGCATCTCCTATTACAAGGCTGCAAAGCAGACACCAGGACCCACACAGATTAATTCCTCGTGACTGTCAGCTTTCCAAGCCAATCCAGTTTCAAACTGCTTCTCAATTGTGAACTGCTCAAGAGGTGACAAGTCTTCCTGCCACAATGACCCAAGGGTGGGGGGAGGCCTTCAAGTCTCTTGCATTCTGGGAAAGCAGCCAAGCAAATATTGGAGAGAGGTGGTTAGTAAAGATATTTATTACTCACTGCGAAGGCACAAACAAGGATACATCTCAGAATTCGTAGCCACTTTTACTCTGCTCAGATGCAAATCCTATGCTTTTCTGAGCAAAACTCTGCCCCGTTCTGGAAGTGGAAAAGTCTGGGCAGTATCAGATAATAAACACTCCAGGAATGCTGTGTTCTGTCATTCAGCTCAGCAGAAACCACCTCTATTAGGAACTGGAAGCTGCCACCGGGCTAGCAGCAGAGCTGAGCTCCAGAGCGCCACAGGGTAGGTCTGACAGCCAGTAGCTGACCCGGGCTGGGATGCTCGCTGCCATGTAGACATACCCACTGAGACCCCAGAGGCAGGCACAGAGCACATAGGCTGCATCACCACCAGTGTGAGCATAAATGATGTTCGACACTATTTTAACCAGAACGAATGAGCTAAGGAAAAAATGCCTCCCCTTTTGCTGGGTTCTGAGCCATTCGGCATTAGGCAGGAAGTGCAGCGTTGCCAACTCACCAGATTTTATACTTGGTGTTTTTCCAAAAGGCCCAGTTCTGCACGTCTCAATCTCGGGGTTTGTTTTTTAAGTCTCTAGCTGTTGTGGATGCAGAGGGAAGATCTCGAAAGGCTCAAACACCAGAAGGCAAACAGAGCCCAACATTAGTTATTTTTTTAAATTTCATGATCACTGCAGGGCCTGACTCATGATTCCTGAATGTCCAGGGTCAGCAACACTAGAAGGGCAGCAAACCACCCAGCTCTGAAGCAGGATTTCAGCCAAGTCCGGTGGCTGTTTGCCTGAGGGCCCTGCAGTTTCACACCAAGGTGCAGGCGAGCTCAGCAGAGGCCCTGCAGGCTGAATGGAGGGATAAGATCAAAGATCAGCGTAACCTGAGGTAGTTCCTTGATGCAGAACCGACACCAGTCAGGAAATGCATATTCCACAGCAGACAAAAAAGGGATGCCGGGGCCACTCCCTGCTGGGGCCTTTATTGTCTTTTGCCTCATTAGCAGAGTTTGCATTGACTGGAGAAACCAGACCTTTTGGCCTCTGTTTCACTCCCCCCTACTCCTGGGCCTCACCCAGATCCCTGTGCCCCCCAGGGTCAGGTTCACTGCAATCTCCCAACAGAACAGGCAGAGCCTCCTGGGCTTGCTGGAGCCAGGGTCTTTCCCCCCCAGACTGGGGCTGCACCGTGGGAGTGTGGCAGGAGAAGGCACAGGCCCACACGGCCATGGAAGGTGGCACCGGTGGCAAGTCTGAAAGGGAGGAAGCTGCCCTCCCCTCTCCCACCAACAGGGCGACTGTTAAGGGCCACCTGGCAGCACTCACTGGAAAGGGGCTCAGCTGCCCCTCAGGTCTCAGCTGCCTGTGATGGACAGGACTGGCTGGCAGCAGAACAGCCTGGGCTATCAGCCAGGAGGGAGGCAGGGCTCCCAAGTGTCTACTGGAGTCTCCTCCCCACTGCACGGTACTGGGCAGCTCCTGGGCTGCTCACTGCAGGAGAATCAGGAAGCCTCCTCCAGGCATCTGCAGCATCCCTAGAATCAGCTGCACACGAAAGTGGCAAACATGGCAACAAGCACTAACCTCACAGAAGAGTGGAGGGTACCAGGAGCCCAGTTTCCACGAGCAAGTGGGAAACAGGGCAGCCAAAATCCTTGCTTCAGTCTCAACTCCTCAGGGACAGGCACCGTACTCGCCCCAGGGGCGCACACAGCTCCGAGCACTGTCAGCACCGCACACCACAGCCGAGCATGAAGAGCTCCGTCTAGGCGAGGGGGACCATAGCGTACCTTCCTGTTGCTCTGGCTGCAGGAGAGTCCAAGAGCGCAGATCCCCACTCCAGCCCGAGTGCTCCAGGGACAGCAGAAAGTGCTGAGCAGAGCACTCAGAACTGGCAATGGGCCGTGCTGCAGCTGCTTTCAGCATCCCCATTCCCTGGGACAAACAGAGCTAGGAGCGGAGCAGGAACATTAGGCAAGAATGGAGCAGCTAACTCCAGGTCATGCTCCTAGCCCAGCCGGCCACTACCTCTGCCCTTGCTGGCACAGCCCAAGCCACCAGCTTTTGTGGAGCTGTTCGATCTACACCCCAACAATTCTAGGGGCCAGGACTGTCCCGTGCCCATACTCCCACGGGAGGAGCACCTGATTCGAGAAGCTCCAGGAAGGAGTCACCTCTGTCACCCCCTGCAGCCAGTCCTCTTTGCAGCTTTCGAGGACAAGCTCGAGATAAGGCTCTTGGTCGGCTGGGAATGGTGGGCTCCACTTCGGTCAGCGAGTTAGTCTACAATCGGTCAGCGAGTTAGTTTACAATCTTCAGGTACCACGCGTCCTTCTGCCACCAATTCCAGAGATCCACGTCCCAAGACAACGCACTGTCTGGCTTCCCTGGGATCTGGACTGTGTCCAACCCTCTGCTTGGGGGAGACAATTCCTATTGCTCCTACTGGCCTTGAGAGCAAACAAAAGCCAGGCGGAGCAGATGGAAAACAGACATCCTGAGAGTGGGCGCTTACCCGTCCAGCCACAGGAAGCGGGAAAGCAAAAGCCAGAGATGGCACTCGGGACAAATCAGTGGGCGGAAATGCTGCATCCCAGCTGGCTCCACACCTCCTCTCTCAGCACTACTGCACTTAGCTGCTGCTGCTCCTTGTAACCTGAAGGTTCATCTCAGGAAGCAAACTGAATAACCTCCCTAGCCCAGCACCGGGTCAGACCAATGGTCCATCTAGCCCAGTGTCCTGTCTCTGATAGTGGCCAACACCAAAGGCTTCAGAGGGAATGAACAGAACAGGGCACGTTATCAAGTGACACATCCCCTGTTGTCTAGTCCCAGCTTCTGGCAGTCAGAGGTTTAGGGACACCCAGAGCGTGGGGTTGCATCTCTGACCATCTTAGCTAATTACCAGTGATGGACCTATCCTCCATGAACTCAAATGGCCCCTTCTGCTGGTCAGTAATGTCACAAGTGGGGAGCAATCACTGCTGTCTCTCCGTTTCTAAGCAGTTCACTACCCCATTGCAGTCGGAAGACACACGCCGCTCTGAGAAGTGTGATCCCCTCCGAGACCCCAGCTCCTTCCCTCCACAACTGCAAAGCATATTTCCCTGTTCATGTCTCTGCATTTCTAGAGCATCACAGCCTCAAAGCACTCAGAAACATTAACTAATCCACTCTCAGCCAGGTAGGCCTGTATTACCCCATTTTACAGAGTCAGTGACTCACCGAAGGCCAGAGAGGGACTCGCCAATCCCCAGCCCCTACCAGAGAACTGACCTGCAGAGTGGCCCCGCAGGAAGCCCTGGGAGCGATGGGCTATAGCACACTGGATTCCTGGCCTTATTCCATCAGCAAGACAGTTTTGTTGTGTCAGCCATAACCCTCCCGCTCTCTGCACCTCCCGATCATAAGAATGGCCATACTGGGTCAGACCAAAGGTCCATCCAGCCCAGTATCCTGTCTTCAGACGGTGACCAATGCCAGGTGCCCCAGAGGGAGTGAACCTAACAGGTAATGATCACATGATCTCTCTCCTGCCATCCATCTCCACCCTCTGACAAACAGAGGCTAGGGACACCCTTCCTTACCCATCCTGGCTAATAGCCATTAATGGACAACCTCCATTAATTTATCCAGGTCCCTTTTAAACCCTGTTATAGTCCTAGCCTTCACAACCTCCTCGTCAGTGACCACAGGGGCAGCCTAGAGCTGGATTCCGAATGGCACTGAAATGGCTCTCCAGGTCCACGACATGCTCTCAGCAGCACAGGGCCTATGGCCAGAGACCAGCTCAGCTAGTGGCACCGATGTGGACAGAACCATGATCGCCAAGTGCATCATCCCAAATACATACAGTAACAGCAACAGGGGGGGATATGATTGCTCTCTTTAAATATATCAGAGGAATAAATACCAGGGAGGGAGAGGAATTATTCCAGCTCAGTACTAATGTGGACACGAGAACGAATGGATATAAACTGGCCGTGGGGAATTTTAGGCTTGAAATTAGACGAAGGTTTCTAACCATCAGAGGGGTGAAATATTGGAACAGCCTTCCGAGGGAAACGGTGGGGGCGAAGGACCTGTCTGGCTTTAAGATTAAACTAGTTAAGTTTATGGAGGGAATGGTTAATGGGATAACGTGATTTTAGTCAAATGAACAGCGTGCCATCACTGGTAAATAGTATCAATGGCCAATGAGGGTCTGGCTGGAGAATCTTGCCTACATGCTCGGGGTTCTACTGATCGCCATATTTGGGGTCGGGAAGGAATTTTCCTCCAGGGTAGATTGGCAGAGGCCCTGGAGGTTTTTCGCCTTCCTCCGCAGCATGGGGCAGGGGTCACTAGCTGGAGGATCCTCTGCTACTTGAAGTCTCTAAACCACAGGATTTGGGGACTTCAACTGCAGAGTCAAGGGAAAGGGTTGGGACGGCTTTGTGGCCTGCATCATGCGGGAGGTCAGACTAGATGATCATAATGGTCCCTTCTGACCTTAAAGTCTATGAGCAGCTTCCCGTTTGGGGAGCCCAGGAGTCCCCTGAAACCTGAGACACCCTGACAGGGATGGCCCATGCAGCTCTTTCCCCTCTAGCTAGACTGTGCCTTCCTTTGCGGTGGCAGATGGGACAGCGGACAATGCAAACATCATTGTTCAGATATAAACAGATGCAGGGGCTGCCCTTCCTGGCCAGCCTGCTGCCTGCCCATCACCCCCCTCCTCCCCTCCCTGGAGCCGAGAATGAGCTGTGGCAGGAGCTCTCGCTGTTAGCAGGGGCTCGCAGAATCCCAGCGAGGTGGTGCATGTTCAGATGGGCTGTGATCATTTTCAACTAGCAGCAGAGGAAGGGCCTACACAGCAACTCGCACCCTGGGCCAGGCACAAGGGGTGCAGGGCCTACGAGCCGCACATCTGAGCGCACAGCATGAGCGACGGCAGACACAGTGCAAGGGCTGACAGCCTGTCCGTGCCAGGGAGAAGAGCACGCGCATTTCATCCTCAGCTTAATGGGAAACTGGGGGAGCCTCCTACACACAAGTGCCAGATGAGTGAGTGGGGGGGGGGGGAGGAGTGAGGGAGAGAAACGTACAACCATAAACTGGCTATGCAGAGAGATACAGACACAGCTTTGCCCATCAAATTACATGCGACTTACAAGGGAAGCGACAGTTCCCATGCCAGCTTCATTTCTCCATGCAGGTGAAGGAGGGTCTGACTGGCAGAGGGCATAATCTTGTATTTCTCACCCCTGCAAAGGTTTCTTTAACAAGCTGGTTTTTTTTTTTAAACCATACATCTTGGTTCGCATCCCCTCTGGTTTTGCCCATCAAGGAGCTGATCCCTGCGAATCAAGAGGAGCCAGGATTGCTAGTCAGGCTGTTTTGTGCCCCTCTTTAACCCAAACTCCTGAGAAAGGGTGGGCAAAAAGCTCTGAACAATTCATCAGCCCCAGTCCACAGCTCAGGGCCCAGAAAACTCCTCCTCCCAAGGAGCCTCCAGCAAAAACACAGCAGACAAGACTTGCTGTCCCTGAAGTTCCTTAGGTAAAACCAAGCAGGTTTTAAATAACCTTTCGGGCCATCTTCATGGGTCAGAGTGGAACAGGCATGAGCCCAGCGATGCCTGCTCTCCTTCACCTTCCAGAGGTGACAAATGTTCAACTTTACCTCAAAATAGCAAAGCCTGCCCATAAATAGTCTTCCGGCGTAGAGATCCTCCCTAGCTCGGAGCCTGGCGAGATGCGGACACAAGGGAGAGTGACTCACCTAGGACAGCTGGTGGGCTCAAGCCGGTTTCTGCTTATTCCCTCTGCTCCTCCCCAGGGCTCATCTGCTGTAGATTCCCCGTCCCTCTGCCCCAGCCTGGCCTCGAGAGGCTGGTTACTCTGCCGGCTGCTCAAGTGCTTCAAATAAAACAGAAATACGAGGAATTCTCACTACAGCCAGACCTGTGTGAATGAGCCTTCTAGGAACTCAGCCAAACACCACGAGATGACGAGTCAGACCTCTGCAGCCTGAGCACCAGCGCACACGACTGACACCCTGCCCTCAATCTCCTACTACCCCGCACATTGTGTGGGGAGGGCTTGGGGCAGGAGGGCAGAGGTAGGCTGCTGAATACCAGCCTGGCAGGCAGGTATGTGCCTTGCCTTCCCTGCCTTGCACCCGGCTGTATGTTTTACAGGCAAAAGGAGGAGACGGGTCATGGTGAAGTGCAGCGGTGAGAGGAACCAATTGCCAGGTGTCTGACACCTGGCCCCCCTCTCTTTTAGGGCCCAACCCAAGCCCTGTTAAAGTCAACAGGAGTCCTCTTCCACTGAATTCAACAGGCTTTGGATCACGTCTCCAGTCCCTACAGACGTTCAAAGCGGTGACATACAAGGTACCGCATCTCCAGTCTGACCCTGAGCAGAGAACCCCACAGGGATGCTGCTCAGCTCCCGGAAGAGCAGTCTACAGGCTCTGCCTTTCCTCTCCATGATGTACAACCCAACGAACTGCCTGTGCAGCCAGTCACACTCAGCTCCACTGGTCAGGGAGCAGCTCAGAGTTGTCAGCACTGGGATTCACGTGATCTGTACCGCCCCTGTGTGGAGCTAGGGTGGGGATAGAGTCCCTGAGCCCCTCACTCTCAACCACAGCAAGTTGCGGATGGGAGGGCCCAGGTATTCTATGGTCTGGAGATAAAATTCTGAAGACAAAGAGTCACTTGTATCCATGCTTAGGGAGCAGCAGACAGGCAGCTTCACTCCGCAGTTTACCGCTAACGTGCCCACTGAACCAAGACAGCCCCAGCTCCGCAGAGAGACCAGTGCTGCACTCTGGCTCCTCACGCTCCTCTGGCACCCACGGGCAATACACAGTGAACTTGCTTAGACCTGCGGTGGAACCCCAGGTGACACCTTCCCTCCTCTGGCCAATGCAGATCTGGGTTCCAGCTCCGGCAGAGAATCCAGGCCTCTCAGCTGATCGAGAGCTGGCAGCAGTGGAAAATGGGAAACTGACTGACTGGGGAAAATCATTCTTCACCTGAACCCCAGCCAGCTCTTACTGCACGGCTGACCAGGGTGGCATGCACAGGGTGTGGGGCAGTTACAGGAGGCCCCGGACACCCCTCATACAGACCTGCCCACACCTGGGCTTTGCTCTCAGCTGCAAGTGCTACTGGCTCTCCCAAATGGATGCGCTGAAGCCAGCAGAGACTTTGCTCCCAGACTGACATCTAGGAGGAGACGACATCAGCTCGGGGAGCAAGGCAAGTGCAGGGTGGCTTGCAGCAGGTCTGGGGAGCTAGTGGAGGAGGGGGTGCACTTTGTGATGGCATTTACATGCAACAGGGCAGCTACAACTGAGGGCCCCAACAAGCAGAGATTTTATACTTACCTCCTGGCCACTGAGGAAGGTGTTCAACAGTAAAACACAATCACTACTGATAAAATTCACAGATGACACAAAGATTGACAGCGTGGTCAATAACGAGGAGGACAGGCTGCCATACAGAGCCACCCAGATCGCTTGGTAAGCTGAGCCACCAACACAAAACACATTTAATACAGTCAAATACAAAGTGATACATCCAGGAAAGCAGGCCACACCTGCCGAACGAGGGAGTATCCTGGAAATAGACAGCTCTGAAAAGGATCCAGTCTCAGAACGGACACTCAGTGAGAGTTCCCAGTGCGATGCTGTTGCCAAAAAAGGCTAATGCAATCTTTGGACTGGTGGAGCAAGTAGGTGTAGGAATAGGGAGGTGATTTCACCTCTGAATATGGCACTGATGAGACTGATACAGGCATCCAGCACTGGTGTCCCCATTTCTAAAAGGATGTTGAAAAAATGGAGAGGGTCCAGAAAACAGCCTCAAAAATTATTCAAGGCTGGAAAAAATGCCTGACAGCGAGGGACATAAAGAGTTCCATCTGTTTAGCTTATCAGAAAGAATACTGAGAGGTAACTTGGTCACCATGTGTCTGTACCTACATGGGGAAAAGTTCCAGGTACTAAGGGACTCTTTAAGGGAGAAAGGCCGAACAAAAGCTAACAGCTGGACATTATTCAAATTGGAAATAAGACCCCAGTTTTTAACATGGAGGGTGATCAACCACGGGAACAAGCTCCTCAGGGACATGGTGGATTCTCCATCTCTTAACGTCTTCAGCTCCAGACTGTCTGCCTTTCTGGAAGAGATGCTTTAGCCAAACACAAGTTATTAGAGCATAAGCTTTCGTGGGCTACTGCCCACTTCTTCGGATCCGAAGAAGTGGGCAGTAGCCCACGAAAATTTATGCTCTAATAAATTTGTTAGTCTCTAAGGTGCCACAAGTACTCCTGTTCTTTCTGCGGATAAAGACTAACACGGCTGCTACTCTGAAACAAGTTATTAGGCTCTATACAGGGGTAACTGGGTGAAATTTAATGGCTTGTGTTATACAGGAGGTCAAACTGGATGATCTAATGGTTTCTTCAGGCCCTGAACTCTACGAATCTGACTCCAAACAAATGGAATTCCATGTGTTCCTGAGCTGTGAAGAATTGTTTCCACTGCAGCCATATCACGGCACCAGCCTTGGGAGCCAAACACCGAGGGCCACCAGGAGAATGGGCTGCAAGCTCACACTGCATTTGGGGGAATCAGCGTGTCAGGGGTTACCGCAGCAGAGTTTAGCACAGGTAGGAGATTAAGGGGTTTGAAAGCCATTCAGTATGTGCCCCTGTCCTAACTTCAGCACTGACAAGAGACCAGCGTGAACCCTCTCTTCAGAGGGCTTGCAAACAGCTGGTTGGTTACTTCAACAGCACACGCTGAAACAAGGGATTTTGCACTTTGCAGCCTTCCCCACCCCAGAGAGCAGAACTCAGCTGGGGCCGGGGACCCACAACTGTGGCTTGTCAATATCTACCAATGGCATTTACACATGGTTTAAAAATCACAACCAATTCAGGGCAGCTACACAGCTGGTGCATGTTCAGTGCCCAGCAGAAAAGGGTTTTCCCTCAAGGGCCTCTGGGCACCACCGTAATGACACAGCCACCACAATAGCTATGGACTAATCCCTGCCCTTGGGGAACAGCAGTGCGACTGGTGTACACAGCACAATTAATTCCCCAGCAGAAAGCTGCACCGACACTCTGTTAGGGCTGTAAATGAGATTGTTATAACGTCACAGGGACAAAACCCAAACAAGCCTGAGAGCTGAAAAATGAAGCTTCAATATCCCTACTCCATGGTTCTCAGCTCCTCTTCGCTCCCGCCACACCCCAGCCTGAACGCCCTCTGGAAACACAAGGCCCCCCCTCTTCCCTGGCTTAATTTAGTGGAGGATGAGAACACTTTGATAACCTCATAGTATTATTAGCCAACTCCAACAGGCCAAGCATTTTCTGGATTCAGATGCCAGATTTTCTGGAAAACATCACTAGGTTGGGAGAAGTCCAGGGTTGTGAGTTCAATCCTTGAGGGGGTCATTTAGGGATCTGGGGCCAAAATCTGTTTCGGGGATTGGTCCTGCTTTGAGCAGGAGGTGGGACTAGATGACCTCCTGAGGTCCCTTCCAACCCTGATATTCTAGGAGTCTATGAAGTGAGACTGGAAGCTTTATTAGCTCACCCAGCCCTTCCCACAGGTCCAGTTCAGGCTTGTTCCCTTTCGTAGGTTTCCTGGAGATGTGTCCAGCCTGGTTCTGAATATCCCAAGGAAAGGGGTTTCCCACTGCCCCCGGGACACACCTCTGCCCCTGCTAACACAGACTCACTGGCAGGGAGCCCCGATATTCAGCTTTGAATTTCCCTTTCCCACCCCCCTCTCATTGCCAGTTCAGCTCCTTGTACCACCCGCAAGGATTTCTCTGGCTCCTCAATGCGCACACCCTCCGCCCGTCCCAGCCCACTTCCCCATTACTCATCTGTTGTGCAAGCTCCAAGCCAGGCATGTTGCGCTCAGCATTTCCCCACCAACAAACCCCTCTAGCCCCAACCATCCTGCAGTTCTTTTCTGAGCTCACTCCTATCTCCTGCTAGTGAGGGGGGTGCACAGAGATGGGCACAGCACCCCAGGGCAGCAACAGCCATCTTGCAGGGAGCAGGTCTTCCTGCTCCAGGATGACAGGCAGTCGTGTTGTGCTGCATCTCACTCATCAGCTGCCCCACACCCCACCACCTGCTGAGATTTCCTGCAGCACCTCTCCACCCCAGAGTCTCTCTTCCTCACCTCTGTTAGCTGGGAGATCCCCAAGCTGAAGCCGCAATTCCCCACCCACATCTCCTTTCTCTTCACAACCCTTTACTCTGTCCCTGGCCTCATGGCTGTCTGCAGCACCCGCCATTTATCATTAACACGCTGCTCACTACATCTTCTTGACCCTCAAAGATGCCACAGAATCTCACTCCCCTCCCCAGCTCGAAGCAGAACCTTCTGCTCCCTCCACCCCAGCAGGATTAACCCAGCCCATTATGAGCACCCCTAAGATTAGGGTCCCTGCTGTCCCAAGAGTCCCGTTTACTGTCAGGACACTTTCATACACCAAACCTGCCCTTCCTAGCTCCCGCACCTGTCCTTCGCTTCACTATGGCAAGCAGCCCCTCCTGCTCCCTGCCTCATTACTCCCACCCTCCCTGACTGCCATTCCAGCTAACACCTCCGCACGGTCTCTGAAGACATGGCTGTGACTCTAAGGGGATTAATACCTAACAGTTCAGGAATGGAACTGAAACCACAACTTGCCAGCAACACAGCCACTGGGGGGCCAGTTCACGGAGCCGCTAGCTCAGCTTTTCAGAATCCAGCCACAAAAGTCTTCCTGGTTCATGTTACCGGCACATACACAGTTAATGCAACGATCTGATTTGCCATGGCACCCAATCCGGACTCCTCTCACACACAGAGATTTAGAGTGTCAGAGACAGCAGAGGGTTTGCAATGACCAAAACCAAGAATCCATATGCCATGGACCACCTGCCCAGAACTGCTGAGAAGCTGTCACAACTTCACCTTGCACCACTGCAGTACTCAGAAGCAGCTTCCCCAAAACCCTTCGCCCTGATCTCACTCCAGTCTCCTGCCATGAAAGAGGGAAGGGAAAAGATTCTGCACTAATAGTGACCTACAGTATGAAAATCAAACTCAGCAGACATCTGCTTTCTGCAAACACAGTATGACAATCTCCTGGGCAGGGCATGTCACATGGGCCAGGGGAAAAATTCAAGGACTGAGACAAAACAGAAGAGAAAAAAACAAGAGCAGAAACAGTTCTCACCTGTGGGATGATATGGGCAGGTTTAAGCTAATCCATCATACCCCAAGAGAGGCCAGTAGTAAGGATCACACGCAAGCGTTTGTTCCATGTGCTGTTCCTCTGCCCCCGTACTGCAGCATACCACACAGAGCCTGGTTGGAGCGGCAGCCCCTACAGCATGCATCAGCAGGATGGAACATGCCAGCAGCCGGCTTGCCAAGCCTGCAAAAGCCAAACAATGACTGCATGTTTCTCGTTTTCAGACTCATCGGCATGAGACACCAGCATCCACTGCACCATGAAAGTCTCAGGAGCACTTTTGCTTCTGCCAAAGCCAAGTTCTAGGGCTGGTTAACATACTAGGGCTCAGGAAAGGGGCTGACCACTCCATCTTCCACAAGGCAGAGGGCAAACAGCTGGGGCTGGCAAGAGCAGAGAACTGCTACACTGAGCATGTGGTGAGGTGGGGACTCAACCAGCTGCCTTCCCCCCACCATCACATAGGGCACAGACACTATCCCCAGTCCCTGGTCCCTATGGGAGCCACTGTCCTGTTCTGCTCCCTCACCGTCATCCACCTACCAGCTGAAAGGCAAGGCAAGAAACAGAGATGCCATCAGTTAGACCGGAGTCACAAGGCTGCAACGTGGCATCTCCTGGCAGCAATGGATCTGCACCCCAGCCTCTCACTCCAGAGATGGACATGACCCACACCGCCGAGAGAGGCCAGCACCTTGGCCCCCGGCCACTCGCAGCTGTTAACCCCACAGATGTGGGTCCTTGAGGGGACATGGGGGAGGTAGCAACACCACCTTTGATCTGGGTGAAATTGAAAAGCGAAACCTGCCAATATACTGAGACTGTCACCAAGCGGAGGGGCCCCACGCCAGCTAATCACTGGGTCTGTGCCACGTGCTAGGGGAGTTAAGACAGGCACTAGAATAACACCGCTCAGAGCTTCGTATGCTGCTGCTCCCCTTGTTCACACGGCCCTGGGGGAGGATCAGCGAGGTCGGTGCATTCCCCTCTCCAGGGTCAGCAGAAGGCAGCGTTCAAGTTCAGCCAGTAACCCAGGCATTAGCACCCCCTTGGGATAGGCAGGAAGTGAATATGCAGAAACCATGGAGCCAAAGCAGCTATGACAAGGAGTCTACAGGCCCGTCTGCCTTGACACTGCCCCAGACCCACCCCAGGAAACATCCACAGGCACAGACGCTGGGGTAGCAAAATAATACAACCCCCCAGCCACTGGTGACGCCACAAATACAAGGTACAAAGTCAATTCCAAGCCCCAAAGAGGGTCTCAAAATCCTGTCATCCTAGGAACTGACAAGACTGGCCCAGACCGTGCTTTGCCCCAGTGCCCAACTGAGGATGCTCCAGAGGAAGGGCTGAGACAGCCTGTAACAAATAATTACAGAATAACCTGCCAGGAGTGGCACTTTCCGCCTGTACCAGCTGCGTTCTGGTGACCGCCCATCGCATTTAATGCTCCCCGTTATATAACAAAGGGCCAGATTGCCACAGCTGGGTCCTAAACAAACATACTTACAGTCAGCCTGCTGCGTGGGCTGGTTTTTCTTTTTCCCCAGGCACATTTAAAGAAAAGAAGCCCAGATCCTTCAGCGAGAACTACAGCACTCCTGCGCCCTCGGATCCTGTCCTAACGCTAATGTCCAATGCCCCACACATCTACCAAGAATTAACTGCCTATGCTTCTAGCCCGCCCCACAAGGTGGGACAGTGTTCGCAGGGGTCAGTATAAAACAACCTGTGTTTGTGCAGTGCCCAGACTCGGATTCTGACTGGGGCCTCTGGACGTCACCACATGACAAAGAGGTGATTTTTGAGGAGAAACTGAGGCTCACAAAAGGGATGTGACCTGCCCAAGGTCACACAGGCAACCAGGAATAGGACCCAGGAGCCCTGACTCCCAACATCCTGCTCTAACTACAGGCCTTTCATTTGGCTTCACATCCTTGAATCTGGCCCCCAGACTTTACCCTATGGGCATCTCGGAAGTCACCCATCTTCTCCTCACTCCTTCCCGACGCTCCCAAAAAACAGCCCACGTGTGGTGAACCGTTCCCTCAGAGGAGGTGAGAAACAGGAAACCTCAGCCATTCAGCAGGGCAAACCCATCACTCACAAGGCATAATTAAGTACCTGTTTGGACACGTTCAGTTTAACACACCGTCTCGTTATACCAGTTTCTTCCTCAGATAAGCTACTAGCAACACAATCCTCCCAGAATAAGAGAGAAACCAGCTCACCAGGCATCACCCTGAGCGCAAATAAGGTGCCACTAAACCCATGAGCCAGCTACACTTACAAAGGACATTTCACTGCTATTTGTACAAACCATTTCAACAGTGCTTCTTCCAGGAAGGCAAGAGCCGGTCATTACAGGATGTCCCGGCACCCCACCCCGATGCTAACCCACACCCATCACCAGGGTCTCTCACCCTGAGCCACGATTGCATTCTCTTTGCAAAAGAGGGCAAGCACTGAACAGGCCAAGAAGTAATCCAATGCAGTCCTGAGATCTCTCCTCCGGGGCAGCCAAGTCCAGAGCAACCTGAGACTAGGGCTTTCACCTGCAGAGCCATCTGCCATCTGGGCCCGTGCTCGGTGGGCTGGGACTCAGTGCAAGGCCTGGCTCGGAACTCCCGGCAGAGCCCGTCTGCCATTCCATCAACTTGGTCTCTTCTGGGAAAACCCAGAATTTCCCCCTTTGCTTCTTTCCCCCTTGGCTGAGGGAGTTCGCAGAGGAGAATTCTGCACATACCTTCTGCAGCTCCCAGGGTTTCTCCTGCTGGGGGGTTTAACAGCCAGGGCTCTCCTTAGGAGGAAGTGACTGAGGGCACTAGTCAGGGACTCTGGAGACATGCTTTCACTTTCCTGCTCTACCACAGACTCCCTGAGGGATCCTGGGCAAGTCACTTGGCCTCTCGCTACACGATGGGGATAACAGCCCTGCCCTGCCTCACTGCTGTTGAGGAAAAGTACATTGCAGGCCAAGACACTCGGATATTATGGTAAAGAGACCCAGTCAGCGTCAGGACAGAGACCGCAACGCCTGCGCAAAAATAAAAGTAAAGACAAAGCAGTGGCAAATGTGACTCTGCAGGCTCCAGGACAGCAAGAACTTCTCCAACTGACAAAGTCAGGAAGAAACTTCCCCAATGGGCAGGTTTTTCTAGAATTGTCCACTAGGGAGTTTCTTGCACCTTCCTCTGAAGCAGCCAATTCTGGTCCCTGTCAGACACAGGAGACTGGATTAGGAGGCACTATGGGCTGATCCAGTCTACTAGTTCCCATGTTCCTAACATCGTTCAGCATAAGACAAGACATTAACAAAGCGTTAGATTCATCTCCAGTGGGCACCACAGCCTCTGTTTGCAGAATGCACTTCCCCAGAACAGTCAAGTTTCCCTTTCCCCACAGTGCTGCAAGTCCAACCTGCTAAAACAGCATTTTGCCTCCATTAAATTGTGTTAAAGAAACAGCAGTCTAGTGTTCAGGGGCACCTCTACCTCAGAGAAGCATGGAGTCAGACTGCAGCAGGCACACACAAAAATTTTTTTCCTTCGGGATCACACCAGGTTGTTGAGACACCATTTAAAAACCTTATTCAACATTTTCCCTTTGTTTCTGTATTAGAAAACGCTCTATTGTCATCCCCTCCAAAACACAATGGAAGGTCACGAGACAACATTACTACATTTCCTGGTTTGGCTGTGAAAACTTCAAAACACTGAAAACAAAAAAAGTATCTACAATTGAGACACTTTGATTCCTCTCCATACCAGGCCTGTTCTGAACAGCAGAGCCTGCACAGATATTTAATGTGAAGAGCTGTCTACCCTTCCCTGCGCACAATCCCCAAAACGCTGTTCTCCCATCTTCTCCTAATCCATCGAGATAGACATTGCCACTGATAAATCTGCCATGTCTTTGCATTTAAGAAATTCTTTGGGAGACTCCAAGAGATTCTCCCATTGGCACATTCCTCTTGCTTTAAATGTTCATTCACTGGAATGAGAACATCAAAGGAATCAAGACTTAGTCTGGGATATTGATTTTACCAGATTAGGAAATGCCAAGGCAAAGCCAAAACCACTGATTCAGGGACATACAGAATCCCGACCTTTACTCCTAATTCTAGCACCTCAAAACTGAAACCTGAACAAAAAGGAATTGAATCTGAAAAGTTCATGCCCCATTAGGCAGAAACTGCGGCTGCCTCGCTGGCTGTCCATCTGCTTATTCAAAACCACACATGAAGCTGGCACAGTAACAGGGCATAGCACTCCCATGCAGAGCGCTATGTCTGGCTGCAAAGTCAGGACTCTGAGACCTGATTAAATGCCACACACAGTAAAGAAAGTCTCAGAACAACATAACAAATCCTGTTTAGCCCTTGCAAAGCACTGTCGCGCCACACATCCACGTACCTAGTGTGAGCCCATCACCAGGGTATCTGGACACTAGATGACCATTAACTCGCCCAATTCCCAGATCAGCTGGGAAACAGAGGCGCAGCATTTGGGAGCTGCTGGCTGCAGTCACAGTGGACAGGACCCTGCTCCAATAGAAAAGCAACTAAACCAGAGACTAACCTGGGACTGGTCTTGTTCCGAACTCTGGACACCCCTGTTGCAGTTCCCAAAAAGCTCCACGCTCCCTGACTGGCAGCACGTAACTCACGCCAGCGCATCAAACCCAATGCCTGCACAGGCTGCGACCCGAAGAGTCTGGTTGCTCAGTCCCATCTGTCTGCCCCCGACCTCCGGCTGCTGTGCAGGCCAGCGCTCTCCCGCGGAGAGGGATAGGAACCAGGGGTGACTCACTCCCAGAGTGAGGGAGGAGGATTTGTTTAGCCTGGTTCCACCCCCACCCCACCGCGTAAGCAGCCCTGTAATTATAACTCAATGGGAAGGGGAGACAGCTTCCCTCCCACAGGCATCTCTGCTGCCCAGTGCGGGAGCCACAGATACTTGGGGGATGAAGTGGGATTCTCCAGTCACAGGCTCTGTAAAGCCCAACAGACCTGCCAGCATCTCTAGTGCCGAGAGACAGCATGGTCCAGTGGGCAGGGCCTGGGCTCCAGTGCCAGCACCGCCACCGACCTCTGCCGCGCCGCAGTGCTCAGCCCCAGGACACGGGCACTAAGATGCTACTGGTTTTTGTCTAGTTTATTTAGGTTGTCAGGCAAGAGAGGTTTCTGTGTCCGCGCAGCGCCCGGCGCCACGGGGACCCCCCCCCACCCGGGTCACCCCGTGTCCGCGCAGCGCCCGGCGCCACGGGGACCCCCCCCCACCCGGGTCACCCCGTGTCCGCGCAGCGCCCGGCGCCACGGGGACCCCCCGCCACCCGGGTCACCCCGTGTCCGCGCAGCGCCCGGCGCCACGGGGACCCCCCCCCCCACCCGGGTCACCCCGTGTCCGCGCAGCGCCCGGCGCCACGGGGACCCCCCCCCACCCGGGTCACCCCGTGTCCGCGCAGCGTCCGGCGCCACGGGGACCCCCCCCCCCACCCGGGTCACCCCGTGTCCGCGCAGCGCCCGGCGCCACGGGGACCCCCCCACCCGGCTCACCCCGTGTCCGCGCAGCGCCCGGCGCCACGGGGACCCCCCCCCACCCGGGTCACCCCGTGTCCGCGCAGCGCCCGGCGCCACGGGGACCCCCCCACCCGGCTCACCCCGTGTCCGCGCAGCGCCCGGCGCCACGGGGACCCCCCACCCCCACCCGGGTCACCCAGCGTCCGCGCAGCGCCCGGCGCCACGGGGACCCCCCCACCCGGCTCACCCCGCGTCCGCGCAGCGCCCGGCGCCACGGGGACCCCCCCACCCGGGTCACCCCGCGTCCGCGCAGCGCCCGGCGCCACGGGGACCCCGTGTCCGCGCAGCGCCCATCACAAGGGCCCCGGTCCCCGCAACAGAGCCCACCCAGGCCGGGGTCTCACCTGCTCCCCGCAAAAACCCGGGTCCGATCTCGCCTCCAGCCCCCCTCAGCGAGGCCCGCGGTCGTCTCTAGCTTCATACATTTGGGCAACATCCCATTGGGCAACGCAACCGTCACTCAGACACCTGGCCCCGCCCAAAGCTCCGCCTTTTAAAGGGACACGCACTGCATGGCTCGCGGGTTCGTTCCTTGGCACCGGCCGCCTTGACCCGCCGCTGGGGGGCGGATCCGGGTCCGTCAGCCTGAGCCACGGCCCTGACCTGCCCCACAGGGAGACAGACCCCCACCTCCGACGTGACCCCCAGGGAGACACCCTCACTCCCCATCCTGCCTCCCTGGGAGACCCCACCTGTCCTGCCCCAGGAGCACCCCCTTCTATGCCGACACCGATCTGGGGAGGGCCTCTGAGTCAAGGTGCTGCCACGTTCCCTATGTCACAAGCCCCCACAGTGCTAGCGTGTCCCTGGGGCGGGCACCCCGCCCATCTCAGGGATTACCACACAAATTAAAATTCATCCCCAAAACGGGGGGAAGTGACACCTTCACTGGGATTCAGGGCTGCAACTGGGGAGCACGACCTGACCAGTGCCATGTGAGTTAGGTGACCAGCCACAGGCAATAGTGAATCGTGGGTGCAAGCGGTTCCCACACACCCATTGGCTGGTGACTACTCACCCAAGCTCTATGGCGGGATCCCATATGCCAGCCGGGGAGTGGAGGACACTCCTGACAAATCCTGAGCAGAGACCTGACAGCGCACCCAGGGGTAACAGGCCTTTGGAAATGGGGCCCTCATCCTGAAGGGCTGCACCCCAGCCTGAGCTTCCTGACCCCTGAACACAGCGAGGCTATGGGGTCCTCAACATCCAGGCCCGAAACGTGTGGCCCCACATGCCTCTGGAGCCCTAGTTTACATAACAGCTCCCGACTACCCCAGACTGCCTGCCACTTTCCAGCTCCATCACTCTATTGGGCATGCAGGAAGCGGTGCCACCCTCTGGAGTCTTGGCGCCTGGCACCTTGGTGACAATCTGGCCATTGCCAGGGGTAAAGCAAGGATTGGGAAAGGCTGGAACTTCAGGCAAAGCTCACTGTGACGCACCCTGCCTGTGACCTCATTACTCCCACCCGGAGCGATATACACCCGTCACGCCTTGCCATCTGTTCATGCAGGCTCAGGTGCTAGGAAGCCCCAGCTCCTGCTGCATACTGCAAGGTGCTGTGTCAGTGCTACGGGCTGTAGGTGCCAAAGATGAGCTCAGCAGGCGTGTGCCTATCTGTGTGGTGCGGCCTCTCCCAGCGACCACACAGCTCTCCCAAAGCCTCTTCACACTTACTCGCATTGGTTCACACCGAGGTATCAGAATTCAGCAGCTGAAGAGCCAGCAACTGGGATGATCCTGCCTCAGGCCCCAAAAGCCTAATAGGAAATTCCTTTAGGAAGGACTGGCTGGGCCCCCCTCTGTGAGACAGAAGGGAAGGTGGGGGTTGCTGACAGCCCTGGGAGCCAGCGCAGCTACACAGTATAACACAATACAGACTAGTACATGATAGAATTAAATACCCTATTGCCATCTAACAGCTTCTGACACTATCCATACACTCTCCATTTATTTCTCTGGAGGGAAAATCAAATTCCACTCCACAGTCCAGTACAACAAACTAAGTCCTGAAGACAGGGCCCAGGACTACTCCAGGCATGCCGGCAGTGTTCTGTGGGGTTCAGAGGCAGGAGCTGTGGCATCTACTTGTGGATGCTTGACACGTGTAGATGTTTTAATTTTGTGTTTTGGGCCCCTACCCTTGCAAGTAAATGCAGGGCTGTTGTGTTTGCTACAGCAGTGTAATTGCAGCGAAAAGCCACTAGATGGCAACATTTAGGCATTCATTCCAAAGGACAGGATAGTTGTGCAGTACTGTGATTCCCTTCCCGTCACTGTACATTTATTAATGGCACAAATATTTAATCGTAGGCTTTGACTCTCATAGGACAGTAAATCGTTACTAAGAACAACTTCCACTTACAAAGCACGTTTTCATCTATGAAAAAAGAAGAACAGGAGGACTTGTGGCACCTTAGAGACTAACAAATTTATTAGAGCATAAGCTTTCGTGGACTACAGCCCACTTCACGAAGTGGGCTGTAGTCCACGAAAGCTTATGCTCTAATAAATTTGTTAGTCTCTAAGGTGCCACAAGTCCTCCTGTTCTTCTTTTTGCGGATACAGACTAACACGGCTGCTACTCTGAAACCTTTCATCTATGAGGCTCTCAAGACACTTTCCAAACTATCCATACCTGAGTCTCTTCCCCATCATAGAAAAAAAGCTGTCATGTCTAAGCAACCCTGCAAGGCTGCACAGTTTAGGACCATAAGTGAAGAAACATACTCTGGCTGTGCAGTGCCCATCACAAGGGGAGCCTTTGCATGCTATGGGTCTACAAATAGTAATGATGATGAGATATGGCAGCAGATCCGTATGTGCTTGATTATGTTCTAGCATTCGTTACATATCACTGATATGAACAGAGCAATTTCAGCCTTCAGCAACCTAGTGAAGGATTTATTTCCAGGCATGACCATCTTTGTTCTGTGTTTGTACAGCACCTAGCACAGTGGGGGACTGGTCCATGACCATGGCTCCTAGGTGCTTCTGCAATAGAATAGTAGGGGCTGAAGCAAGGCAACAACCAGCGCTTATACGATTCTGGTTGCAGTTTACCTTTTAATTGTATTTCTTGTCCCCACTCAATGCAGCCATAAGTCATGGGGATGTCATGATCAAAGTAAGAATCTAGCTAGCTAGATGAGACTAACAGAGAAAGGGCATTTGTGTACTGACGACAGCTGAGAGAGAAAACAGCAGCTGTTTAAACTATTGGTGGGGACGGCTCATAGATGGGATATTAGGCTATCTGTTAACAACAACTAGGGCTGAGGCTTACAAAGGCAAGGAAATAATGTAATCATTTTGCACTTAGGATGCTGAGTAACAGTTTCTGAACAAAAATGGACCAGTGGGAGCTAGGCCAGTTATTGGCTACCACCTGGGATTCACTGGCTACTCAATTTGTCTTTCAGTCCAGTGAGAGCAAATTTCTTCCTGTCACTGGCTCAGGACACCTCCAGCACATGCCCGTGTGTGTGTGAGAGAGTGGATGCCTGCCAGCTCCACCCTTCCCTGACTCCCACCCATGCAGGGCTGCCATTGCCTTCTGGGCTATTGCTTACATGGGCTCCAAGGGACAGAGATAGCTTAGTCTTGATGTGATCCTTGACCTGTGCCCCCTCACTGTCAGCACTTGCCAAGAGGACAGGCAGACTGAAGCTTTTCAGGGCTGATTCCCTCAGAATAGGCTTATCCACGCAATGCAGGCTGGTGCAGTATAGCCTGTCATAGGGCTGGGAGTTATTCCGCATACAGCATCGATACAGCACGTGTAGAAGTCTGGAGCTGAGTCATTTGCTTCTGATTTGTGAATATCTGAACAGGCAGAATTTGTGTTACCACCTCTGGTGATTTAATCGCCACTCACCATATCTGATTTTTTCGTAAAGCTCCAGCTCCTGGAGTCCTGTGATTAAGAGAGATTCTCACCTTTTGCTTGCAAAAAGTACATTTCCAGCCCTCATGGCTACAGAGAAATGCCTGAAAACATGACACCAAGTGACCCAGAAACCACACAGCAAAGAAAAAGAAGCCAACTTTATTATTTGTTAAAAATCTCATGATTTTCAGGGCCCGACTAGTGATTTTTGAACACCCAGGGCTAGTAACATCACAGAGAAAGGACATGATCTCCCAGTGCTGCCACCACAAGAAAGCAAAGTGCAGTCATGGGTGGGGCTCTGGGCTGCCCCAGGCCCTGACAGAGTAGAGGAGGCGTCAGGGTCCAGGCAAGTTTGAGGATCTACTCCATGGTTTTCAGCCCCTCTGCGATGAGGTTGAGTTCATAGCACCAGGTTTCATAGCGATAGGCCATGCGGATCTGAGCTACATTTGTCTTCCAGATGTTGTTGCCTTGGGGCCCCTCCTCACGGTAATTCTCCCCCAGGAACTTGGTCTTCTCCTGGCAGAGACAAGGGAGCAGAATGAAAGGCACTGCATGGATCTATGCCCTCATCTCCTTCGGACAGCCTCCCGCTGCAGGATCCCAGCTGCCCATGCTGTGCACGGGTTAGCATTGGCAGGCTTCTGCAGTCTCCCAGAGAAGCTGCTTCTGTGTCTCAAATTCCCTTTAGCGCCAGGTCTGAGGTGTCGCTCTCCGAACAGGCAGAGTCATCCCTCCAGCTCCCCCACCCACTCTGATGCACACATGGAGACAGCTGCAGGAAGGGACATCCTCACTGCCAGGCCAGTGGCAAACTGCTGAGCAGATGGCCCCTCCCCCAGGGAGATGTGGCAGACAGACAGACGTACCTCATGGGACAGACCACATTGCAAGACACTGTTCCTGGCAATCTCACACATGTCACAGGTGCTGAGTTTGAAGACTTGGGCAGCAATGGCATATTCCTCCATCAGGGGCTCCTAGACCAACACAAGCATCATATCGGGGGAGAGGAGCGTGCACAGTGCTGCACCAACAGCTGGCCCTGCAGCCAGACTCCTCCCAGCGCCTGCTGCACAGCTCTGTGCCTAGGGGGGCGCAGCAGGCATTCCCATTACTCCGTTATGGCAGTGCCTAGGACCCTCTCAGAGCAGGGCCCCATTGTGCTGGGTGCTGTACAAATAGCTCCCATGTCCCCATACCGCAGTGCAATGGAAGGACCCTGGGTGGTATTTCCATGCCCAGGCCTGCCCTGGCACCATACCTTGGTGTAGTGGAACTGCATGGGGTCGTCCGTGGAGAGAGAGACCATCAGGCCTTTCTGGTGGAAGTCCAGCAGCGGGTTTTTGGCGTATTCAAGGAAGAGGCTGTTGTTGCTGAGCGGGGACATAGCAATGGGGATTTGGGCAAGAAAGTACAGGTACTGCAGCACAGGACTCTGAAAGGAAGAGCGTGGCCGTCTTAAGGGCAGAGGTGGGGAGCGGGGTGGTGGCAGACGCTGCTGCTTCTCCACTACCTACAGCCCAACTCTTCCATGCCCCGGCAAAGAGAGCTGGGAGGCAGAGCTCACAGCTGCTTTCTGAGAAGGGGAGGGTCAGTCACCGTCCTATAAATCCACGGGGAGTAGATCTGGGCTTTGCCCTTGGCTTAAGCCAATCGTCTCCTCCATGGTCTGTGCACCCTGCAAGCGCAGATTCCCACCTCCTCAGCATTTTCTCCAAGCAGATGGCCCAGAGCAGGGATCTCAGTGCTGGGGAACACGTGGTGCTCCAGGCGGGGGGCTGCGTTTGAGTGACATGGGACAGCATATTACAGTTCAGTGTGTAAAAGTCGTGGGGTGGGGCTATGGCACCAGACTGGGGCTCAGGAGACCTAGGTTAAATTGCCAGCCCTGCCAAACACACCTCCAGGGTGCCCTGGGCAAGTCACTTAATGTCTGCGTGCGGGCCCCAGCCCTGCAGGGCCAGTGGGAGGGTGTGAAGCAAGAACCACTGGCATTGGCTGTGAAGATAGGGCCTTGGCCAGACCATCCCCCTGCACCGCTGGAGCCATGCAGCTCATAAGAGCGTTGGTGGTGGTGGTGGGGGGGGAACAACATTAAGCGACTCTCCCGCACACTCACCTTCTTTAGGTTCAGGCCATGGGAGATATTATCTGCTGTCATGAAGGCTGCGAGCAGGTGGGTGATGGCCCCGGCTTCCCCGCAATGGGGTCGGAACAGGAAGGTGTTCATGCCGCGTTCCCTATGTACAGACAGCAATACAGTAACCCCTGTGTCTGATGGAAACCTCTCCAAGCCAGGGGGTGCAGCAGCACCCCCAGCACCCCTAGTTCCAACACCTAAACATGGGGATAATGCAGAGAGTGGGAGGGCATTGCTGGGTGGGAGCTGAAGCTGAACTGGAAGCCCACTTCCAGGGAGGAACTCCCAGAGCCCAGCCAGACCCGCTCCCAGGAACAGGACCCCCAGAGCTCAGCCCAGCCCCAGGCCTCAATGTTTGCCCTTTTTTCTCCCTAGTGCATTCAGACTGGGTGCAAGGAGACATTCTCAGCTGAGCCCAGGTGTTTGCCACAATCACTCATGTCTCCCTGCTGTCAAGGAAGCTTCAGAAATGCCTGGCTCTGGGCTCCTCCACTGGGCAAGCTCCACGATGGAAGCACAGACCCCAGCAGAGCTGTCCTAGCACCGCCTGCACAGCACGAAACTCAGGTCCCTCTCTGCTGGAGGCAACTCACAGCCAACATCCCCTCCCTCCATATGGGGCGCAATGCCCATGTGACGCATGGCTAGAAAGGGTTAAACATCCTGCAAAATAAATAACCCTCAAAAGACACCCTGGGGAGATCATGTTTGTGTTTTTGTGTATTTACATATGTATGAGTAAGGTCCACAATGTAATCACCAGTCCCTGTCTATGCTGGATTCTGAAAATTCAGAGGTCAAAAGAACATCCTATCATTTAAATGAACATGGGATAGGTCTGTATTCATCTCTCTTTGAAATGTATAGCAAATAATCTGTGAATGATGGAGGAACAAGCAAATTGCCTTATATTAATTCTATAGCTAAGTACCGGTGATGGACCTCCTTCAAAGTCAGGCTAATCACCTTTTGAATTCCAACTTGTCAAAATACATGAAATTGTATCAAAGATCCTTGGGTCCTGATTCTGTCATTTCAGATCTGCTTGGGCTTCATCAGGGGAAGTTTGAGTCGCAAGACTGAGGTCCCAGTTATGCTGATATGCCCTGAATATGATCTTTGGATATTGGACTATAACCTATGAACTATTTCTGAAAGAGCTCTTTGCAACAACAAAGCTCACCATCTATGCGATTAATCTGAACATCAGTGAATTGAACTCATGTCTGTATATATATCGATCTTTTAACCCTACTCTCTCTTTTGTTTTTGAATAAAGTTTAGTTTAGTTATTAAGAATTGTCTGTAGCGTGTATTTGGGTAAGATCTGGAATATTCAATAACCTGGGAGGTAATGTGTCCGATCCTTTGGGATTGGTAGAACCTTTTATTTTATATGATGAAATAAGACTTAAAGACATTTTCATCATATTTGACGTGGGTACCCAGATGGAGGCCTGAGACTGGATTACTTTAAGGCAGTGGTTCTCAAACTTTTGTACTGGTGACCCCTTTCACATAGCAAGCCTCTCAGTGTGACCCCCCCAATAAATTAAAAACACTTTTTTATATATTTAACACTATTATAAATGCTGGAGGCAAAGCAGGGTTTGGGGTGGAGGCTGACAGCTCGTGACCCCCCAAGTAATAACCTCCCGACCCCCTGAGGGATCCCGACCCCCAGTTTGAGAACCCCTGCTTTAAGAGAACTGTGTTGTTTGGACTTCTGAGTAACTGGTAAGGTAATAAAGAAGCTGTTTTATGCTGGCTTGATAAATCTAAATATTGGAATATCCACCAGCTTTATGCGGATTGTCTGCCACCTTCTTTGCAGCTCACCCTAATTGAGTGACCACAGATGGCCCCCACTAGGACTCGGTCACAGCCCGTGACCCAGGTCCCTGCCAGAGGGCACCAGCAGCACATATTCCCCGTGCGGTGACCCACCTGCGGAGGTTGTTGAGCACCACGATGTTGGCGTACATGTAGTACAGGTAGTAGGTATACGACGGGTTCTTCTCATGGCTCCACTTGTCCGGCTTGGGGCTCTTGGTGGAAAACATGTGCCCACTGTGCTTGGACTCGTCGTCCACGCTATCGAAGCCGGTGATCTGCTGGCACGAGCAGACAGGAGTGGGTCAGCCCCACCGCCCTCCGCTGGCTCCTAGGGCTCTCCCAAATGGGGGGGTCTCTGTGAGCAAAGCCAGACGTCACCTCCCTCCCCATGGGCTAAGCAACCTCGGACATCCATCTCCCCGACCCAGGACACACGGCACTGAGTGCCTGACACCGCCCTCACCCCAAGCACCACAGCACATGCAGTGCAGGAGGGGGCCCAGTTCCCACAGCACATCCCCTGCCCACCCTGCCCAGAACCCCATGCAGAGCCTGGCACATGCAGCGCAGGAGGGGTGCCGGGCTCCGCCCACTACCCTGGGCCCCTCTTAATGGCCCAGCACCAGGCAACTCGGAAAGGAGCTTGCTCGCTCATCTCACAGACCTCCCTCTCCTGGCACCTCCCAACCCCAACCCATTTCTCTGGTTGGGGCCAGAGCAGGGAGGGTGGAAGGCTGACTTCCCCGACTTGTGGGGGAGGGCTCGGTGCTAATGCCGAGCTTACCAGTGTGGCAGATAGTGGTGGGGTCTGAGCCCCAGAGGCACCACCCCTCCCATCAGCGCTTCGTCAGGCCCAGGCCTCTCTGTACAGCACTCACGTGTCGCAGGAATACGCTCAGCTCCTTGTTGGCCTGAGGACTGATTGTCGCTTCAAACACCGGCACAAAAATATTCTCCAGCATCTTCCCAAAGTGGGGGAGGAAGTTCTTGGCCCTGAACACGTCGCTGGGGACAGAGACCAGGATTAGCCTCCAGCAGGAGAGCCGCACAGCCCCCAGGATGGACAGAACGCCTCCCCCTGAGGCCCCTCTACAGACGCCCCACAGCTGCCACGTCAGTAAGTCAGGATGCTCCTGCTCCCGCCAGCCTTGCCCCGACACCCGGAATCTCACCCCATGGCACGTACTAAATCCTGGGCACTTGGATCATCCACTTCATGTTGGGGGAGTAGACCCTGTGCCTGTTGAACCAGTTGGCCAGCTTGGGCCACTCCTCTGGCGAGCGCCCATAGATAGACAGGCGGGGTTCCGCATGCTGGTACCTGGCATCCTCCAAGTCAGAGCCGACTTCCTGCAGACGTAAGGGTGCAGGTGGTCATGTGTGCCCCACTCACTTGGCTGGAACTCGGCATACTGTGGGCATACAGGCTCCTTCCTGCTGCGTTGGGTTCCCCTTGTGTCCCCCTCCCCCCCGGCTCACCTTGATGATGGTGGCAAAGTACTCGCCATCAATGGTGTTTTCTGTCTTCAGGTAGAGATCACGCAGCTCACTGGCTCCCACCGGGTTGTACTTGTCATTAAACTTGTCAAAGCGTTGGAAGGTCTGGCGCCCCTGGGGTGCAAATCAGGGTCAGAGCCGAGGGCGGATAATGCTTCATGGACCTAACGGGGCGGGGTGTGATGGACTAAGGCCTCGCTGGAGAGGAGAGGGTTAACCCCAATTCTAGAGAAGAACATTGGCCACCCTGCCATGGGACAGAGCTGGTGCAGTATGTGCCTGGGGAGGGGTCCCGGGTGACAGAAGGCATGTGATGGAGTGCCCCTAGGAGAAGTAGGTGAGGGTGCCCATGGGGCATGTGGGGACATGGCCCTGCAGGAGGGCAGGCATGGGACGTCTTACAGCAGAGGCCAACAGACTCACAGCGTGAACATCCAGAGAATCCACCGTCAGGTCATAGGGGTGCATGTTGAGCTGCTCGAAGAGCTGCTTCAGGGTGAGTTTCTTGCCCTTGGCGTCATACACGACCCTCTCCGCGTCCACACGGTACGACTTCTTGATGAAGCGCAGCAGGTGCTTCTGGTTCATGCAGGCCGCAGCATGAATGTGGGTGTCCACCTGCCCGGCAGAGGGGAGCCATCAGTCTAGCCAGGGCCCAGGTGGTGAGGAGGCAGGGCAGCCAGGCCCATAGAACGGAATGCTGCTGACACTGACTGCAGCCATGGCAAGTCTGCCCTGGCATCAGGGATCACATCAGCCTGGATCCCAGTAAGCAATGGTGACCACCAGGGACTAGCGGGGGGGTACTCCCTGTGCCTGCACCCCAGCCACGTCTGACAGGCCAGCAATGTCTGTGCGTCTGTCCCAGGCCCTCACCTTCCTGCAGTTGTAAAAATCCCGATGAGGGTTGTTCTTCAGCTCCTTCAGCTCCTCCATCTCATTCAGCATCTCGTGCACATTGAACTTGGAGGAGAGGAACTTCAGGCGCCGATGAGCGTAGGTTTTCCTGACAGAGACAAAGGGTCAGAACCCAGGCGCGTTCAGGACCAGCTGAGTGCGTGGGACCTGGGGATGCTACAGGTGGTGCAAACAAGGCTGCCACGCAGCTCATATATGTCATGAAATTCCTGCTGTAATGACCTGAATTCTATAGCGCCAGCGGCTGGGGCAGTGGCAGCATCCTGCCAAACTCCTCCAGGCCAGGTTTCAGTCCCAGAGCGGGCCCAGTCATGGAGGCCTGCAGCAGGGCTGGGCTCCTCTGGGCACCAGGGGCCTGGCAGGTATTGCTGGGGGCCTGGCCAGCCCCTCTGACTGAAGTGGGAGCTGGTGTCCTGCCTGAGGGCTGCAAAGTTCTGGAGCACAGCCGGACTGGGGTCCCCTGACATCCCTCTGTGTGGCAGGGTTGGGGGCCTGGCTGGGCACTTACATGGGTCCCTGTGCAATCAGGGCGAGGAGGAAGTTCATGTCATTGAGGAAGTCCTCGAGGTTGGGGTAGGGCAGGTCCTTGGGCTTCCCTCGTCTGGCAGCCGCTGCGTCGGCATAGACGTAGACCACACCGCCCTGCATGCAGACGCAGTAGCCCAGGTCCTCGGGCAGATTGTCCGACCGGAAAGGGTCCTCACCCTCCTTCACAGGGGGGGTGAACACTGTCCCGAAGGCAGAGTGGAGGTGAGCAATGGGCCTGGTAGGGCAGCCTTTGCCACACGGCTGTACTCCGGGGCTGAGGGCAGAGTCAGCGCCGGCCTGCGCATGAACACAGGTAGCCCACCCTGGAACCCAAGGCCAGGCCAATGGCTGCCCAGCATGGGGCCCAGACAGACACAGGCTGCTGCCGCCAACGTGCTCCTCTGGGGGCCCTTCCCTGCCCCAGTGCCTGGGCTGCTCCCTGCCTCTCTGGTGGTGGAGCCGGCATCCCAGCTCTCTGGCTGCTGAGTCTTTCCAGCCCCGCAAAGCCTGAGCAAGAGCACGGCTTGCCCAGAGACACAAATTGTTGGCGGAGATCTGACAGCCCTGGAGGGATCTGGGGCACGGAAATGAATGAGTGTATGCGTGGCAGAGAGCTAGGGCATTCAGAGGGGCTCCACTCCCCCCACATCATGGGGTCAGTCTCTGCAGGAGACTGGTTCCAAGCTAGATAGGGTGAGGCTGCATTCCTGTAGCCTCAACAACAGGAGTCATTTCCTCCAGATAGATGCAGGTTCAGCACCCCCGGCACTGCTACCGGGGACACCCCATCGCCTGCACAGCCCTGGGCTCCCCAGCTGCTCTTCAAAGGCGTCCTGTTTATGCTGGTTGTGAGTTACCCTGGAAGTCATGGCTGCTAGGTACCTGGGGCATGCCCATCATCGGCTTGCCAAACCTCGCCTTCCATGTTGCGCAGATACTGGGACGGGGTCTTGGGGAACCTCTGAAACGATTTCTGCATGTATTTCTCCCGGATGCACAAAGCCCGGTAGAGGCCTCTGCAGACGACTTCAAAATCCTCAATTGTGACCTGCAAAAGTTCTTTGTTGAGGACAGTGGTGAGTGCAGCATGTGGGGGCCTGCTCTGGGCCTGTGGGAGCTCCCGGCCTGGCTGGGACGCGCAGACAGACACGCTCGCTGTGCACGTGCTGGAGAACAGCTGAATCAAGGCAAGGCCTGGGTTCCCCTGGAGCCCACCCCCACATGCCTGGCCCAAGCAGGCAGCCTGGCCGCCATTCTCCAAGCCCTGCCCTTTCATCCTGGCTGACAGCGTTGTGTGCTTCTCAGTGACCAGGGCCAATGGGAAAGGTCCTTGCTGAGGTAGAAGGAAAGCCCCAGAGGCCAGGACAAGCCATTAGGGGCACTGTCCTGGAGCGCAACTCCCAGCTGCTGTCTGACATCTCACTCTGAAGCTGCAGCCTAGGGTGCTGCAGGGGCTATTTTAGGAGCACAAGCTGGTCCCGCTTCAATTTCATCTGACCCAGCACATCATCAGCACATCTCATTTACTGCAGAAGGCAAGTGTTGTGTGGGCAGCCCCGGGAGGTCAGGCCAGGTCTCTGGCGAGCGACAGGAGCAGGGGATTGCCACCCAGCAGCTGCAGTGGCTGGCTGGGACCACGGCTGGGGAGTGATGCTGGAGCGGCCATCTCAGTGCACCAAGGAGTGTCTTGCCAGAAGAACCTGTAACCCACGCCATCCTGTAATGGCCCCTGCCTTTGCTGCTTGGCTCCAAGCTGACCCAGGAGGGTGGGGCTGCACCTGCGCATGGTGGGGGCTGAGGTGAAAGGGCCTCTCTGTGATTCTCCACAGGCAGAATGCATGCTGAGCATGGGCCCGGCAGTCACCGCACCAGGTGTGTGCATGCAATTCACACAGTGACAGACATAGCTCATGGACAGTCACAGCCTTGCATTTCTGCCCCCCTGCCCTGGCCTGGTGACTGGCTGGAGCACTATGCAGGGAGGTACTAAGGGGTCTCAGCAACTGCTCCATCTGCCACCCTGCAGCATCTCTTCTTGAGGGGCCACAAGGGCCCTGTGCCTTCCCAGCCATCCCACAGAGAAGAGCCCATGAGTTTCTCTGCCATATACATTGGCTTGCACCTTTGGGATCACTAGGGAATTAGCAGGGTGCTGCCATCTGCCCAGACTGAGCTGGGAGAAGTGGCCTCTCCTATGCTTTTAAACAAGGGGCACGCCCGTGCACATTCCCAGCTCCCTGGTGATAGCAGGGATTGAGGCAAGCAGCCAGGAGAGAGGAAGGCAGAGGGCGTGGAGGGGGAGACCGGGAGAGGAAATGGCGCTAAGACGTGGGAGGGAGCGAGGCACGCTGGCGCTTACCCCTGAGGCATAGTCCCCTGTGATCTGCACACGCTGGAAGTCAGGCACAGACTGGTACAGTGGCGAGGCAGCGATGAACTCCTCAATGGTGGATAGTTTGGTTGCAGAAGTTTCAGCAATGGGCAGAGCAAGTGCAATTGTCTTCAGGGAAATCAGCTTCTTCCTGCATAGGACGGGGGGACAACCTCAGCCTGGGCACTGGCAGCACCATGTGCCCTGCAGGCAGGGCAGGGCCCTGCCCAGTGCTAGGGGTCAAAGGACTATGCCCAGGTATTCAAAGGGAAATAGTGCGATTAGCAGCATGTCCTTTCCTGTCTCAGTGCAAACCCGGGCTGTCTGCACCGATAGAACAGTACAATCCAATGCCTCGGCCATCCCAGATGCTGTTTAGTATCAGGGGGTAGCCGTGTTAGTCTGTATCTACAAAAACAACAAGGAGTCTGGTGGCACCTTAAAGACTAACAGATTTATTTGGGCATAAGCTTTCGTGAGTAAAAACCTCACTTCTTCGGATGCACTCACGAAAGCTTATGCCCAAATAAATCTGTTAGTCTTTAAGGTGCCACCAGACTCCTTGTTGTTTTTGCAGATGCTGTTTGTCTCCCTGGGTCAAGCCATGGCTGGCGAGAGACATGTTCCAGCTCCTGTCCCAGGTGTGCCAAAAGGTGGGGGGAGCAGAGGCTGCAGCAGAAGCTTTGGTCCCACAAACTTGGCTCTCCGGGAGTCAGAGCTCTGTGATGTTTCCAGCCATAGCAGGGTTTGCAACTTTCGACACTAATCCTAGATGATTGGCTGGAATAACTGGATGCTGTCTGAGTACTTGCATGACCCTTGTCACCACAGTCTCTGAATGCCTCACAGTCACTAGTGGGGGTTGCCCCTCTGCCCCCTGTGCGGCAGGGTCGGGAAAGCTAAGTGACCGGTCCAAGGGCACATAGGGCATCTGTGGTAGAGCCTGGACCAGGCCCCTGGTCTCGAGGCCCAACCCAGCACTCGTCTCTGGGGAGCAGTGGCTGAATGCACCAGCCTGTGGGCGATGCTCAGGCAGCACGATGAGGCCTGCAGCACAGAGCGACTGGACAGACAGTCTGGATGGATGGATGGCCGGAGTCAATCAGGGCTTTCAAACACTTTCACAGGGGTGTACCCACCTCTTACCACAGGGATTTGTTTGTGGGCCCAGCCCCTAAGACAACACTCCTGGGGCCACCAGACACCAGCATCCATGGAGGAGTGTGTGCTGGGGGCAGGTAATGTGATGAAACACCTGGAAACAAACAGCATGAGCTGCCCAGCAGGCGCTCCATGGTCATGGCCGGGGAACCTCTAGGCCAGACAGACAGTGGCCAGCCCAGGTTGTCCCAGAGAGTTCACTGAGATATTCCCAAGCCATAGTTAAAGTTTCCATCGTCTTCTCTTGGTATAAGGGCATGCAGGGGCAGGGCAGGGGCCGGCGCTGGGGGCTAGCAGGGCCAGGGCAGGTGTCAGAGGTGGGAAGCTTTCAGCCTGTCCCTTCCCACAGTGCCCCAGGCCTATTGCCCTTCACCCAGCTCTCACCGCTTATCAGCCGTGGCTGTGGTCTCCTGGTGGATCATGTGTTCCCTCATTTCATGGTGCAAGATGGGGCAGATTTCTTCCACATCAAAAGGTGAGATCTCGTGCCTGCTCTCCTCGTCCTTCACCTCAGAGGCAAAGACCTTCTCAGCGAAGGAGCGCATCGCCTCATCCGTCTCTGCAGGGAGAAGGTGCCCTGGTTACCTGGCCAGTCTGCGCCCAGCCACCCATGACCAGGCAGGACTCCTCCCACCCAGCAGGATGAGGTGCTCCAACCCCCATACCCATCTGGCAGAGCCAAACTCAGCTGTTAGCTACATCTTTGGTCCCTTCTGCCTGCACTTCATCTCCCAGCAGGACTGCGTGTCCCAGCCACCCAGGACAGGGGAGCAAGGGAACAGCTGTTGTCTTGATGCTAATTTCTCAGGGCCTGTCATGAGCTAAGTGGGGCTGGAGACTTGTCCTGACTACGGTGACCAGATGTCCCGATTTTATAGGGACAGGCCCAATTTTGGGGACTTTTTCGTATATAGGCACCTATTACCCCCACCTCCTATCCCGATTTTTTACATTTGCTATCTGGTCACCCTAGTCCTGACTTCACCCAGCTCCATAGGCAATGCTTGCTTGGGGCAGGTCCAGAGCTGAGGGGAAGGCTGGGGCTGAGGGGGGAACAAGTCCATGGGCAGGGGACTGAGTGGGGGTGGACCGAGAAGGGGCAGACATGTGGGAGAACACACAGGAGGGGAGTGAGAGTTAGCACAAGCCCCTTCCTGACCCCCCAGCTGGGTGCTGCTCTCCGCATGTCACTTACACACGCATCCAAGGTAGGATGGAGGCAGTGATGAGGCTGAAGATGGACATAGAGCTGCTCCCCAAGTGGTATATGGAACATGACAGGGGACTATACGCTCCTGAATGGTGTGGAGAAAGTGACTAGGGAAGTGTTATTTACCTCTTCATATAACTCATGAACCAGGGGTCACCCAATTAAATTATTAGGCAGCAGATTTAAAACAACAATAAGGAATTACTTCTTCACACAATGCACAGTCAACCTGTGGAACTCATTGCCAGGGGCCGTAGTGAAATCCAAAAGAACAACTGGGTGCAAAAAAGAACTGGATGAGTTCATGGAGGCTAGGGTGATCAAGGGCTATTAGCTGAGATGGTCAGGGACTCAGCTTCATGCTCTGGGTGTCCTTAAGCCTTGGACTGCCAGAAGCTGGGACTGGATGACAGGGGATGGAGCATGTGATAGTTGCCCTGTTCTGTTCATAGCCTCTGGCACTGGCCACTGTCAGAGACAGGACACTGGGCTACATGGGCCACTGGGCTGACCCAGTGTGGCTATTCTTATATTCACTTGACCCTGGGGGTAGGACTGGGAGAGCAGGAGTTTCCCTGCTGCTGCTCCAGGGACCTTGTCTAGCAGGTGGGACCCAACATTTGCTAAAGACGATCCAGCCTGAACTGGGAGAGCTGGTGCCTGTGCTCAGTGCCATGGACGTGATTTGGTGGTGGCCCTACTCTGTGCCATTCAGGGCCTTCCACAAACGGGGGATGAATGGCGTTGGTGTTTGGCTGCCCCAGACACCTCATCGCCATTCGGTTGCGCTCCACACTCTGGGGCGAGGCTGGGGCCGCTGGGGTTTCTGGCCTGTTTCGCCCCATGGGGCTGGGAGCACTAGGTAAGGGGACTGCTGGCCGCCCACTGGCACTTAGTAGGGTTTTTGGTTGGCCCTTGCCAGTGCTTTATTTGTAATGGCACAAAGGGAGCACTGGCACCTCACCCAGTGCCAAAGGAAAGGGGCAGAGCCAATGAGAAATCAGGAGCCTGAGACTGACAGTCCCCAGGGCCAATGGGGAGAGGTCAGTGCTCCAGGTCAGCCCGATTGACAGGGCAGACAGGCCAATGAGGGAGTCAGGAGCCTGGGTCCTGTCCTCCGAGTGGGCTGGAGCTGCCCGAGGCAGCGCAGGGCCGAGCTAAGGGGAGAGCAGGGGCCGGGGCCGGGGCCGGGGCCGGGCCGGGGGCACAGCCAGAAAGGAGCAGCCCAGAGAGCAGAGCTGGGCCGGGAGCAGAGCCGCGCCGGCCAGAGGGGCAGCCCGGGGAGCTGCGCTGGAGGCAGAGCCGCAGCCGCGCTGGGGCAGGAGCTGGGGCCGTCCGGAGCCGAGTGCGGTGAGCAGCTGGGGAGCGCGAGGGGGGACCCCAGGCAGAGGGCCCAGCGCAGGGAGAGGTCCCCAGCCAAGGGGTCTCACAGGCCGGACTGGGAGGGGGCAACGCTGGGGGGAAGGGCCCTGCCACCTAGAGCCTGAGGGCGGCTCTGGGTTGCCAACTTTCTGACCAAACAAAACCGAACACCCTTGCCCCGCCCCTTCTCTGATGCCCCGCCCCACTCACTCCATTCCTCCCCCCCCCCCCCCCCCGCCACACACACTCACTCGCTCATTTTCACCGGGCTGGGGAAGGCCCTTTCTCAACCGGGTGTTCGGTTGAAAACTGGCAGCCCACCCGCAGCGTCCCTGCCTTATTTTGTTTGTTGGTTGCTGTTTAATCAATCGTGTTTGCTTTGAACTCTATGTAATGAGCAGGGGGTCGGGGACGTGGCCAGGGCAGAGAGCGCACCCCGCCATGGGGACACCCTAGCCACTGTCCTAAGTGACTACAATGAACTGGGGGTCCAGCCCCCGAGGGATCCTGGGCCCGGCCTTGTCGGGGTTACGAGGACTCTGCCCCAGGGGAGGGAGGAAGGGGACCCTCGATGGCAGGCAGGCTCCTGGGTAAAGGGAGTGGGAGCGAGGACTTAGATCCTTTTGCTAGCCAGTTCCACAAGGGTGGTGTCTAGGGTTGCCAACTCTCCAGGATTGCCCTGGAGTCTCTATGAATTAAAAATTATTTTTCCATTAAAGATTTTGTCTTGATGAAACCTCCAGGAACAGGGCAGGCCTTAAGTAAAATGGCACCCCGGGCGAACTAGCATTTTGGTGCCCCCCCTTTGTCCCTGGTCCCCATGGACTCCCCGCCTGCACCCCCAACCTCTGCACTCTCCTGCTGCCTGCATCTCCAACCCCTGCCCCTCTCTTGCACCGAACCCGTGCATTGTGCCCCCTTTGCCCCTAAGCCCTGAACCCCTCTCCTGCGCCCACGTGGGAAAACTGACCTGGATGCATGAATCAGCTAGCATTACTGCTTGCTCTCCCCCCCTGCCCCCAAATACTGCTCCTCCACGCACCCGTGGGGGCTGTGAGAGGGAAGCGAGGACCGGCATCACGGCTCCCTACATCCAGATCACTTTCCCCTCCTGGGCTGTGTAAGTGCTTGGTGTTGCTCCTCGCTCCCCCATTCCCAGCCCCCTGGGGCAGGGCACAGAGGAACATTGGGGGAAGTGTCTGTGCATCTCTGCTTGTCCCCCACCCCGTTCCTCAGCCAGGAGGAAACAGGGAGAAATCTGGGCACCCCTCCACGCGGCACTCCCGTCAGCCAGGAGCAAGTTCTGACTTTAAACCGGCAGTGCGCACCTCTATGCTGCTGCACGGCGCCCCCTTGCCCATGGAGCCCCCGGGCAGTTGCTTGGTGGCCCCGCCCCTAAGGTTTGCCCTGTCCAGGAATATGTCCAGCCAAAATTGGCAACCACATAGGCCAGGAAAGTTCCCCATGATAGCAGAACCATTCCTCCGCTTACCTCTAGAAAGGGGTTTCCTTAAGCTATCAGATGTATAGCAACAATGGAGCATGCAGAAACAGCCACCTGGGAGCCCAACCAATGACCTCCTGTACCCCTCAAGGTGCAGCTCCAGAGATTGCTGGAAGGGAAAGGGGCCTGTGCAGGAGGCCAGCATAACTATGCACAACTGACATGCCACCTAAAGCTGCAAGGCACTAGCAAGGACTCAGCCACTTCTGGGGGGGTTGAAGCAGTGCCTGGCCTCCTGCACGGCCCCCTGCAGGGCACAGACACTTTGGAACAGCTCCAGAAAGTGAATGCTCCCTGGACCTAACCGCCCCACAGTGAGCCTGGGCAGCCCGTGAACGTGAGCAGCCCATGAATGTGATGTATGGCAGGAGGGACGTGAACTGTGATGAGCAGAAGGCTGGAGGATGGCCTATGCTGGGGATCTGCACATGCAACACCACTTCATGGAAGCACAACGAGCAGGCGATGAGGTGCCAGGACTGGGCCCCATCTGCACGACAGAAACAACTGAATCGGGGGAGTTCCTGCTCTGAACCCACAGCTTCTACTCGGACATGGCTTTAGGGAGGCAACAGCATTTTATCCCATGGCATTTGAATTTCAGCTCTAAGGTTCCACCCGTGAGAGAAGGCTGCTGAGGCAACCTTGTTCCCAGCAGCTGTAAGATCCTGGGGCAAAGAGACTCATGCTCAACTCTGCATCCAGCAGCAGCGTCACTGCAAATTCAGGAGTTGTGTCCATTTCTCAGCAGTTCAGGTTTTGCTATATAAGCAGCTCCAGATCTATGTGACACAAGGGCCAGGCAGTGGTAAATTGCCGTGAGCCTGAGGGATGCACTGAGTTGTCGTAGCTATTTGCATTCTCGTTATCAGAATAAATGCAACTTCTGAACCACTACTCTGCTCATATCTTGCTGGCAGATGGGGACACTGGGTGTGTGAGTTTCCCAGCATTTGCAGATTATCAGTTTGTCCTCACCATGTCCACGGTAGAAGGGGAGGGTGCAAGGGCCTGCGCATTGTGGGCCCCTGACCTGGATAAAGGAGACTAAGTCTCTGGTCTTGGTCCCAGTCAAGTCTGTGGATTGACTGCAGTGAGAGCAGGAGGTGGCCAGAGAATACTAGGTTAGCAAGAGTCATACAGCAGAGAAGTGAGGTACTTGTTAGATTTGGAAGAAAACCGAAATTTTTCTCCCTTTAGTCCTGCTCGTTTCACAGAGAACGAGATATCACCCCAAGTTAGGGTGACCAGACAGCAAGTGTGAAAAATCAGGACGGAGTGGGGGGTAAGAGGACCTTATATAAGAAAAAGACCCCAAAATCGGTACTGTCCCTATAAAATCGGGACATCTGGTCACCCTACCCCAAGTTATGGAGGCCCAGCCTCTCCACTGGCCTGAGCTGCAGGCTCAAGGAGTTAAGGGTCAAGTTGGAACTTTACAAAACACCAACTGTTAAGGAAATGTTTAACAATAAATAGCAGCTTTAGTGATTGTAAACAGCCAGACAGTCAAAACATCTGGAAACCAATTCTACTTGTGGTCCAGGCTGGTTCTTGGCATGTACTGCTGAGAAATGGCTGCTTCTTGAATTGTTAACATATTGCCATGGTCATTTGTCTATTGGCTATTTCCAGGGATAATTTGTCTGGTTCATACTCCAGCAGCCACACAAGAAAGGGCCAGTAATATTCACGTTTCTCTTCTGCTGTTGGAGGTAAAATAAAAACAGACAGAGATGATCAGCTCTCACAAGTCCCCAGATGCTTCTCCCTCCCATCAATATTAGCATTTGTGCAGAAAAATGTGCAGAATTATTTCAGTGGCAAATATTCTAATTGTTCTGTTTGCACTAGACTAGTGCACTGTGTCACTTTGCAGTGATAGGAAATATCTCAGTTACACATACAAATTCTGCTTTGACTGTTTTACAAGGTTGCCTTAATGCTACACCTGAAATAACTGTGTTGCAAACATCTCATTCCTACTTGGGAGCTGTTCAGCCATTACATGGAGCCTAAAATCTGCATCAACAACTTCAGCTCAGTTCTGTGCAAAAGGTCTATCTAAAAACCTGGTCCGGGATTTTCCTATGTCCATCTGAGGAGAGCAGCATTTGATAACAGGATCTGAGCAGGGTTAGATGGAGAAGAGCTGGGATCCTCCAAGGCAGCAGCTTTTGCTAATGGAGTCTATCCTCTGGCCAGCCAGAGATGGGACAGCTAGCACTCCATAATAGTCACTTAGGTCATGGCCTATTCAGAATTATATAAGAATAATTACTGAATACATTTACTCATCAAATAAGATCCAGGCACCCTTGTCAGGTGTTTCCACACTCCTGCACTCAAGGGCAGGCAGCACAATCCAGCACAGGATGCCAGAGCACAGAGTTAGCAGAGACTCCTTTGGCTCCTAACAAGAAGCTGATGTTTTAGCGATTTGGCTGGTCTGGGAATTGTTCTGGATCCACCAATGGGAGAAACAAAGGTTGTGAGAAACTCCCACAGCCTGTGCCTCAGCAAGGGGAGGTAAAGAAATGAATATTGCTACAAGCTTGCGCTTTTGATTTGGTGTCTGAGAAACTCAGGTTTATAGCATCATAGAGATGTAGGGCTGGATGGGGCCTCAAGATGTCATCAAGTCCAGCCTCCTGCACTGTGGCAGGACCAAATAAACCTAGACAATCCCTGCCAGCTGTTTGTCCAACCTGTTCTTGAAAACCCTCAGCAATGGGGATTCCACAACCTCCCTTGGAAGCCTCTTCCAGAGCCCAATTATCCTTAGAATTAGAAAGTTTTTCCTAATATCTAACCCCCATATCCCTTGCTGCAGATTAAACTTCTGGTCCTACCTTCAGTGGATATAAAGAACAGTTGATCACCATTCTCTTAGTAACAGCACTTAACATATTTGAAAACTGTTTTCAACCCTCCCACCCCCCACGTCTTTTCTCAAGACTAAACATGCCCAGTTTTTTAACTTTTCCCCCCGATCAGGTTTTCTAAACCTTTGATCATTTTTGTTGCTCGTCTCTGGACTCTTCAATTTGTCCACATCTTTCCTAAAGTGTGGCGCCCAGAACTGAACATAGTACCCTAGCTGAGGCCTCACCAGTGCTGAGTAGAGTGGGACAATTACCTCCCATGTCTTACACACAACACTCCTATTAATACATCTCAGAATGATATGCTGCTGGAGGAATAGCAGAAGGGGCAACTTTGATCATATGTGGTGGGAATGTTCTTTCACCAAATGTTTTTGGAGGCAGATGTTCCACCAGTCTTCCGCTACTTTTCAAACATAGTTCACGCTAGGGCTTGCTTTCCTGGTTATGATTACAGTTAGGTATTGGGGAAATACCTGTCATTTATATTCAGCAAATTTCCAGCTATTATCTTTATTGAAAATCAATTGACAATAGGCATTTCGTTAGCTTTATACTCTCTAGAGCTCAATATAAAAAGCTGAGCTCAAGGAGTCTCTGCTAACTCTGTGCTCTGGCATCCTGTGCTGGATTGTGCTGCCTGCCCTTGAGTGCAGGAGTGTGGAAACACCTGATCTGGAATTCAAACTATAGAGCAAACAAGTTCTAATGGGCTGATTGTCATAGGGGCCTGACCCGCTGCCTTTGGTTGGCTGCTGCTTGCTGAACACTTCTGATTAGAGTGAACCTGGATCAGATGAATTCCTTGGCCAATACTTCTTCCTTAATGACCTTTACCCCCTCCTACCAACTTCCTTTGGCTCCAGTCCTTCTCACATTGTACCTCTCTGACACACGCCAGACCTCTTCTATTCCACCTAATGTTTTCTTTGGTTCTAGGTAATTCTGGCTCACCGCCTGTCCCACTCACATTGGGAAGAGATTAGTGAAGTTTACTCTCCTGTCACTGAGACTGGATGATGCATACCAGAGCCCCACCATCCCCTTTAGTCTGAATCATCTGGACTAATGATCTGTCACTAGTGCAGTCTGTAGAACTGAGCACAGATTGTGAGACCCACAAATCCACATGTTGGGATCCCTGAACACATCCACAATTATTGATGTACAATGTATACTATATAATGTATAATCACACTTCTCATATAATTTGCCAAGTCTCAGGGGATCCTAGTTATTGCCTTGCAGGTTCCATTCCCAGCTCTTTTCTTTTGTTTGCTCCCTCTTATCTCCCATGTTACAGGCTGCTCTGTTCTTGCCCAAGGCCAGGCAATGCCAGACACTTGTTTGACACAATCAGTTTGAAGCTGGCTGCTGGGTGTGGTCATTCAGAGAGGATCCTTTCACTTTTCCGTGTCCCAAGCAATTGGGATTTGTGTCAGGACGCTAGGATGACCAGATGTCCCAATTTTATAGGGACAGTCCGGATATTCAGGGCTTTTTCTTATGTAAGTGCCTATTACCCCTCACCCCCATCCCGATTTTTCACAGTTGCTATCTGGTCACCCTACAGTACGCTGAGCCATTAACCTAGCACAGCCTTAGAATCCAACAGCCTAACACACCTCGGTATACCTGTGATGCGGGCAGACCCAGCGTAGCACTTGGTAGGAAGGCTGATCTGATGAATGCTGGAGGCTTGATGAGTGATGGAGGAGCAGGAAGGATGTTCAGTCCTGAACTACTAAGTCAGCTCCTTACCTTTGCTGCAAACTCCCTTCACGTTTCTGCTCCACGTTCTCCCTAAGTCACAAATCATTTCTTGCTAGTTTAACGTGAGTAGAGCACCACAGCTTCACTCAGTGTCCAAATCTGCAGGAGCACATTGCTTCTCTACTTGCCAGACAGAGCAACAGGGAATCTCCAGTAGCCCCAATTCTTTTTGCCGACCCTCTCTCTCTTCAGATGCATTCATGATACATCCAGACATTTGGCTTCAGCTGGGGTGCTGGCATCAGTCACAGTTGCAAGTTGAGTGTTAGGACTGAACCCAATTTGCTTTAGCACCACTCTACATGCTCAGCAGGTGCTAGTTGTGGGGACCTGTCCACTGGCTTTGTCTTCTGCATGGTGGAATCCACTCACCTGGCCATTTAATTCAGTCATTTATTTGCAGCCCTGTATCTCCCTTATTTGGCTTATCACCCTGTACATCTTCTATGTGAAATCCTGGCTCCATTAAAATCCACCGCAAAACTCCCCTTGACTTCAGTGGGGCCAGGATTTCACCTTGTGTCTGTGCCATCTACAATATAGCATGTAGCTGCCTCTTTATCCCCAAACAAAAAGCAAGAGACCCCTTTAAGGTTTGGCTGCTGCCATCTGCATCACCAGACATAATGGGCACATCAAGAGAGACTTTGCAGTTGGCAAAGAGCACTCTCTGGCTGCTCACCTCATTGACTTTCTTTAGACCTACCTGCAACTTTCACTTGTGGCATCTTTGCTACAAGCTGCTGGAGCCCCGAGGAACTCACTGCGGTGAGGGAGTGCGGGCGGCTGAGTGAAGCTGCACAACAGCCTAACACAAATGTTACTTCTCTATATCCCCCTGTAACCAGAGTCCCTTCTCTAAAAGGAGAGGAGGGATCAGATATGGAACTATTTAAAGTTGCAGCCAAGAGCAGTCTCAGTGAAACAGGTGAAGCTGAAGGCCAGCATTCACTTTAGTGACCCTGAAGTACCAGAAAGCTAATGCAGAACTTAGAGTCTGTGCCACCAGGAGATAATTCCTGGAATTATTCATCATGCCCTTTTGACTTGGCAAATGATGACATTATTCCCTGATATTATTTGACTTAGCAAATATTGGAATTGAAGAGCTGTTCCTGTTTAAAGAAACACCTGGAATGTGTACAGCACAGTATACTGACAAAATCCCTCTTCAGATTCGGACTCAGCAGTGGGGGGAACTGTGCTGCCTGGGCAACAGGGGGAGCAGACAGTATTTATTGGGGAAGGGGTTAAAAGAATCTGAATTAAAATTAGTACAGCTCAAAACACCCAGGGCTAAACTTGTCATAGTCACACAGCTTGTGATTGTGTAACAGAGAAGAAAACAGACTGACCAGTTCTCCCACGAGAAGACCTTCTTTATTATTTGCATGACTGTAACCCCTAGAGACATCAGCTGAGTTCAGGAGCCCATCGTGCTACACACTGTGCATACACATAGTGGCACTGCCCCAAGGAGCTTACAATCTAAACAGCTGGATGGTCTAAAGAAGTATTATCCACATTTTGCAGATGGGGAACTGAGACAGAGAGAAGAAATTATTTATCCAAGGTCACACAGGAAGCCTATAGTAGAAGTGTTGAGTCCAGTCCAGCACCTTCACAAATAATTTCCAAGTCACTCAAAGCACCTTTCAGAAACATTGTTCATTCAAGTTCTGTGGGTGTCACTGCTTCTCATGTTAATGCTCAGCTGGGTTATAATCAAGATACTCTCAGTGGTTCTCGGACTATATCACTGATTTTTACACTCTCCAGTTATCTTCCCTGATGGTACATTGGGACCTGCCCTTTGCCAAAGACTCTTGGCAAATGAGGTGCTTTACTTGCCTGCAAATGAGCGTGCAGCTGGCAATCAGGAGAATGGTGGGATGGTCCATCTCATGTTATGATTATTTATTTGTATTACCTTAGCACCTGGGGGCCCTCATCATGACCCAGACCCCATTGTCAATCAAGAGAGATTTCTGTGCCCTCTCCTCAGGCCTGGGCTTTATGATCTTGGTCTAAGACACTGTCAGATATAGAAGACTGCTGACTAGAGCCAGGGCTTGCACCGCTTCCTTCTAGCCCTGCTCCTTTGATTAACCTTTATAAATAATAAAATCTGAGACTTGGTTCTAGGAACCCAGACCCTACATCACTGTCTGGATGATTCTTTTATTTAAATCCTATAAAACCACTGTCTCCTGCACATTATTACTCTATAAAGGCTACATTTGCTTATAATCTTTTTGGGTTGGATGTCAAGGTCAGAGGATTCACATCAGAAACCAAGAATGACTTTGAAGGCTAAAATTTCTTCTTTTTCCAATGATCTCTCGATCCTCTCACTGTTTTAAACTGAAAAGTCAGTTCAGCTGAGCTCCACTGATAGGGTCTGTGACATTGTGCAGTCTATATGGTTTGATAAAAACATGATAATAAGTGAATATAATGTAACTGGGATATGCTTCATGCAAAAGGTCTCTTGTAAGGTATCATTACAAAGCTTATAATCTACTGAGTGTGATCATCCTATTTGTATAAATGTACCACTCTTGTATCTAAAACTAGAAATATAAAATATAACTCTGAGGGCCTATTGTAATTATGCAAAGTGTGGGCCATTAATGGTGGTTTGGAATCTTGATGACTCCCATTAACAAGGACCATTGTCTGCAGATGGCTGTGTTTTACCTGTGAGTCTTCCTGTATGTGTGTGTGCTGGCAAGTGAGTAATGAAGTCTTGCAGTGACATGTGATCATGCAGTGGGAGCTGCGGCAGGGGCTGCTCCCGAGTCCTGCTGCCCAGGTGGGGAGAACAGCCACCGCCTGGCCCCGCGGGCCACCCCGCTACTCTCCCTCCACGTACCGCCCGACTGAGTCCTGCCTGCGCTCGGGGGCAAGCCGGACTCTCACTCACCCTGGCCCCACGCTGCCCCTGCGCCTCCAGGGCCTCCCTCCAGCGCTTGTGGAGGGAGGAGGAATGGCGTGCTTGGGAAAGAGGCAGGGATTTGGGGAGGGAGCCAATGGGGGAAAGAGGGGGCAGGGGGGACACAAGCCCTTCCGGGCTCCGGAGCCTTTGCTTGTTTGTCCCGTGTCCCGACCTAACATTGGTTGGGACACGGGACAAACAAGCAAATATCGGGACAGTCCCAATAAAATCGGGACGTCTGGTCACCCTAACCAGGGGAAAGAATTGTGCCCAGGCCTGGAAGGTGTCCAGTCTGAGAAAAAACTTACTGAAGCATCTCTGAGGGTGAGATTATCTGTATTCAGTTTGATTAGACATAGATTTGCGCATTTTATTTTATTTTGCTTGGTGACTTACTTTGTTCTGTCTCTTACTACTTGGAACCACTTAAATCCTACTGTCTGTATTTAATAAAATCACTTTTTACTTAGTAATTAACTCAGAGTATGTATTAATATCTGGGGGAGCAAACAACTATGCATCTCTCTCTATCAGTGTTATAGAGGGCAAACAATTTATGAGTTTACCCTGCATAAGCTTTATACAGGGTAAAACGGATTTATTTGGGTTTAGACCCCATTGGGAGTTGGGCATCTGAGTGCTAAAGACAAGCACACTTCTGTGAG